>NC_058094.1:101566969-101870000 GCF_020171115.1 Neogale vison
CCATGAACACAAACCCACATTAGGACTCATCCACAGAGGAGTCCATTTCAACTCAGCCCCCTTGGTTGCTCCACCAGAGCCAGCATATCAAACATGTGTAATCACTAGGAGACAACTGGAATGTGAGGCCGGCTGCCCAGGCATCCATCCTTAGATCCCTGTTCTTGCTTTGTTCTGTACGGGACGTCCTGGAGTGATCCAACGGGTCTCAATTGTTGATCAGAAGGAATTCTTGTGGTTTAGAGCATCTAACAACTCCCATCGTGGGTAAACCTCCATGGCCACAAGATGCTGCCTCCTTTATGAAGTGGCCATAATGGACAGAAACTCCAACCTGAGCCTAGGTCTGAACCTCGCCCTGACTTCAGATGCACGAAATCCCGATTCAGATCTGCAGAGGGTGCCTGCTGTGCCTTCGCCCCGAAACCTAGGCCTACCATGTGTTCTCAGACTTCTGTTCTCACACTCCTCAACCACAAGGCATCCAGTTTGGGAATGTCGGAACCACAATGCAGCACTCTGCCTTCCCTCCAGAAGAAAAACATTGCACTTGGGGCTACCCAGAATTGCCAAAAGAGGATCAAACAGCACGCCACTCGACTTTACACAAATTATGCAATCTACCATGGGCACTAAAGCCCTGTCTGATACAGCGTGAGCATGAACCTCCTTATAAACACTCAGAAGGCTGGCTCCACAGTGAGCACATGGGACCTGACATGGCCTTAGGTCGTCATCTCTTCCCAACATCATATTTCAGACTTCAAAACCTATACCTTATCTCCAATCACTGCCCAGGGGTGAATGAGATGCAGAAATCGGAACTACTACTTCCCTATGGCAAGAATACATGTGGTTGGCATGTTGTTCAACATACAGTGTAGGAGAAACAAGCGTGCCCCATGAGTCCCCGCCTATGATAGAGCGAAACGAGGGCATAAACACGCATTGTGACAAGGAAGGCCCCTCAGTGGCTGGACCACTATAATGCATATTGGGCTTTCCAAGACCCTAGTCCCCAATTTATAACCAGATCTCTGGTTGTCCAGTCGCCCCTCCCAAGGAATCTGCTCTGAAATCTCTATATTGGTGGGAAACCTGAGGTAACAAAAATGAAAGGACTCCACCCATCCCGCAGATTGACCAAAAACGATTGAGATCAGGCCAATTCCACAGAGAGGGAGACTTGTCCATGGCCCATGAGGCCTCCCAGACATTCCACGGCCATCGTTGACACAAAATCCAGATACAAAAGCCTGAGCAAACGCCTCACACTTGCCCTTTCTTCATGCCCTGAAGAGTTCTCCTCACGGTCTGTAGATCAGGCATGCCATACCTATGTCCCCAAACCTAAGCTGAGTTTGTGTTTTCAGAAATCTGTCTCCACAGTCCTGGCCAGACACCCTCCAGGCTGGAGCTCCTGGAGCCACACATGAGGACTGTGCCTTCCCACTCCATGGGAATTCTTCCCATTCCATTATCCATAATTGTACAAATTAGGAGGAACCTCCAAAGTCCCTGAGGCCATCCCAATACTGTCGGCCGCCTGGACAAACAGAGACTGTCTGACACCAGCTGAGCAACTACCTCCACTCATACCATAGGCAGATGTCGCCAGAGAAGAAGATTGAACCAGACAGGCCACTAGGCCCTAATCAGATCCATTGCTGTGGTTTCCTGTTATCTCTCCTCAGAGGCCTGGTTTCCAGTACCAGCATAAGGGGGTTTCCGGAGGCACCAATTAGAACAAATCTTGTCTCCACATGGGAAACTTGCTCTTTGGAGCTGACTCCAGACCTCCGGTTAGGAGATTCCTTCAGGGCTCCAGAGCTACTGTTCCATTCCAAGGTCTCCATGGACACAAACACACATTAGGACCCATCCACAAAAGATTCCATTTCAAATGAGCCCCCTTGGATGCTCCCCAAGAGCCAGCAGGTTTAACCTGCCTTGTGGCTAGGAGAAAATTGGAATCCATGGCATGCTGCCCAGGCATCCATCCTTAGAACTGCTCTGGCATCGTTCTGTATGGGAAGTCCTGGAGCTATCCAACAGGTCTCAAATGTCCTGCAGAAGGAATCACTGCATTTTGGAGCATCTCACAACTCCCATCATGGGAAAACCTCGATGGAATTGTGATGCCCCACCCCGTTTATGAAGCGGAAATCATGGACAGGAATTCCATACTGAGTCAATGTCTGATCCTCGCCCTGACTTCAGAGATGCATGAGATCTTGATTCAAATCTGCAGGGTGTGCCTGCCTTGCCCTCGCCCTGAAACCTAAGTCTAACTTTTGTTCTCAAAAGTCCATCCTCACACTCCTGACCACCAAGCCCTCAAGTTTGGCAATTCTGGACCCACGATGCAGCACTCTGCCTGCCCTTAAGAAGAAAAATATTGCCCTATCGAGCTTCCCAGACACCACCTTACCCATGGCAAGAAACCAAGTGGTGATCCAACGTTCTGTGTAGGAGAAACCAGTCTTCAACATGAAGGTTCGCACATGCTTGAGTTCTGCGAGTGCATAAACACGTATTATGACTTTCAACATGAGTCCTGTCCCCTAGTAAGTACTCTTAGTGGCTGGATCATTTGATATCATAATGGACTTGCCATGACCCTAGGCCCCAATTTTTAACCATATTTCTGGTAGTCTAGTCACCCCTCCCCAGGGCTCTGCTGTGGAATCCCTCTTTCAGTGGGACACCTAAGTTAAAAAAAAATGGACTCCTCCCATCCCACAGAATGACCCCAAACTTGTGGGATTGGGCCAAATCCCCAGAAGGGAAAACTCATCCATTGCCCATGAGGTCACCCGGACATTCCACGGCCATCGGTGACACAATATCTAGAGACAAAAGCCTGAGCAAGCGGCTCACACTTGGCATTTGTTCATATTCCGAAGAGTTCTCCTCACGTTCTGTACATGAGTCCTGCCATACCTCCGACCTGAAACCTAAGCCAAGGTTGTATTTTCAGACAACTGTCCCCAAAGCCCTGGCCCACACACCCTACACTCTGGCCCCTGGAGCCAAACCTCAGGAATGTACCAGCCCGCTCTAAGGGAATTCTGCCCATTCCATTGGCCAAAACACTACAAATAGGATAAAACTCCAAAGTCCCCGAGGCCATCCCAATAGTGTTGGCTACCCAGGACAAACGGGCAATTTGAGCCCATCTGAGCACCTACCTACACTCAGACTCCTAGACAGATGTCCCCAGACGTAAATGGAAAGGACAGGCCCCTAGGCCCTAATCGGATCCATTGCTTTGGCTTCTAGGCATCTCTACTCAGAAGCCTGGATTCCAATTCAGCATATGCAGTTTCTTGAGGCACCCATCTGAACAAATCTCGTCTCCACATGGGAAACATGCACGTTGGAGCTGTGTCAAAGCCTCTGGTTAGGAGAACACTTCAGGGCCCCGGGCCACCACCTCATTCCAAGGTTGCCATGGACACAAACCCACATTAGGACCCATCCGCAAGACAGTCCATTTCAACTCAGCCCCCTCGGTTGCTCCCCCAAATCCAGCAGATCTAACCTGTCTTGTCACAAGGAGATAGTTGGGATGAGAGGCGGGCTGCCCTGCTATCCATCCTTAGATCCCAGCTCAGAATCGTTCCTTATGGAAATTCCTAGAGCCAACCAAAAGTCTCAATGGTCCCGCAGAAGCATCTTGGCGGTTTGGAGCATCTGACAACTTCCATCATGGGAAAACCTCCATGGCCTCATGATCCACCATTCGCCTACATAAAAGGGCCATCAGGGACAGAAACTCCAACCTGAGTGATCATCTGATCCTTGCCCCTGACTTCAGATGTACGAGATCTCGATTCAGCTCTTCAGAGTGAGCCTGCTGTGCCCTCGCCCAGAAACCTAAGACGAGCTTGTTATCTTAGATTTCCGTTTTCACACTACTGGCACACAAGCCCTCCAGTTTTGCAATTCCAGAACTATAATGCAGCACACTTCCTGCACCCCAGAAGAAAAACATTGCACTCTGGGGCTACCCAGAAACCCCAAATGAAGATCATCCTACACGCCATTTACTCTATCCCAATTATAAAGGATTCCATGGTCACTAAAGCCCTTTCTGACACAGCCTGAGACTGGACCTCCCGACCCACACCCAGCCAGCTGGCTGCACACAGAGCACAATGAACCCATCATGGCCTTAGGACGTCATCTCTACCCAACCTTGGTTTTCAGGTTTCAGAAGCTTGACCTTATCACCAATCACTGACCATGATTGAACATGATGTAGAAATCAGAACTCCTTTCCCATGGCAAGAAACCTTGTGGTTGGCATGGTGTCCAACCTTCAGTGTAGTTGAAACCCGTGTGGCCCATGAGGCCCTGCTCATTCTTGACGGCCTCCTTGGTCACAAACACGCATTGTGACCCTCAGTGTGAGCCCAGTCCTCAAGTAAGGCCTCTCAGTGGCTGGACCAAGAAACGGCCTACTGGGCTTGCCATGCCACTAGGTCCCAATTTTTAACCATAGTTCTGGTTGTCCATTCGCCCCTTCCCAGGGCTCTGCTTCTGAATCCCTCTTTGTTGGGACACCTCAATTAACAAAATTGAAAGGACTCCTCCCATCCCACAGATTGACCCAAAACAATTGGGATCAGGCCAAAACCACAGAGAGGAAGACTTGTCCATGGCCCATGAGGTCTCCCAGACATTCCACGGCCATCGTTGACACAAAATCCAGAGACAAAAGCCTGAGCAAACGCCTCACACTCGCCCTTTCTTCATGCCCTGAAGAGTTCTCCTAAAATTCTGTAGATCAGGCCTGCAATACCTAAACCCCAAACCTAAGCTGAGTTTGTGTTTTCAGAACTCGGTCTCCACAGTCCTGGCCAGACACCCACCAGGCTGGGGCTCCTGGAGCCACACATGAGGACTGTGCCTTCCCACTCCATGGGAATTCTTCCCATTCCATTATCCATAAACGTACAAATCAGGAGGAACCTCCAAAGTCCCTGAGGCCATCCCAATACTGTCGGCCGCCTGGACAAACAGAGACTGTCTGACACCAGCTGAGCAACTACCTCCACTCATACCATAGGCAGATGTCGCCAGAGAAGAAGATTGAACCAGACAGGCCACTAGGCCCTAATCAGATCCATTGCTGTGGTTTCCTGTTATCTCTCCTCAGAGCCCTGGTTTCCAGTACCAGCATAAGGGGGTTTCCTGAGGCACCAATTAGAACAAATCTTGTCTCCACATGGGAAACTTGCTCTTTGGAGCTGTCTCAAAACCTCCAGTTAGGAGACTCCTTCAGGGCTCTGGACCTACTGTCCCATTCCAAGGTCTCCATGGACACAAACACACATTAGGACCCATCCGCAAAAGATTCCATTTCAGCTGAGCCCCTTGGATGCTCCCCAAGTGCCAGCCGATCTAACCTGTCTCGTCGCTAGGAGAAAATTGGAATCCATGGCATGCTGCCCAGGCATCCATCCTGAGAACTCTTCTTTGGTGTAGTACTGTATGGGAAGTCCTGGAGTTATCCAACAGGTCTCAAATGTCCTACAGAAGGAATCATTACATTGTGGAGCATCTCACAACTCCAATTGTGGGAAAACCTTGATGGATTTGTGATGCCCCCCCTTTATGAGGGGGAAATCATGGACAGGAACTCCCACCTGAGCCAACGTCTGATCCTCCACCCGACTTCAGATGCACGAGATCTTGATATAGATCTGCAGGGTGTGCCTGCCTTGCCCTCGCCCTGAAACCTAAGTCTAACTTTTGTTCTCAAAAGTCCATCCTCACACTCCTGGCCCCCAAGCCCTCAATTTGGCAATTCTAGACCCACAATGCAGCACTCTGTCTGCCCTCAAGAAGAAAAATATTGCCCTATCGAGCTTCCCAGACACCACCTTACTCATGGCAAGAAACTGAGTGGTGATCCATAGTTCTGTGTAGGTGAAACCAGTGTTCACCGTGAGGGCTCGCACATGCTTGAGTTCTGCGAGTGCATAAACACGTATTATGACTTTCAACATGAGTCCTGTCCCCTAGTAAGTACTCTTAGTGGGTGGATCATTAGACATCCTAATGGACTTGCCATGACCCTAGGCCCCAATTTTAACCAGATTTCTGGTAGTCCAGTCACCCCACACAGGGCTCTGCTGTGGAATCCCTCTTTCGGTGGGACACCTAAGTTAAAAAAAAAATGGACTCCTCCCATCCCACAGAATGACCCCAAACTTGTGGGATCGGGCCAAATCCCCAGAAGGGAAGACTCGTCCATTGCGCATGAGGTCGCCCGGACATTCCACGGCCATCGGTGACACAATATCTAGAGACAAAAGCCTGAGCAAGCACCTACACTTGCCATTTGTTCATTTTCCGAAGAGTTCTCCTCATGTTCTGTACATCAGTCCTGCCATACCTTCGACCTGAAACCTAAGCCAAGGTTGTATTTTCAGACAACTGTCCCCAAAGCCCTGGCCCACACACCCTACAAGCTCAGGTCCCTGGAGCCAAACCTCAGGAATGTACCAGCCCGCTCTAAGGGAATTCTGCCCATTCCATTGGCCAAAACACTACAAATAGGATAAAACTCCAAAGTCCCCGAGGCCATCCCAATAGTGTTGGCTACCCAGGACAAACGGGCGATTTGAGCCCGTCTGAGCACCTACCTACACTCAGACTCCTAGACAGATGTACCCAGACGTAATTGGAAAGGACAGGCCCCTAGGCCCTAATCGGATCCATTGCTTTGGTTTCTAGGCATCTCTACTCAGAAGCCTGGATTCCAATACAAGCTGATTCTTTAGGCACCCATCCGAACAAATCTCGTCTCGACATGGGAAACTTGCACATTGGAGCTGTGTCAAAGCCTCTGGTTAGGAGAACACTTCAGGGCCCCGGGCCACCACCTCATTCCAAGGTTGCCATGGACACAAACCCACATTAGGACCCATCCGCAAGACAGTCCATTTCAACTCAGCCCCCTCGGTTACTCCCCCAGATCCAGCACATCTAACCTGCCTTGTCACTAGGAGACAATTGGAATGAGAGGCGGGCTGCCCTGCAATCCATCCTTAGATCCCAGCTCAGAATCGTTCCTTATGGAAATTCCTAGAGCCACCCAAATGTCTCAATGGTCCCGCAGAAGAATCTTGGTGGTTTGGAGCATCTCACAACTTCCATCATGGGAAAACCTCCATGGCCTCGTGATCCACCACTCCCCTTCATGGATGGGCCATCAGGGACAGAAACTCCAACCTGAGTGATCGTCTGATCCTTGCCCCTGACTTCAGATGCATGAGATATCGATTCAGCTCTGCAGAGTGAGCCTGCCGTGCCCACACCCAGAAAGCTAAGCCTAGTTTGTTTTCTTAGAGTTCCATCCTCACACTCCTGGAGCACAAGCCCTCCAGTTTGGCAATTCCAGAAGTATAATGCAGCACTCTTCCTGCACTCCAGAAGAAATATATTGCACTCTGGGGCTAGCCACAAACCCCAAATGAGGATCATCCTGCACGCCACTTTACTCTATCCCAATTATAAAGTGTTCCATCGTCACTAAAGCCCTTTCTGACACAGCCTGAAACTTGACCTCCCGACCCACACCCAGCCAGCTGGCTGCCCACAGAGCAAAACGAACCCGTCATGGCCATAGGTCGTCGTCTCTACCCAACCTTGGTTTTCAGGTTTCAGAAGCTTGACCTTATCACCAACTACTGCCCATGTTTGAACACGATGTAGAAATCAGAACTCCTTTCCCATGGCAAGAAACCTTGGGGTTGCCATGTTGTCCAACGTTCAGTGTACGTGAAACCAGTTTGGCCCATGAGGACCTGCTCATTCTTGACAGCCTCCTTGGTCACAAACACGCATTGTGACCCTTAGTGTGAGCCCAGTCCTCAAGTAAGGCCTCTCAGTGGCTGGACCAAGAGACGGCCTACTGGGCTTGCCATGCTCTAGGCCCCAATTTTTAACCATAGTTCTGGTTGTCCATTCACCCTTTCCCAGGGCTCTGATTTTGAATCCCTCTTTTGTTGGAACACCTGAGTTAACAAAATTAAAAGGACTCCTCGCATCCCACAGATTGACCCAAAACAATTGGGATCAGGCCAAAACCACAGAGAGGAAGACTTGTCCATGGCCCATGAGGCCTCCCAGACATTCCACGGCCATCGTTGACACAAAATCCAGAGACAAAAGCCTGAGCAAATGCCTCACACTAAAACTTTCTTAATATCCTGAAGAGTTCTCCTCACGGTCTATAGATCAGGCCTGCCATATACGTCCCCAAACTAAGCTGAGTTTGTGTTTTCAGAAATCTGTCTCCACAGTCCTGGCCAGACACCCTCCAGGCTTGGGTCCTGGAGGCACACATGAGGACTGTGCCTTCCCACTCCATGGGAATTCTTCCCATTCCATTATCCATAATCGTACAAATCAGGAGGAACCTCCAATGTCCCTGAGGCCATCCCAATACTGTCGGCCGCCTGGACAAACAGAGGCTGTCTGACACCAGCTGAGCAACTACTTCCACTCATACCATAGACAGATATCGCCAGAGAAGAAGATTGAACCAGACAGGCCACTAGGCCCTAATCAGATCCATTGCTGTGGTTTCCTGTTATCTCTCCTCAGAGCCCTGGTTTCCAGTACCAGCATAAGGGGGGTTTCCTGAGGCACCAATTAGAACAAATCTTGTCTCCACATGGGAAACTTGCTCATTGGAGCTGTCTCAAAACATCCGGTTAGGAGACTCCTTCAGGGCTCTAGAGCTACTGCCCCACTCCAAATTCTCCATGAACACAAACACACATTAGGACCCATCCACAAGAGAGTCCATTTCAACTCAGCCCCCTCGGTTGCTCCCGCAGATTGAGCAGATTTAACCTGTCTTGTCACTAGGAGACAATTGGAATGAGAGGCGGGCTGCCCTGCAATCCATCCTTAGATCCAGCTCAGAATTGTTCCTTATGGAAATTTCTAGAGCCAACCAAAGGTCTCAATGGTCCCGCATAAGAATCTTGGCGGTTTGAAGCATCTGACAACTTCCATCATGGAAAATCCTCCATGGTCTCATGATCCACCATTCGCCTTCATAAAAGGGCCATCAGGGACAGAAACTCCAACCTGAGTGATCATCTAATCCTCGCCCCTGACGTCAGATGCATGAGATCTCGATTCAGCTCTTCAGAGTGAGCCTGCTGTGCCCTCGCCCAGAAACCTAAGCCGAGCTTGTTATCTTAGATTTCTGTTTTCACACTACTGGCACACAAGCCCTCCAGTTTTGCAATTCCAGAACTATAATGCAGCACTCTTCCTGCACTACAGAAGAAAAACATTGAACTCTTGGGCTAGCCACAAACCCCAAATGAGGATCATCCTGCACGCCACTTTACTATATCCCAATTAAAAAGGATGCCATGGGCACTAAAGCCCTTTCTGACACAGCCTGATACTCGACCTCCCGACCCACACCCAGCCAGCTGGCTGCACACAGAGCGCAATGAACCCGTCATGGCCTTAGGATGTCATCTCTACGCAACTTTGGTTTTCAGGTTTCAGAAGCTTGACCTTATCACCAACCACTGACCATGTTTGAACATGATGTAGAAATCAGAACTCTCCCATGGCAGCAAATCGTGTGGTTGGCATGTTGTCCAACGTTCAGTGTAGATGAATCCCGTGTGGCCTATGAGGCCCTGCTCATTCTTGAGGGCCTCCTATGTCAGAAACACGCATTGTGACCCTCAGTGGGAGCCCAGTCCTCAAGTAAGGCCTCTAAGTGGCAGAACCAAGAAGAGGCCTATTGGGCTTGCCATGCCGTTAGGCCCCAATTTTTTTTTTTTTTTAAAGATTTTTTATTTATTTATTTGAGAGAGAGAGTGTGTGAGAGAGAGCATGAGCGAGGAGAAGGTCAGAGAGCGAAGCAGACTCCCCATGGAGCTGGGAGCCTGATGCGGGACTCGATCCCGGGACTCCAGGATCACGCCCTGAGCCGAAGGCAGTCGTCCAACCAACTGCGCCACCCAGGCGTCCCTAGGCCCCAATTTTTAACCATAGTTCTTGTTGTCCATTCGCCCCTTCCCAGGGTTCTGCTTTTGAATCCCTCTTTTGTTGGGACACTCGAGTTAACAAAATTGAAAGGACTCCTCCCATCCCACAGATTGACCCAAAACAATTGGGATCAGGCCAAATCCACAGAGAGGAAGACTTGTCCATGGCCCATGAGGCCTCCCAAACATTCCACGGCCATGTTGACACAAAATCCAGAGACAAAAGCCTGAGCGAACGCCTCACACTTGCCCTTTCTTCATGCCCTGAAGAGTTCTCCTCAAATTCTGTTGATCAGGCCTGCCATACCTACATCCCCAAACCTAAGCTGAGTTTGTGTTTTCAGAAATCTGTCTCCTCAGTCCTGGCCAGACACCCACCAGGCTGGGGCTCCTGGAGGCACACATCTGGACTGCGCCTACCCACTCCATGGGAATTCTTCCCATTCCATTATCCATAATCGTACAAATCAGGAGGAACCTCCAATGTCCCTGAGGCCATCCCAATACTGTCGGCCGCCTGGACAAACAGAGACTGTCTGACACCAGCTGAGCAACTACCTCCACTCATACCATAGGCAGATGTCGCCAGAGAAGAAGATTGAACCAGACAGGCCACTAGGCCCTAATCAGATCCATTGCTGTGGTTTCCTGTTATCTCTCCTCAGAGCCCTGGTTTCCAGTACCAGCATAAGGGGGTTTCCTGAGGCACCAATTAGAACAAACCTTGTCTCCACATGGGAAACTTGCTCTTTGGAGCTGTCTCAAAACCTCCAGTTAGGAGACTCCTTCAGGGCTCTGGACCTACTGTCCCATTCCAAGGTCTCCATGGACACAAACACACATTAGGACCCATCCGCAAAAGATTCCATTTCAGCTGAGCCCCTTGGATGCTCCCCAAGTGCCAGCTGATCTAACCTGTCTCGTCGCTAGGAGAAAATTGGAATCCATGGCATGCTGCCCTGACATCTATCCTGAGAACTCTGCTCTGGTGTCGTACTGTATGGGAAGTCCTGGAGCTATCCAGCAGGTCTAAAATGTCCTGCAGAAGGAATCATTGCGTTTTGGAGTATCTCACAACTACAATCGTGGGAAAACCTCGATGGATTTGTGATGCCCCCCCTTTATGAGGGGGAAATCATGGACAGGAACTCCCACCTGAGCCAACGTCTGATCCTCGACCTGACTTCAGATGCGCGAGATCTTGATTCAGATCTGCAGAGTGTGTCTGCCTTCCCCTCGCCCTGATACCTAAGTCTAACTTGTGTTCTCAAACTTCCATCCTCACACTCCTGGCCCCAAGCCCTCAAGTTTGGCAATTCTGGACCCACAATGCAGCAAACTGCCTGCCCTCAAGAAGAAAAATGTTGCCCGATGGGGCTTCCCAGACAACACCTTACCCATGGCAAGAAACCTTGTGGTGGTCCAACGTTCTTGTAGTAGAAACCAGTGTTCACCATGAGGGCTCGCACATGCTTTAGTTCTGCGAGGGCAAAAACACTCATTGTGACCTTCAACATGAGTCCTGTCCCCTAGTAAGTCCTCTTAGTCGCTGGATCTTTAGACATCCTAATGGACTTGCCATGACCCTAGGCCCCAATTTTTCATCAGATTTCTGGTAGTCCAGTCACCCTTCCCAGGGCTCTGCTGTGGAATCCCTCTTTCGGTGGGACAACTAAGATTAAAAAAAAAAAAATGGACTCCTCCCATCCCACAGAATGGCCCCAAACTCGTGGGATCGGGCCAAATCCCCAGAAAAGAAGACTCGTCCATTGCCCATGAGGTCACCCGGACCTTCCACGGCCATCGGTGACACAATATCCAGAGACAAAAGACTGATCAAGTGCCTCACACTTGCCATTTGTCATATTTCGAAGAGTTCTCCTCACGGTCTGTAGATCAGTCCTGCCATACCTACGACCCGAAACCTAATCCAAGGTTGTGTTTTTGGACAACTGTCCTTAAAGCTCTGGCCCACACACCCTACAAGCTCAGGCCCCTGGAGCCAAACCTCAGGACTGTACCTGCCCGCTCTAAGGGAATTCTCCCCATTCCATTGGCCATAACACTACAAATAGGATAAAACTCCAAGGTCCCCGAGGCCATCCCAATAGTTTTGGCTAACCAGGACAAACGGGCAATTTGAGCCCATCTGAGCACCTACCTGCCCTCAGACTCGTAGACAGATGTCCCCAGACGTAATTGGAAAGGACAGGCCCCTAGGCCCTAATCAGATTCATTTCTTTGGTTTCCACGCATCTCTACTCGGAGACCTGGATTCCAAAACCAGCATATGCTGTTTCTTGAGGCACCCATCCGAACAAATCTCGTCTCCACATGGGAAACATGCACGTTGGAGTTGTGTCAAAGCCTCTGGTTAAGAGAACCCTTCAGGGCCCCAGGCCACCGCCTCATGCCAAGGTCTCCATGGACACAAAACCACATTAGGACCCATCCGCAAGACAGTCCATTTCACTCAGCCGGTCAGTTGCTCCCCCAGATCCAGCAGATCTAACCTGTCTTGTCACTAGGAGACAATTAGAATGAGAGGCGGGCTGCCCAGCCATCCATCCTTAGATCCCAGCTCAGAATCGTTCCTTATGGAAATTCCTAGAGCCAACCAAAGGTCTCAATGGTCCCGCAGAAGAATCTTGGTGGTTTGGAGCATCTGACAACTTCCATCATGGGAAAACCTCCATGGCCTCGTGATCCACCACTCCCCTTCATGGATGGGCCATCAGGGACAGAAACTCCAACCTGAGTGATCGTCTGATCCTTGCCCCTGACTTCAGATGCACGAGATATCGATTCAGCTCTGCAGAGTGAGCCTGCTGTGCCCTCGCCCAGAAAGCTAAGCCTAGCTTGTTTTCTTAGATTTCCAACCTCACACTTCTGGAGCACAAGCCCTCTAGTTTGGCAATTCCAGAAGTATAATGTAGCATTCTTCCTGCCCTCCAGAAGAAAAATATTGCACTCTGGGGCTACCCAGAAACCCCAAATGAGGATCATCCTGCATGCCACATTACTCTATCCCAATTATAACGGGTGCCATGTTCAGTAAAGCCCTTTCTGACGCAGCCTGAAACTTGACCTCCCGACCCACACCCAGCCAGCAGGCTGCACACAGAGCAAAACGAACCCGTCATGGCCTTAGGTCGTCATCTCTACCCAACCTTGGTTTTCAGGTTTCAGAAGCTTGACTTTATCACCAATCACTGCCCATGTTTGAACATGATGTAGAAATCAGAACTCCTTTCCTATGGCAAGAAACCTTGTGGTTGGCATGTTGTCCAACGTTCAGTGTAGTTGAAACCAGTGTGGCCCATGAGTTCCTGCTCATTCTTGATGGCCTCCTTGGTCACAAACACGCATTGTGACCCTCAGTGTGAGCCTAGTCCTCAAGTAAGGCCTCTCAGTGGCTGGACCAAGAGAAGGCCTATTGGGCTTGCCATGCTTCTAGGTCCCAGTTTTTAACCATAGTTCTGGTTGTCCATTAGCCCCTTCCCAGGGCTCTGCTTTTGAATCCCTCTTTTGTTGGGATACCCGAGTTTACAGAATTGAAAGGACTCTCCCATCCCACAGATTGACCCAAAACAATTGGGATCGGGCCAAGTCCACAGAGAGGAAGACTTGTCCATGGCCCATGAGGCCTCCCAGACCTTCCATGGCCATCGTTGACACAAATTCCAGAGTCAAAATCCTGAGTATGTGCCTCACACTCGCTCTTTCTTCATATCCTAAAGACTTCTCCTCATGATCTTTAGACCAGGCCTGCCATACCTACCTCCCCAAACCTAAGCCGAGTTTGAGTTTTCAGACTTCTGTCCCCACAGTCCTGGCCCACTCTCCTTATAGGGTGGGACCCTTTTAGCCACACATCAAGACTTTGCCTGCCCACTCCATGGGAATACTGCCTATTCCATTGTCTAGAATCTTACAAATTAAGGGAAACCTCCAACGTCCCCAAGGCCATCCTAATAGTGTGGGCCGTCCAGTACAAACATGGGCGGTCTGACATAGCTGAGCATGTACCTCCACTCATACCATAGATGGATGTCCCCAGAGAAGAATATTGAATTGGACAGACCGCTAGGCTCTAATCGTATCCATTGCTTTGTTTTCCAGGTATCTCTCCTCAGAGGCTTGGTTTACAATATCAGCATATGGGGGTTTCCTAAGGCTTGGTTGCTTGACTGCTGTGAGGGCACAAACATTCATTGGGACCCTCAGCGTGAGGCCTGTCTTCAAGGCCTTTCAGAGGCTGGAACAAGAGATGGTATATTGGACTTGCCATCCCCCTGTGCCCCAATCTTTAACCAGAGGTCGGGTTGTCCTGTCGCCTCTCACCAGGGTTCTGCTCAGGATTCCCTCTTTTGGTGGGACACCTGAGGTAACAAAACAGAAATGACTCATCCCATCCCACAGATTTACACAAAATATGTGGCTTCAGGCCAAATCCACAGAGAAGCAGACTGTTCCATGGCCCATGAGGCCAACCCGGCATTCCACAGCCATCGTTGACACAAAATCCAGAGACAAAAGCCTGAGCAAGCGCCTCACACTCGCCATTTGTTCATATCCCAGAAAGTTCTACTCACGGCCTGTACATTTTGCCTGCCATACCTACGTCCCCAAACCTAAGCCGAATTTGTGTTTTCAGACTTTGTTCCCACAGTCCTTACCCACATACCCTCCACGCTTGGACCCTTGGAGCCACACCTCAAAACTGTGCCTTCCCTTTCCAAAGGAATTCTGCCCATTCCATTGGCCACAACCTTGCAAATTAAGAGAAACCTCCAAAGTCACCGAGGCGATCCCAGTAGTGTAGGCCGCCCAACAAACAGGGACAATCTGACAATAGCTGAGCAACTATCTCCACTCAGACACGTAGACAGATGTCCACATAAAAAACGATTGAACTGGATAGGCCCCTAGGGACATCCCACTTCTGTAAGCCGTCCTGGACAAACAGGGACATTCTGACACAAGCTGAGCGACTACATTCATGGAGACACGCAGACAGTTGTCCACAGAGGCAGAAGAATAAACCGATCAGGTCCCTAGGCTTGATCTGAACTCTTCCTTTGGTTTCTAGTTGTCACTCCACAGAGGCTTGGGTTCAAAGAACAGCATATGGGGCTTTTCTGAGGCACCAAACAGAACCTCTCTCATCTCCACATGGGGTGCTTTCTTATTGGCGCTGTATCAAACCCTTCAGGTAGGTGAATTATGTAGGGACCCTGAAACACCACCACATTCTAAGGTCTCCATGGACACAAACCCACATTACGACCCATCATCAGGAGAGTCCATTTCAACTCAGCACCCTGTGAGCTTGCCCCAGGGCCCGCAGATAAATGGGAATGCGAGGTATGCTGTACAGGCATCCATCCTTCGAACACTGCTCTCCAATCCTTCTGTGTGGGACGTCATTTAGCCATCCAAAAGAACTCGACTCTCCTGGAGAAGGAAATCTTATGGTTTGGAGCAACTCACAAACTCAGTGTGGGAAAACCGCCTTGGCCTCATGAAGCCCCCGCTTCATGAAGGGACCATCATGGACAAAAACTCCAGCATCATCCAACGTTGATCATCACCATGAATCCAGATTCAGGAGATCCTGATTCAGCCTCTGCAGAATGGGCCTGCAGTGCCCATGGCCCAAACCTCACCGTAGTTTGTGTTTTCAGACTTCCATCCTCACACTCCTGGAAAATAAGCCCTCATGATTGGGAATTCTGGGGCCACAACGAAGCACTCTACCTGCCCCCCAGAAGAAAAACATTGTCTATACTGTTGCCCAGAAACCCCAAATGAGGATCAAACTGCTTGGCCCTCGGCAACACCCCAGTTGCTTAGGCTACCCTAAGCACTAATGCTCTGCCTTACATAGCCTGAGCCCATACCGCCCACAGACACCTAGACAGCTGGCTGCACACCCAGCACATTGGACCCGCCACGGCCTTAAGCCATCATCCCTGCCCAACCCGGGTTGTCAGGCATTGGAACCTAGACCTTATCTCTAATCCCTGCACAGGGGGGAACCTGATTCACAAGTCAGAACTCCTCCTTCCCCATGACAAGAAACCTTGCTGTTGGCAGTGAGTCAAACCATCAGTGTAGGAGAAACCTGCATGGCCCATGAGGCCACACCCAAGCTTGAGGGCTGCATTGGGCACAAACACGCACTGTGACCCTCAGCGTGAGTCCCTTATTCAAGTAACACCTCTCAGTGGCTGGACCAAGAGCCGGCATATAGGGCTTGACATGCCAATAGGCACCCAGGCCTAACCAGAGGGCAGGTATTCCAATTGTCAGTACCCACTTCTCTGCTCTAGAATCCCTATACTGGGGGGACACCTGTGGCAGAAAACAGTACTCTTCCCTTCCCACAGAATGACCCCAAACACTTGGGAGCTTGGCCAATCCCCAGAAAGGGAGTCTCTTCCTCGGCCCATGAGGCAACCCCTACATTAAATGGCCATTGTGGACACAACACCCAGAGACAAAAGCCTGAGCGACTGCCTCCCACTCGCCCTCCTTTCATATCCAGAGGTGCTCCCCTCACGGACTAGAGATTAGGCCTGCCATACCCTTGGCCCCAAACCTGAGCCAAGTTTGTTTTTTCGGACATCTGTCCCCACAGCCCTGGCAAACACAGCCTCCAGGTTGGGTCCTCTGGAGCCATACCACAGGACTGTACCTGCTCTCTCCTAGGAAACTGTGCCCATTCCATTAGCCACAACTCTACAGAATAGGAGAAACCTCAAGGTCCCCGAAAACATCCCCCTACTGTATGCCGCCCTCGACAAACGGGCATTCTGACACAAGCTGAGCAACTACCTCCATGCAGGCATGCAGACAGATGTCTTCAGAGACAGAACATTGAAATGGACAGGCCCGTAGGCCCTAATCTGAACTCTTGCTTTGGTTTCCAGGTGTCATTTCTCAGAGGCCTGGGTTCAAATACCAGCATATGGTGCTTTCCTGAGGCACCGAACAGAACACCTCTCGTCTCCCCATGGGAAGCTGCCCTGTTGGATCTGGGTCAAACCCTTCGGGTTGGAGAATCCTGCAGAGTCCCTGAGCCACTGCCACATTCGAAGAGCTTCATGGCCATCAACACACATTATGACCCATCCTCAGGAGAGTCCATTTCAACTAAGCCCATTGGGAAGCTCGCCCAAGAGCCACAGATTGAGGCTGCCTTGTCCCGACCGATCAGTGGGAATGTGTGGTGGCATTTCTAGGCATTTATGCTTAGACCCCTGCTCTCAAGTCTTTCCATATGAGACATCTAGGAACCATCCAATAGGATTCGACTGTCCTGCAGAAGGAAACCTTGTGGTTTGCAGCAGCTCACAACTCCCATCGTAGGGAAAACTCCCTGTCCTCATGAAGCCCCCACCCCCTTCAGAAAGGGGCCATCACGGACACAAACTCTAGCCTGAGGCGACGTCTCATACTCGCCCTGACCTCAGACGCAGGAGATCTCGATTCAGCCTCTGCAGAGTGGGCCTGCCGTGCCCTCGGCCCCAAACCTAATGCTAACTTGTGTTTTCAGATTTCCTTCCACATACTACTGGCAAATAATCCCTCCAGACTGGGGATTCTGGAGCCACAACTCAGCCCTCTGCCTGCCCACCAGAAGAAAAACATTGCCCTATGGGGCTCTCCAGAAACCCCAAATGAGGATCAACCTGTTCAGGCCTCGGCCACACCCCAATTGGATAGGCTGCTCTGGGCACTAATGCTCTGTCTGACACAGCCTGAGGTCAGACGTCCAGACAAACAAGAAGACAGCTGGCCGCACACCCAGCATATCGGACACGCAGTGGCTTTAGGCCTTCATTTTTCCCAACCTAGGTTTTCAGAAATCTGAATCTAGACATTATATCAAATCCCCACACAGTTCGGTACCTGAAGCACAAATCAGAACTCCTCCTTCCCCATGGCTGTAAGTCATGCTGTTGGCATGGAGTTACACCAACAGGGTAGGAGAAACCTTCATGGCCCCTGAGGCCATACCCAAACTTCAGTGCCGCCTTGGACACAAGTTGCATTGTAACCGTCAGAGTGAGCCCCATGTCAAAGTAAGGTCTCTCAGGGCCTGGACCAAGAGTCCCTATATGGGGCTTGGCAAGCCCCTATGATCCCAATCCTCACCAGAGTTCAAGTTTTCCAGTCACCTGTACCTGGGGCTCTGTCCTGGAATCCCTCTATTGGAGAGACACCTGAGCCAGAGAACAGTACCCCACCCTCCCCACAAAATGACCCTAAACTATTGGGACCTGGGACAAATCCTCAGAGAGTGATACTCGTCCATAGTCCCTGAGGCCACCCCTACAATACACGGCTATCCTGGACACAACATCGAGAGACGAAAGCCTGAGGGAATGCCTCCCTCTCGCCCTTCGTTCATAAGCGGAGGAGCTCCCCTCTTGGTCTGTACATCTGCCCTACCATATCCTTGGTGCACACCTAAGCCGAGTATGTGTTTTCAGACTTCTATGCCCACAGCTGGTCCCACACACCCTCCAGGGTAGGGCCTCTGGAGCCACACTAAAAGACTGTGCCTGTCCTCTCCATGGAAGCTTTGCCCAATCCATTGACTACAACCCTACAGGTTAGGGAAAACCTCCAAGGCCCCTGAGGCCATCCCAATAGTGTGGGCCTCCAAGGACTAAGAAGGGCACTCTGACACCAGCTGAGTAACTATCTCCACTTAGACACTCAGACAGTGTCCCCACAGACAGAAGATTGAAACGGACAGTCCCCTAGACCCTAATCTGAACCCTAGCTTTGGTTTCCATGTGTCCCTCCTCAGAGGACTGGTTTCGTAGACCAGCATATGTGGCTTTTCTGAGGCACCAAACTGAACCTCTCTCATCTCCATATGGGGAGATTTCTTATTGGAGCTGTATCAAACCCTTTAGGTAGGCAAATTCTGCAGGGTCCCTGAGCCACCAGCCCAATCCAAGGTCTCCATGGACACAAACCCACATTAGGACGCATCCTCAGGAGAGTCCATTTCAACTCAGCCCCCTGGGTAGCTTGCCCCAGAGCCAGCAGATGAAACATGTCTTGTCATTCATGGCCAATGGGAATGCGAGGCTTGCTGTACAAGGATCCATTCTTCGAACACTGCTCTAAAGTCCTTCCATAAGGGACGTCCTGGTGCCATCCAACAGGACTCAGCTGTCCCACAAAAGGAAACCTTGTGGTTTGGAGCAACCTCCAAACTCAGCGTAGGAAAACTTCTTTGGCCTCATGAGGCCCCCGCTTCATGATTGTGCCATCATGGACACAAACTTCAGCCTCAGACAATATCTGATCCTCACCCTGACTTCAGATGCAGGAGATCTCGATTAAGCCTCTGCAGAGTGGGCCTGCTGTGCCCTTGGCTCCAAACCTCACCCTAGCTTGTGTTTTCAGACTTCCGTCCTCACATTCCAGGCCCACAAACCCTCCCGATTGGGTATTATTGGGTCACAATGAAGCACTCTGTCTGCCCCCAGAAGAAAAACATTTTCTATGGTAATTCCCAGAAACCCCCAATGAAAATCAACCTGCTCGGCCCTCGGCAACACCCCAGTTGCATGTGATACCCTAAGCACTAATGCTCTGTCTTACATAACCTGAGCCCAGACCTTCCGACAGACACTGAGACAGCTGGCCACACACCCAGCACATCGGACCCACCATGGTCTTAGGCCTTTCATCCCTTCCCATTCACGTGTGTGACTTCCTGGAGGTATGTTCTGAGGCATGTCGGACTGCATTTTTTCCAGAGCGGCCTATGAAATTGGGGTGGGTAGGGGCCTTGCAGGTTCCTCCTAATCTGGTGGGTTTGGGAAACTGAGATGGGCTGAGATTCCTCATGAGAGCAGGCCCAGTGATGTGGTGTGGTCCTGGAAGCCCCATCCTGGAGAGCATATGGGTCAGGACTTTGGGTCCAAAGTCTTCAGTCACTCGGGTAAGAGTTAGAGGAGAGGTGATGGCAAACCCGATCTGCAGAGCCTAAGGGCAGCTCCTCAAAATTTGAAATTCGGACATCTGGGAGGCAGGAGGATAGGCTTTTCTGTCTGATTTGTTTGTCTAAGATGGCCACGAAATGGAGGAGTGTCCTCATTGGTCCATCTGAGATTCTACCTCTCTGGGAATTCTGCCCGGCACCTAAGAGTTTGATGTCTTTCTGGGGAAGAGGAAAACGCTGTTTTCCATCTCAGGGGTCCTGTCCAAACAGGGATTCCAGAGATGGGTTATTGGTTCAGACACCTGGAAAACCCAACCATGGCTTCAGTTTTGTGCCTAGGGGCATGACAGACCCTCTCTGTGGGATCCTGGTCCAGCTCCCAAGGGGGTTCTTTGGAAAGGGGTCTCATTCAGAGAGTCACAATGCCAGTTTTTGCCTAGCTTCCCATCCTGTGTTGGCGTGGTCTCATGGGCCATGCACTTGGCTCCCACTCTGATGGTTGGACAGCCATCTAAACATTCAGTTTTCTGGCCATGGGGAAGGATGATTACTCTTTTGTGCTTCAGGATCCCCTATGGGCAGGAATTTGAGCTAAGTCTGGGACAGATACCTGAATACTCAGGTTGGTTCAATATGATGGCCTCAGACTAAGGCTGGACCCACCTGCAGGATATGGGGCCCACTATCTGGGTGGCTGACTGGAGGTCGGGGATCGGTCTGTGTCAGACAGAACATTTGTGCAGAGGTCGGCCTATTATATTGGGGTGCCATTGAGGGCCGTGCAGGAGGATCCTCATCTGGGTTTCTGTGAAGACCCATAGAGCAATTCTTCTTTCTGGTGGGCAGGCAGAAGGCAGCGTTGTGGCTCCAGAATTCCCAATATGGAGGGCTTGCAGGGGGGCAGTGTGAGCACAGAAGTCTGAAAACACAAGCCACGGATAAGCTCAGTGCCTAGCACATGGTCATTCCAATGTGCAGTGGTTGATTCGAGATCTCCAGCACCTGAGTATGGGCGAGGGTCAGATGTCTGCTCACGCTGGAGTTTGTATCCATGATGTCAACGAATTGTGGGGTGGCCTCAAGAATTCTTGGAGATTTTCCCAACAGGACCTTGTGAGCTGCTCCAAACAGCAAGGTGTCCTACTGCAGGACAGGGGAAGTCTGCTTACTAGGCTCCAGGGTCCCCCATATGGAAAGATTTGATAGCAGAGCTCTCTGAATGGAGGCCTGGGAAGCCTTCCTTGCATTACCATTGCAGCCAAGGAACAGGGTGGGCTTGATATGCTGGTTCTGGTTCCAATTTCCAAGTGATCTAAGTTGACGGATGTTCTCAGTCTATCAAGTCACAATGTTGCTTGGTGTCCAGGGAGACCTTAGAATGTGGTGGTGGGTCTGAGGCCATGTAGGATTCTCATACCTGAGGGTTAGACCCAGTTCCCAGGAGCCAAGTTCCCTTTTCGGGACAGATGGGTTCTGTTGTATGGCTCAGGGACCACATGTCCGATCATATGTTGGATTTCAAGAACAGGCCTCTGGGCACAGAGGCCTGAATATCTAGGGTAGGTTTCTGATGAGGTTGTAGTGGCATGTCATGTTCAACCTTCGAACTCAGGGCCTTTGACCTGCATGTCTTCCTGGAGGTAGGTGCTGAGGCTGTGTCATACTGTGCATTTTTTCCAGAGCGGCCTATGAAATTGGGGTGGGCTCAGGGGCCTTGCAGGTTTCTCCTAGCCGATATGGATCCTGCTAACTGGGTGGCTGCCAGCAGGTCAGGGCTCGAGCTGTGTCACAGGGTGGCCTATCATACTGGGGTGCCATAGAGGGCCGCAAGAAACCATGTGTCTCAGGAAACTGAGATGGCAGAGTTTCTCCAGAGAGCAGGCCCAGTGATGTAGTGGGTTCTGGTGGCCCCATCCTGGAGGCCATGTGGTTAAGGGCTCTGGGACCAAAGTCTTCAGACACAAAATTGGGTAAGAGTTAGGGGCGAGGTGATGGCAGGCCCAATCTGCAGATCCTAGGGCAGCTCCTCAAGATTTGAAGTTCGTGTGACTGGGAGGCAGGAGTAAAGGCCTTTCTGTCTGGATTTTGTCTATGATGGCCTTGGAATGGTGGGGTGTCCTCATGTGTCCATGGGATATTCTACTTTCTGGGGATTCTGCCTGGCACCCAAGAGTTTGGTGTTTTACTCAGGGAAGGAGAGAGCGTGGTTCACCTTGTCAGGGTTCCTGTCAAAACAGGGATTCCAGAGATGGGTTCTGGATCCTTGTGTCTGGATAAACCCACAAAGGCTTAGGATTTGGTCCTAGGGGCATGACAGGCCCGCTCTGTGGGGCCCTGGTCCAGTTCCCACGGGACATGTTGGAAATGTGTCTCAGGGTGAGGGTCACAATGCCAGTTTGTGCCCAGCTGCCCATCATGAGTGGGTGTTGGCTCTTGTTCCATGCACCTGGATCCCAATCTGAAAGTCGAAACACCTTCTCAGCATTGAGTTTTCCTGCCATGGGGAAGGAGGAGTACTCTGTTGTTCTTCAGGTTCCCCCTGGAACCTGAAGGAATTAGGCAGGAATTTGAACTATAATTGGGATAGGTATGTGAATATCCAGGTTGGTTCGAGATGACGGACTCAGGTCAAGGCAGGTCACACCTGCCTGATATGGATCCCGCTAACTGGGTGGCTGCCAGGAGGTCAGGGCTCGGGCTGTGTCAGACAGAGCATTAGTGAACAGGGTGGCCTATCATATTGGGGTGCCATAGAGGGCCGTGCAAGTGGATCCTCATGTGGGGTTTCATGCAGACCCTTAGGGCACTTCTTCTTTCTGGTGGGCAGGCAGAAGGCTGCATTATGGCTCCCAAATTCCCAATATTGAGGGTTTGAAGGTGAGGAGTGTGAGAACAGAAGGCTGAAAACACAAGCTATGGTTAAGCTCAGTGCTGAGCACATGGCCGATCCAATGTGCAGCGGTTGTTTCGAGATCTCTAGCACCTAAGTACGGGTGAGGGTCAGATGTCTGCTCACAATGGAGTTTGTATCTATGATTGCCAACAAATGAAATATCCAGAACCTGAGTAAGGGCGGATGTCAGATGTTTGCTCACACTGGAGTATGGGTCTATGATGACGGAGAAATGGAGGAGCGGCATCAAGAGGCCATGAAGGATTCCACATGTTGATGCATGTGAGATGCTCTAAACAACAAGGTTTCTTTTTCTACTGGACAGGTGGAGTCTGGTTTGTTTGCTCCAGGATTCCCCATGTGAAAAGTATGGGTAGCAGAGCTCTTCCGCTTGGATGCCTGGAAAGCACTCCTCCATTGACCAATGCAGCTGAGGAACATGGCAGGTTCTTAAGGGTGGCTCTGGGGCGAAGTACCAAGTTCTTGAGTTGACATGGAATCTCTTGCAGATGGGCCACAATGCTGGTTTGTTACCAGGTAGATCTTAGAATGTGTTGGTGGCTAAGGTGCCATGCATGATTCTCCTACGCTGAGGGTTTAACACAGGTCGAAGAGCACGGTTTCTTTCTGGGGATAGGAGATGTAGTGGTGTGTGGCTCAGTGACCACATGTTGTATCATAAGTTCATATTCCAGAACAGGACTCTGAATACAGATGCCTGTCAACATAATCTAGGGTTCCAATGAGGTCCCAGGGGCATGAGAGGTTCAATATTCAGACTAAGGACAGTTGACTTGGATATCTGCCAGGACGTAGGTGATCAGGGTTTTTCAGACTGCGCACTTGTATCCAGAGTAGCCTCCAATATTAGGGTGGCCTCAGAGGGCTTGCATGTTTCAACCTACTCTGGAGGGTTTGGGTAACTCTGACAGACACAGTTTCCATGGGGGTGGCAGGCACAGTCCTGTTTTGTGGCTTCAGAGACCCCATCCTGTAGGGCATGTGTGCCATGGTTTTGGGAGGAAAGTCTGCAAACACAAACTCGTGTTAGGGTTAGTGGCGAGGTTATCGCAGGGCAATGCATAGACCTGGAGGGCTACTCGTCAGGAACAGTAATCCGAGTGACTCGAAGGTGGAAGCACATGCTTTTACATCTGGATTGTGTTTCCAGGATGGCCTCAGAATGCAGCTGTGGACTCATGGCTCCATGGGAGATTTTTCCTCTCTAAGGATCCTGATGGCTCCCAATAGTTTGATGGCTTTTCAGGATGGGAAGAGTGCTATTTTCGATCTTAGGTGTGCCCCAAAACAGGGATTCCAGAGATAGGCTCTGGGTCTGGGCACATGGAAAATCCCACCAAGGGTTAGGATTTGGGCCTATGGGCATACCAGGCCTGCAATGCAGGATCCTGGTGGTGCAACTGAGAGTGCTTGTTTGAAAGCATGCTCAGGCTGAGCGTCACAATGCCTGTTTGTAACCAGGGTGGCTCTCATGAATGGGCATGGTCCCATTGCCCATGTGCTGGCTCCCACCCTGAGGGATGGACACCCATTCCAATGGCCAGGTTTCAGCCATGGGGAAGGAGGAGTTATGTATTGTGCTTCAGTTTCCCCCATTGGCTGGGATTCCAGGCAAGGTCTGTGGACAGATGCCTGAATACCAAGGATGCATAGAGATGACAGATTTGGGCCATGGCCATTCTCACATGCCGGATATGGGCCCCATTCTCTGGGTGGCTGATACGATGTCTGGGCTCAGGCTCTGTCAGACAGAGCAATAGTGGCCAGAGAAGCCTATAAATCAGGGTTCCCTTGAGGGCCGAGCAGATTGATCCTCATGTTGGGTGTCTGCACAGACTCACGAAGCACTTCTTCTTTCTATGGGGAAGGAAGAATCCATCATGGTGGCTCCAGAATTCCCTATTAAGAGGGCTTGGGGACAAGTAGGGTGAGTATGCAATTGTAAACACCAGCTATGCTTAAATTGAGTTCCAAGCAGAAGTCAGTTCCAATGTGCACCAGCTTATAGGAGATATCCAGCACCCGAGTAAGGGCAGATGTCAGATGTTTGCTCACACTGTAGTTTGTGTCTAGGATGACCGACAAATGGAGGGGTGGCTTCAAGAGGCCATGGAGGATTACCCACGCTTAGTATTGTGAGATGCTCCAAACAACAAGGTTTCCTTCTAATGGGCAGGAGGAGTCTGGTTTGTTTCCTTCAGGGTCCCCCATGTGGAAAGTTTGGGTAGCAGAGCCCTTCCCCATGGATGACTGGAGAGCACACGTCCAATGGTCATTGCAGCTGAGGAACATGACCGGTTTGTTTTGGTCGTTCTGCGGCCAAGTACCAAGGACTTGAGTTGACTTGGAATCTCTTGCAAAGGTGTCCCAATACTGGTTTGTTACAAGGGAGGTCTTATAAGGTGCTGGTGGATAAGGATCCATGAAGAATTCTCCTACCCTGAGGGTTTTTCACAGGTCGATGCGCACAGTTCCCTTTTTGGGAGAGGAGATGTTCTGTTTTGTGGCTACAGTACATATGTTGTATCCTAACTTGGTATTCAAGAACAGGCCTCTGAGGACAGATGCTTGAAACGTAATCTAGGTTTCCAAAGATGTTCTAGGTGCACGTCAGGTTCAATTTTCTGACTAGGGCACATTGACGTGGGTGTCTGCCTGGATGTAGTTGATCAGGGTGTTTCAGACTGTGCATTTGCATCCAGAGCCACTTCCAATTTTGGGGTGGGCTCCGGGGCCTTGCAGGTTTCTCCTAATCTGGAAGCTTTGGGCAACTCTGATGGGCACTGTTTCCTTGGGGATGGCAGGCCCAGTCTTGTGGTAAGTCTCCAGAGACCCCATCCTGGAGGGCATGAGAGCCATGTTTTGGGAGGAAAGACTGCAAACAAAAATTTGGGTTAGGAATAGTGCCGAGGTGATCGCAGGCCCAATGCATAGACCTAGAGGGCAGCACTTCAGGAACTGTAATTAAGGTGACTGGAAGCTGGTAGCACAGGTTTTTCTATAAGGATTGTGTGTCCAGGATGGGTTCGGAATATAGCTGTGGTCTCATGGTTCAATGGGAGACTTTTCCTCTCTAAGGATCCTTGTGGCTTTCCATAGATTGTGGCTTTTTTGGAGAAGAAAAGAGTGCTCTTTTCCATCTTAGGGGTGCCCCAAAACAGGGAAGAGTGCTGTTTTCAACTTAGGGGTTCCCCAAAACAGGGATTCCAGAGACGGGCTCTGGGTCTGGGTGCCTGGAAAATCCCAGAACGTTTTAGGATTTGGGCCTACGGGCGTTCCAGGCCTGCAATGAGGGATCCTAGTGGTGTAACTAAGGGGGCTTGTTTGAAAGCATGCTCAGGCTGAGCGTCACCATGCCTGTGTGTGCCCAGGGGTCCTTCAGGAGAGGGTGTGGTCTCATTGGCCATACAGCTGGCTCCCACTTTGAGGGTTGGACACCCAAAGCAACAGCCAGGCTTCCTGCCATGGAAGGAGGAGTTCTCTATTGTGCTTCAGGTACCCACATTGGCAGTGTTTCCAGCAAAGTTGTGGGGAAAGGTGCCTGAATACACAGGATGTATAGAGATGACAGACTTGGGCCATGGCCTGTCTCACATGCTGGTAATGGGGCCTGCTCTCTTGGTGGGTGACACTGTGTCGGGGCTCATGTTCTGTCAGAACACAGCACTAGTGGCCAGTGCAGTCTATAAATCGGGGTTCCCTTGAGGGCCGAGCATATTTAGCCTCATATGAGGTTTCTGGGCAGACTCACCAGGCACCTCTCCTTTCTATGGGTAAGTCAGAAAGCTGCGTTGTGGCTCCAGAATTCCCTATCATGAGGGCTTGGAGACTAGTAGGTTGATGATGGATTTGTAAACACAAGCTATGGTTCAATTCAGTCCCAAGTAGAAAGCAGTTCCAATGTGCAGCGGCTTATTTGAGATATTCAGCAGCCGAGTAAGGGCAGATGTCAGATATTTGCTCACTCTCAATTTGTGTTTATTTTGACTGACAAATGGAGGGTGGCACCAAGAAGCCATGGAGGATTTCACACGCCAAAGCTTGTGAGATGCTCCGAATAGCAAGGTTTCCTTCTACAGGACAGTTGAAGTCTGGTTTGTTTGCTCCAGGGTCCCCCACGTGGAAAGTATGGGTAACAGAGCCCTTCAAATTGGAAGCCTGGAAAGCACAACTCCATTAACATTTGCAGCTTAGGAACATGATAGGTTCGTTTGGTGGCTCTGGGACGAAGTACCCAGGCCTTGAGTTGACAGGAATCTCTTGCAGTTTGGTCACAATGCTGGATTGTTATGAGGGATATCTTAGAATGTGCTGGTGGCTAATGTGCCGTGCAGGATTCTCGTACACGGAGGTTTGGCACAGGTCAAAGAGCACAATTTCCTTCCTGGGACAGATGTTATGTTGTGTGGCCCAGGGACAATGTGATGTATCCTAACTTGTTGTTCCAGAACAGGCCCCTGAGCACAGATGCCTAAAACCCTAACCTAGTGTTCCAATACAGTCCTAGGGACATGTCAGGTACAATCTTCTGACTCAGGACCATTGACTTGGCTCTCTGTGAAGATGTAGGTGATCAGGTTGTTTCAGACTGTGCATCTGCGTCCAGAGTGGGCACCAATATTGGGGTTGGCTCAGGGGCCTTGCTGGTTTCTCCTAAAATGAAAGGTTTGGGCAACTGTGACGGGCACAGTTTCCTTGGTGATAGCAGCACAGTCCTGTAGTGTGGCTCCAGAGACCCCATGCTGTTGGGAATGTGATCCATGGTTTTTGGAGAGAAATCTGCAACCACAAATTCAGGTTAGGGTTAGTGGTGTTGTGGTCTCAAGCCTAATGTGGAGACCTGGAGGGCAGCTCGTCAGAAATTGTAATTGGGGTGATAGGAAGTTGATAGCACAGAATTTTCTATCAGGATTTTGTGTCCAGGATAGCCTTGGAATGCAGGTGTGTTCTCATAGGTCTATGGGACACTTTTCCTCTCTAAGGATCCTGGCGGCTCCCCATAGATTGATGGCATTTTCGGGGAAGGGAAGAATGCACTTTTCCATTTTAGGGTTGCCCCAAAACAGGGATTCCAGAGATGGGCTCTGGTGTCTGTGGGCCTTGAAAAGCCACCAAGTGTTAGGATTTGGGCCTAGGGGCATAATGGAACTGCAATACAGGATCCTGGTGGTGTAACTGAGAGAGCTTGTTTGAAAGCATGAAGAAGGGACTGGTGAGTCTGCCCCGAAAGTCCCAATGAAGATCAATCTACTTGGCCCTCAAGGGAACCAGGATTTATACTCGCCCTGGCCACAGGTGCTGTGTCTGAAAGTGTCTGAGCCTGACATTGTGTCAGCGACCCAGAGTGTGGGTCCTCATCCAGCATGAGAGACCAGCCATGGCCCAGGGCCGTCATCTCTACCCATCCCTGGTATTCATGCAACTGTCCCAAACCTTTGCTGAAATCCCTACCAACAGGGGAACCTGAAGCACAATAGAGAACTCCTCATTCCATATGGCAGGAATCCTGACTGTTGGAATAGGTGTCAAACCCTCAGAATGGAAACCAGCTGCATGGCCAAGGAGACCACTCCCACTCCTGAGGGCCGCCCTGAACACAAGCAGTCATTGTGACCCTCAATCTGAGCATGCTTTCATAGAAATGCTCTCGGTTGCAACTCCAAGATCCAGCATTGCATGACTGGTATGCACCTAGGCCCGGATCCTAACTCTTGGTGGGATTTTCCATGTCCCCATTCTCAGAGTCCGTCACTGGAATCCCTGTTTTGGGGTACCCTTAAGATGGAACAAAGCACTCTTCGCTTCCCCTAGAAAGCAACCAAACTATTAGGAGCCGCCGGGATCCTTCAGAGAAAAAATCTCCCACACACCCATGAGACAACACCTGCATTCCAAAGCCATCATGGATACAAAATACAGATATAATAGCCTGTGCTACTGCCTTCGAGTCACCTGATTTACAGATCCTGACGTGTTGCCCTCCAGGTCTATGCATTGGGCCTGCAATCATCTAACCACTATTCCTAACCCGAGTTTTTGTTTGCAGACTTCTCTCCCAAAACCATGGCTCACATGCCCTTCAGGATGGGGCCTCTGGAGTCACACCACAGGACCATGCCTACTATCCCTAAGGAAACTGTTCCCATCACAGTTGCCCAAACCCTACATTTAGGATAAACCTGCAGGGCCCCTGAGACCACCCCCACATTGCAAAATGCTCTGGGCGCAAATGTGCAGTCTGAAACATCCTGATCACCTCCATCCAGGCAGACACCCAAAGCAATGGACTTAGTCAGATGATTGTACCTGTCATGCACCTAGAACCTCATTGGAAGCCTAGATTAGCTTTTCAGGCATCTGTCCTCAGAGGCCTCTTCTGGAATACCAACTTATGACAGAACATATTGTCCCTGAGTCCCACAACAGAACATCTCTTGTCCCCAGATGAAAGCCGTGCTCAGGACCTTTGTCAAACCCTCAGGGTATATGAATCCTGCACAGCCCCTTAGCCACCAGAACATACTAAGATCTCCCTGGTAACAAACCAGTATTGTTACACATCTTCAAGAGACTCCATGTCAAATCATGACCTTGGTACTTCGACCCAGAGCCACCAGAACGAACCTGCCATGTTCCTCAGCTGGAATGGTCAATGGAGGGGTGCTTTCCAGGCATCCATGCGGGGTGCTCTGCTACACAAACTTTCTACATGGGTGACCCTGGAGCAAACAAACCAGACTGCCCCTGTCTGGAAGAAGTTACACTTGCTGTTTGGAGCATCTCACAAGCCACAGCTTGGTAAATCCTCCATGGCCTCTTGATGCCACCCCTACATTTGTCGATCATCATAGACACAAACCCCTGCATGAGCAAACATCTGACATCCGCCCTTACTCAGTTGTTAGATATCTCGAATAAGGCGCTGCACATAGGAACTGCCTTCCGCTTGGCACTGAATTGAACCATAGCTTGTGTTTAAAATGCCATACTCACCTACTGGTCTGCAAACCCTCTTGATAGGGAATTCTTCCTTATGCATAGAAAGAAGAAGGGCCTGGTGCGTCTGCCCAGTAACTCTACATGAGGATACATCTGCTCAGCCCTCGAGGGAACCCCGATTTATACGCTGCCATGGTCACTAGTGCTGTGTGACAGAGTCTGAGTCCTGACCTCGTGTAAGTCACCCAGGGGGCGGTGCCCATATCCAGCATGTGAGACTGGCCATGGACCAGGGCCATCATCTCTTCCCACTCTTGGTATTCAGGCATCTGTCCCCAGACCTTTCCTAGAATCCCTATCAATGGGGGAACCTAAAGCACAATAAAGAACTCCTCCTTCCCCATGGCAGGACTCCTGGAAGTTGGGATGGATGCCAACCCTCGAAGTGGGAGCCAGCTGCATAGCCAATGAGACCACGCCCACTCCGGAAAGCTGCCCTGGGCACAAGAAGTCATTGTGACTCTCCGCCTGAGTATGCATTCAAACAAACATTCTCAGTTGCACCTCCAGGACCCGCATTGCAGGCCTGGTAGGCCTCTAGGCCCAAATCTTAAATCTTGGTGGGATTTTCCAGGTTCCCAGACCAAGAACCCTTCTCCAGAGTCCCTGTTTTGGGGCACCCCTCAGATGGAAAACAGCACTCTTCCCTTCCTCGGTTAAGGCACCAAACTATTGGGAGCCGCCATGATCATTAGAGAGGAATAATCTCCCATGGACCCATGAGACCACACTTGCATTCCAAGGCCATCCTGGACATATTATACAGACACAAAAGCCTGTGCTTCTGCCTTCGAATCATCCGACCTACAGTTTCAGACAAACTGCTCCCCAGGTCTACACAATGGGCCTGTGATTACCTTGCCATTAACCCTAACCCAAATTTGTGTTTGAAGACTTCTCTCCCAAAACCATGGCTCATATGCCCTCCAGGATAGGATTTCTGGAGCCACACCACAGGAGAGTACCTGCAATTTCCCAAGGAAAAATTGTCCATCACAGTTGCCCAATTATCTCCAGATTAGGAGAAATCTGCAAGGCCCCTGAGCCCAGCCCAATACTGGTCGCCACTCTGGGTGCAAATGTACAGTCTGAAACAACCTGATCACCTCCTTCCTGGCAGACACTGAGTCAATGGTCCTGAGTCAGAAGATTGAACCTGGCATGCCCCTACGACCTCATTGAAACTCTAGATTAGGTTTTCAGCCATCTGGCCTGAGAAGCCAGTTCTGGAATACCAATATGATACAACATATGGTCCCTGAACCCCACAATAGAACATCTCCTGACCCCAGACGTTATACGTGCTCTTGGACCTGTGTCAAACCCTTAAGGTAGATGAATCCTGCATGGCCCCTTAGCCAACGGCATTTCTAAGATCTCCCTGGTAAGAAACCAGCATTCTTACCCATATTCATGAGATTCCATGTCAAAATAAGTCCTAGGAACTTCGCCCCAGAGCCACCAGAATGAACCTACCATGTTCCTAAGCTGCAATGGTCAGTGGAGGTGTGGTTTCCAGGCATCCATACGGGAGTGCTCTGCTACACAAACTTTCCACATGGGGGACCCTGGAGACAAAAACCCAGAATTTCCCTGTCTTGTAGAAGAAAACCTTCTGTTTGGAGCATCTCACAAGCCCCAGCTTGGTAAATCCTCCATGGACTGTTGACGCCACCCCTCCATTTGTCAGTCATCATAGACACAAACTCCAGCATGAGCAAACATCTGACATGCACCCTTACTCAGGTGCTGGATTTCAATTCAATCGCTGCACACTGAAACTGCCTTTCGCTTGACTGAATTTACTTGGGTTTACTTGCCATTACTTGGGTTTATTCTATCCTCAACCTCCTGGTCAGCAAGCCCTCTTGAGAAGGAATTCTGGAGCTATAACACAACACTCTGTATTCCCCATAGAAAGAAGAAGGGTCTGGTGAGTCTTCCCAGAAACTCCACATGAGGACCAATTTTCTCGGCGCTCAAGGGAACCCTGACTTATAGGCTGCCCTGGGCACTAATGCTGTGTCTAACATAGCCAGAGCCAAGACTTAGTGTCAGCCACCCAGAGATCGGGTCCCATATCCAGCATGTGAGACCGGCTATGGCCCAAGTCCGTCATCTCTTCCTATCCTTGGTATTGAGGCATCTGTCCCCAGATCTTTGCTAGAATCTCTGCCAATTGGGTAACATGAAGCACAATAGAGAACTCCTTCCCCATGGCAGGAATCCTGGCTGATGGGATGCGTGTTCAGCCCTCAGTGTGGGAGCCAGCTGCATGAGCAAGGAGACCTCGCCCACTCATGAGGGCCACCCTGGGCACAAACAGGCATTGTGAACCTCAGCCTGAGCATGGTTTCAAACAAATGCTCCCAGGTAGACCACCAGGATCGCACATTGCAGGCCTGGTAACACTTAGGCCCAAATCCGAACCCTTGGTGGGATTTTCCAGGGGCCCAGACACAGAGCCCATTTCTGGAATCCCTATTTTGGGGCACCATTAAGATGGAAAACAGCAGGGGGACAAGATGGCCGGGAAATAGGAGGAGACGCCTTTTTCAGCCGGTACCCCAAAGTGAGCTGATTGCCTACCAAAGAACTCCATTCACCCATGAAATCAGCCTGAGATCAGAATTATACATGCTTGGATCTCTACAGGGACAGAAGACGCCAGTGGGCAGGGAAAGCAGAGTGGGAACGGGGGACTGATATCAGAAGATAAACAAAAGAGGGAGGGAGCCACCAGAGGCGACAAATTGGAAAGTAATACGCCAATACGAGTGAGAGTGCCCTGCGTCTGGGGACCAGCATTAACTTGGAAACTGGTTGAAAGCACTCCAAAAGAGCAAAGGATCGCGGGGGACAATTGTGGGAATCGGGGCGGCTAGGGACAGGGGCTTAAGTCCCCAGTCCCAGTACAGCCTCCCTGGCACTGAGGCAGAAAGAGTGCGGTGGAGAAACCAGGTCTTGGTCCCTAAGCCACCAGCGCGCCCAAGAAAGCTTGGGTTCTAGCTCCTGTGAGGGGATGGGAGCCCCGCCAGTCAGCAGACCGCATGAGCCCTACCAAAAAGCCTGAGATACACGCGCACGTCCCTCATGCTCCCCTGAGTTACAAAGGCCCGACCGGCGCTCTTTGACCTGCACCATTGTTTCAAAGCCTAAGCTGTGAGCCCCAAACTCTCCCCTGACAGAGGTGCACAAAAGCCCAGCCTGGTGCTTTTGGACCTGCGCCCCATTCTCAGTGCCTGAGACGTACGCGCGACCCATAGCCGCCTCTGAAAAAGGTGCGCGCAAGCTGGGCACTCTTAGACCCAGCAAGACCAGGCACTCCCAGCCCAGGCCAGCGGCAAAATCTCGGTGTGCAACTGCTGCTTGGAACCTCTCTGGTTGTCGGGAGCTCCCAGACAGCTCCCATTGCCTTGGCTTTGGGTACAAACAAAAGATCCTGCACCCCCAGGGTTTGCAACTTGGAGCCTGCTCTGCCAGTAGCCAAGGGGGAACTTATTTAGGCTCTGCACCCAGACTGAGGCTTCTCTCTGAGAGGGAGATCAGGGTGTGGTTTGTTTTCCTCTAAAACTACAATAACCATCAAAGGCGATAAAGGTGAGAGGAAAAAGAAAAAGTGAAGAAACATAAAAACCGCCAGAGAACAAAAGCCTGAAAAAAACCAGTTTCCTCAGAGCCCACCCCCTTGAGGGGGGCGGAGGACTTAACTCAGGAAACATCATTGACTGACAACAACCATGGCAGGCCCCTCCTCCAGAAAACAAACCAAGAAAAAAAAAAAGGACTACAAGAGAACAACTACTACTTCATAGGAAAATTTGTATTGTTCACTCATTCCCACTATTTCGGTTCATTTTTTTTTACACATAGGTAATTTTTTAACCTATTTATCATCACAGAAAGTTGTACAGTACATCAAATTCCATAATACCTTTCTAACCTGAACTTTTTGATACATACACCTGTTTCTCTTTTGTATTTTTTTAATTCATTTTTTTAAATTTTAGTGTAGTTTAGTCTAGTTTATTCCTTTTTATTTTTATCCTCTAATATTCATATAGAGTTGAACTTCAAAGTAATACCCTTTCCCCAATCAATACTACCCCTATAGGTAAACCAATTTTTAATCCCCTTTATCTTAGGAAAGTTGAGTCCTTTAACAAAGATATCAAGATACATCCAGGAAGAATCAAAACTACCTTTCTCGCTCACACTGAGAATTTATAAGAACTCTCCCATCTCTTCCACCCTGAGAGCATATACATCTTACATTTGGGGTTCTTTTAGACGAGGTTCTTTCTTTATTTTCATATATTTTTTTTTCTCTTGTCATATTCTCCTATCAGTCTTTTCATCTCTTTTTGTTTGTCTACTTCATAAATCTTACCTTGGGGATTATCTGGCCTGAACCTTCTCTTTCATCTTCCCTTTCTTTCATATATATATATATGAATATATATTTCATATATATATATATATATATAAAAGATATATTTATATACATATATATCTTTTATATATATATATATTTATATTTATATATATATATATCTTTTTTTCCCCCTTCTTTTCTTTTTTCTTTTTCTTTATCTTTTCTTTTCTCTCTCGTTGGGAATCCTGATTGCTCAGAAGTGTTCCAGGGTGCACATTGAGAGCACCACGGTTGATATATCCAGCTACATCTGTTCCGTCATCTCCCACCAAAATGACTAGGAGGAGGAATGCCCAACAGAAGAAAAATACAGAGGATGGACCTTCTGCAACAGAGCTAACAGCTATCAACATAGAGAATATGTCGGAAAGAGAATTCAGGCTAACAATTATGCAGGCAATAGCTAGGTTGGAGAAAGCCATGGATGACCAATCGGAATTGATTAGGACCGAACTGAAAGCGACCAGACAGAATGTTCAAAATGTTAGGGAGGAGCTTAAAACTACCAGGGAAGAGTTTCACAATGCTCTCAGTGAGTTCCAATCTAATGTAAACTCTCAAAGCTAGGTTAACTGAGACAGAAGATAGAATTAGTGATCTGGAAGACAAACAGATAGAGAGAAAGGATAAGGAGGAAGCCTGGAACAAACAGCATAGAAACCACAAAAACAGAATCAGGGAAATAAATGATGCCATGAAGCATTCCAACGTCCAAATTATTGGAATTCCTGAAGGGGAGGAGAAAGAAAGAAGTCTAGAAGATAGAGTGGAACAAGTCCTTCATGAAAATTTTTCCAATCTCGCGAATGGAACCAGCGTTCATGTACTAGAGGCAGAATGGTCTCCACCAAAGAGTATATATTCCAAAAAAAATCACGACACCTGATAGTCAAATTGAGGAATTATAATTGTAGTTTTAATCTCATGAAAGCCGCCAGGGCAAAGAGGCTCCTTACTTACAGAGGGAAGCCCATCAGAATACCGTCAGACCTGTCCACAGAGACCTGGCAAGCCAGAAGAGGCTGGAAAGATATATTCAGGGCATTATATGAGAAGAACATGCAGCCAAGAATACTTTATCCAGCAAGACTGACATTCAAAATGGTTGGAGAGATAAAGAGTTTCCAAGACCGGCAAGGCTTAAAAGACTATGCAACCACCAAGCTGACACTGCAGGAAATATTAAGGGGGGTTCTATAAAAGAGGAAAAATCCCAAGAATAGCATTGAACAGGCGGGGAGCCTGCTTCTCCCTCTGCCTCTGCCTGCCTCTCTGTCTGCCTGTGCTCTCTCTCTCTCCCTCTCTCTCTCACAAATAAATAAATAAAATCTTTAAAAAAAAAGAAATATAGAGACAGTCTACAGACAGAAAGACTTCAAAGATAACTCAATGTCGATAAAAAACTATCTATCAATAATCACTTTCAATGTGAATGGCCTAAATGCGCCCATAAAATGGCACAGGGTTGCAGATTGGATAAAACGACAGGAGCCATCCATATGCTGTCTACAAGAGACCCATTTTGAACCTAAAGGTACACACAGACTGATAGTGAAGGGATGGAGAAGCATCTTTCATGCCAATGGGACTCAAAAGAAGGCTGGGGAAGCGATTCTCATATCAGATAAATTAGACTTCAAACTAAAGACTGTAGTCAGAGATACGGAAGAACACTACATAATCCTTAAAATGACTATCCACCAAGACGATCTAACAATTTTAAATATCTATGCTCCCAATATGGGAGCAGCCAATTACTTAAGAAAACTGTTAATCAAGATAAAGAGTCATATTGATATGAATACACTAATCGTAGGAGATCTTAACACGCCTCTCTCAGAAATAGACAGATCATCAAAGCAGAAAATCAATAAAGAAACAAGAGCATTGAATGACACATTGGACCAGATGGACCTCATGGATATATACAGAACATTCCACCGTAAAACAACAGAATACTCATTCTTCTCAAGTGCACACGGAAGCCTCTCCAGAATAGACCACATACTGGGTAACAAATCAGGACCCAACTGATACGAAAAGACTGAGATGATTCCCTACATATTTTCTGATCATAATGCTTTGAAACTGGAGCTCAATCAGAAGGAAAATTCTGAAGGAACTCAAACACCTGGAAGCTAAAGGCCACCTTGCTTAAGAATGCTTGGATCACAGCGGAACAGACTTTTACCTCTTCAACCTCAGCCGCAGCAATATCTTCCTAGGAACATCGCCAAAGGCAAGGGAAGCAAAGGCAAAAATGAACTTTTGGGATTTCATCAAAATCAAAAGCTTTTGCACAGCAAAGGAAACAGTTAACAAAACCAAAAGACAACTGACAGAATGGGAGAAGATATTTGCAAACGACATATCAGATAAAGGACTAGTGTCCAAAATCTATAAAGAACTTAACAAACTCAACACCCAAAGAACAAATAATCCAATCAAGAAATGGGAAGAGGACATGAACAGACGTTTCTGCAAAGAAGACATCCAGATGGCCAACAGACACATGAAAAAGTGCTCCATATCACTCGGCATCAGGGAAATACAAATCAAAACCACAATGAGATATCACCTCACACCAGTCAGAATGGCTAAAATCAACAAGTCAAGAAATGACAGATGCTGGCGAGGATGCGGAGAAAGGGGAACCCTCCTACACTGTTGGTGGGAATGCAAGCTGGTGCAACCACTCTGGAAAACAGCATGGAGGTTCCTCAAAATGTTGAAAATAGAACTGCCCTATGACCCAGCAATTGCACTACTGGGAATTTACCCTAAAGATACAAACGTAGTGATCCAAAGGGGCACGTGCACCCGAATGTTTATAGCAGCAATGTCCACAATAGCCAAACTATGGAAAGAACCTAGATGTCCATCAACAGATGAATGTATCAAGAAGATGTGGTATATATACACAATGGAATACTATGCAGGCATCAAAAGAAACGAAATCTTGCCATTTGCGACAACATGGATAGAACTAGAGCGTATCATGCTTAGCGAAATAAGTCAAGCGGAGAAAGACAACTATCATATGATCTCCCTGATATGAGGGAGTGGTGATGCAACATGGGGGCTTAAGTGGGTAGGAGAAGAATCCATGAAACAAGATGGGATAGGGAGGGAGACAAACCATAAGTGACTCTTAATCTCATGAAACAAACTGTGGGTTGCTGGGGGGAGGGGGGTTGGGAGAAGGGGGGTAGGGTTATTGACATTGGGCAGGGTATGTGCTTTTGGGTAAATTGGAAGGGGAGATGAACCAAGAGAGACTATGGACTCTGAAAAACAATCTGAGGGGTTTGAAGTGGCGGGGGGGTGGGAGGTTGGGGTACCAGGTGGTGGGTATTATAGAGGGCACAGCTTGCATGGATCACTGGGTGTGGTGAAAAAATAATGAATACTGTTTTTTCTGAAAATAAATAAATTGGAAAACAAAACAAAACAAAACAAAACAAAAAAGAAATCTAAAAAAAAAATGCTTGGATCAACCAGGAGATCAAGGAAGAAGTGAAACAATTCATGGAAACCAATGAGAATGAAGAAACTTCTGTCCAAAACCTATGGGATACAGCAAAGGTGGTCCTAAGGATGAAATACATAGCCATCCAAGCCTCCCTCAAAAAAACTGAAAAATCCAGAATACACCAGCTGTCTCTACACCTTAAAGAACTGGAGAATCATCAACAAATCAAACCAACTCCACACATAAGAAGGGAAATCATCAAGATTAGAGCTGAGATCAATGAGGGAGAAACCAGAGATACAGTAGAACGTATCAACGAAACTAGAAGCTGGTTTTTTGAAAGAATCAATAAGATTGATAAACCGTTGGCCACACTAATCCAAAAGAAAAGAGAGAAAGCCCAAATTCATAAAATTATGAATGAAAAGGGAGATATCACAACTAACACCAAGGAAGTAGAAACAATCATCAGAAGTTATTATCAACAGTTATATGCCAATAAGCAAAGCAACCTAGATGAAATGGATGCATTCCTGGAAAACTATAAACTACCAAAATTGAACCAGGAAGAAATCGACAACCTGAACAGACCGATAACTAATAACGAAATTATTGAAATTATAGTGATCAAAAACCTCCCAAAAAACAAGAGCCCCGGACGTGATGGATTCCCTGGAGAATTCTACCAAACCTTCAAAGAAGAAATAACACCTATTCTCCTGAAGTTGTTTCAAAAAATTGAAGCAGAAGGAAAACTTCCAGACTCTTGGGGACAAGATGGCGGGGTAGTAGGAAGAGGCGTCTTTTCAACCAGTACCCCAAAGTGAGCTGATTACCTACCAAAGAACTCCGATCACCCATGAAATCAGCCTGAGATCAGAATTATACATGTCTGGATCTCTACAGGGGCAGAAGACGCCAGTGAGCAGGTAAAGAGGAATGGGAACAGCGGACTGATATCGGAAGATAAACAAAAGGGGGAGGGAGCGACCAGTGGCAACCGGTGGGAAAGTAATACCCCAATCTGAGCGAGAGCGCCCTGTGTCTGGGGACCAGCAGTAACTCGGAGACTGGTTGAAAGCACTCGAAAAGAGCAAAGGATCGCGGGGGGAAATTGTGGGAATCGGGGTGGCTAGGGAGAGGCTTTTAAGTCCACGGTCCCAGACGGCCTCCCCAGCGCTGAGGCATTGAGAGTGCGGCGGAGAAACCGCTCCTGGTCCCTAAGCCGCCAGCACGCCCCAGAGCGTGTGGGTTCTGGCTCCTGTGAGGGGATAGGAGCCTCGCCGGTCTGCAGAACGCGCGCTAGCCCTACCACAAAGCTTGAGATACGCACGCACGTCCCTCACTCTCCCCTGAATTACTGAGGCCGGGCGGGCGCTCCTTGACCCGCGCCATTGTTTCAAAGCCTAAGCCGCGCGCATGCGCGAAACTCTTCCCCGGGACAGAGGCGCGCAAAAGCCCAGCCTAGGGCTCACGGACCCGCGCCCTGTTCTCAGTGCCCCAGACGCACGCCCAACCCATAGCCGCCTCTGAAAAGAGTTGCGCGCAAGCCGGGCACTCCCAGCCAGGGCCGGCGGCAAAATCTCAGTGTGGGATCGCTGCTTGGAACCTCTCTGGCGGTTGGGAGCTCCCAGACAGCCGCCACTGCCTTGGCTTTGGGGACGAGCAAAAGATCCTGCGCCCTCAGGGTCTGCACCTTGGAACCTGCGCTGCCAGTGGCCAAGGGGGAATTTATTCAGCTTCTGCACCCAGACTGAGGCTTCTCTCTGAAACAGAGATCAGGGTGCGGTTTGATTTCTTCTAATACTACAAAAACCATCAAAGGCGGTCAAGGTGAGAGGGAAAAAAGTGAACAAGCAAAAAACCCGCCAGAGAACAAAAGCCTGAAAAAAACCCGTTTCCCCAGAGCCCACCCCCTTGAGGGGGGCGGGGGGACTCAACTCAGGAAACATCATTGACTGACAACCCAAGTGGCAGCCCCCTCCCCCAGAAAACAAACCAAGAAAGAAAAAAAAAAGGACTACAAGAGAACCACCACTACTTCATAGGAAAGCTTGTATTGTTCACTCGTTTCCCCTATTCCGGTTCATATTTTTTTATTTTTTTATTTTTACACATAGGTAATTTTTTTAACCTATTTACCATCACAGCGAGCTGTACAGTACATCAAATTCCATAATACCTTTCTAACCAGAATGTTTTGATACATACAACTATGTTTTTCTTTTGCATTTTTATTTTTTGAATACCCTTTTTAAAAAAAAATTAGTTTAGCTTAGTCTAGTATATTCCTTTTTATTTTTATCCTCTAATATTCATATAGAGTTAACTTCAAAGTAATCCCCTTTTCCCAATTATTACTACCCCTATAGGTAAATGAATTTTTAATCCCCTTTATCTTAGGTAAGTTGAGTCCTTTAACAAAGGCATCAAGATACATCCAGGAAGAATCAAAACAACCTTCCTCGCACACACTGAGAATTTATAAGAACTCTCCCATCTTCTTCCACCAGTGTTTCTGTGTTTTTTGTGTTTGTCCTGATAGCATATAAACTTTACACTTGTGGTTCTTTTTGACGAGGTTCTTTCTTTATTTGCATATATATATATTTTTTTTTCTTTTTTTTTCACATGCCATATAATTGTATCAGTCTTTTTATCTCTTTTTGTTTGTCTACTTTATAAATCTTAACTTGGGGCCCATATGGCCTGAACCTTCTCTTTCATCTTCCCTTTCTTTCCTGTCTCTCTCTCTCTCTCTCTCTATTCTTTTTTGTTTTTCTTTTTCTCTTTTCCTCTTTTTCTTTTCTTTTGTCTCTCGTTTGGGTGGGGAATCCTGATTGCTCAGAAGTGTTCCAGGGTGAACCTTGACTGCACCAGAGTTGATACATCCAGCTACATCTGTTCAGTCTTCTCCCACCAAAATGATTAGGAGGAGGAATGCCCAACAGAAGAAAAATACAGAGGATGGACCTTCTGCAACAGAGCTAACGGCTATCAACATAGACAATATGTCGGAAAGAGAATTCAGGCTAATAATTATCCAGGCAATAGCTAGGTTGGAGAAAGCCATGGATGACCAAACAGAATTGATTAGTGCTGAACTGAAAGCGACCAGACAGGATGTTCACAATGTTAGGGAGGAGCTTAAAGCTAACAGGGAGGAGGTCCACAATGCTCTCAATGAGTTCCAATCTAATCTAAACTCTCTCAAAGCTAGGGTAACTGAGCCAGAAGATAGAATTAGTGATCTGGAAGACAAACAGATAGAGAGAAATGATCAGGAGGAAGCCTGGAACAAACAGCTTAGATCCCACGAAAGCAGAATCAGGGAAATAAATGATGCCATGAAGCGTTCCAACGTCAGAATTATTGGAATCCCTGAAGTGGAGGAGAAAGAAAGAAGTCTAGAAGATATCATGGAACAAGTCCTTCATGAAAACTTTCCGAATCTCATGAATGAAACCAGCGTTCATGTACTAGAGGCTGAACGGTCTCCACCCATCATTATACAATCCAAAAAAACACCACGATACCTGATAGTCAAATTGAGGAATTAAAATTGTAGGTGTAACCTCTTGAAAGCCGCCAGGGCAAAGAGGCTCCTTACTTACAGAGGGAAGCCCATCAGAATAATGTCAAACCTGTCCACAGAGATCTGGCAAGCCAGAAGAGGCTGGCAAGATATATTCAGGGCACTAATGAGAAGAACATGCAGCCAAGAATACTTTATCCAGCAAGACTGACATTCAAAATGGATGGAGAGATACAGAGTTTCCAAGACCGGCAAGGCTTAAAAGACTATGCAACCACCAAGCCGATACTGCAGGAAATATTAAGGGGGTTCTATAAAAGAGGAAAAATCCCAAGAATAGCATTGAACAGAAATATAGAGACAGTCTACAGAAAGAAAGACTTCAAAGGTAACTCGATGTCAATAAAAACGTATCTATCAATAATCACTCTCAATGTGAATGGCCTAAATGCACCCATAAAACGGCACAGGGTTGCAGATTGGATAAAACGACAGGACCCATCCATATGCTGTCTACAAGAGACCCATTTTGAACCTAAAGATACACGCAGACTGAAAGTGAAGGGGTGGAGAAGCATCTTTCATGCCAATGGGACTCAAAAGGAGGCTGGGGTAGCGATTCTCCTATCAGATAAATTAGACTTCAAACTAAAGACTGTAGTCAGAGATACAGAAGGACGCTACATAATCCTTAAAGTGACTATCCACCAAGATGATCTAACAATTGTAAGTATCTATGCTCCCAATATGGGAGCAGCCAATTACTTAAGAAAACTGTTAATCAAGATAAAGAGTCATATTGATATGAATACACTAATCGTAGGAGATCTTAACAAGCCTCTTTCAGAATTCGACAGATCATCGAAGCAGAAAATCAATAAAGAAACAAGAGCACTGAATGACACATTGGACCAGATGGACCTCATAGATATATACAGAACATTCCAACCTAAAACAATAGAATACTCATTCTTCTCACGTGCACATGGAACCTTCTCCCGAATAGACCACATTCTGGGTCACAAATCAGGACTCAACCAATACCAAAAGACTGAGATTATTCCCTGCATATTCTCAGTTCACAATGCTTTGAAACTGGAGCTCAATCACAAGGAAAAGTTCCGAAGGAACTCAAACACCTGGAAGCTAAAGACCACCTTGCTTAAGAATGCTTGGATCAACCAGGAGATCAAAGAAGAGCTGAAACAATTCATGGAAACCAATGAGAATGAAGACACTTTGGTCCAAAACCTATGGGATACAGGAAAGGCGGTCCTAAGGGGAAAACATATAGCCATCCATGACTCGCTCAAAAGAATTGAAAAATCCAGAACACACCAGCTGTCTCTACACCTTAAAGAACTGGAGGATCAACAACAAATCAAACTAACTCCACACATAAGAAGGTAAATCATCAAGATTAGAGCTGAGATCAATGAGGGAGAAACCAGAGATACAGTAGAACGTATCAATGAAACTAGAAGCTGGTTTTTTGAAAGAATCAATAAGATCGATAAGCCACTGGCTACACTAATCCAAAAGAAAAGAGAGAAAGCCCAAATTCATAAAATTATGAATGAAAGGGGAGAGATCACAACTAACACCAAGGAAGTAGAAACAATCATTAGAAGTTATTACGAAGAGTTATATGCCAATAAGCTTAACAACCTAGATGAAATGGATGCATTCCTGGAAAATATAAACTACCAAAATTGAACCAGGAAGAAATCGACAACCTGAATAGACCCATATCTAATAACGAGATTGAATCAGTGATCAAAAACCTCCCGAAAAACAAGAGACCAGGACCTGACGGATTCCCTGGGGAATTCTACCAAACCTTCCAAAAGAAATAACACCTATTCTCCTGAAGCTGTTTCAAAAAATTGAAGCAGAAGGAAAACTTCCAGACTCTTTCTATGAAGCCAGCATTACCCTGATCCCCAAACCAGGCAAGGACCCTACCAAAAAGGAGAATTTCAGACCAATATCACTGATGAATATGGATGCTAAGATTCTCAACAAGATCCTAGCCAACAGGATCCTACAGCACATTAAAAAGATTATTCACCATGATCAGGTGGGATTCATCCCTGGGCTACAAGGATGGTTCAACATTCGCAAATCAATCAATGTGATACAACAAATTCATATGAGAAGAGAGAAGAACCACATGGTCCTCTCAATTGATGCAGAAAAAGCATTTGACAAAATCCAGCATCTGTTCCTGATTAAAACGCTTCAAAGTATAGGGATAGAGGGAACATTCCTGAACCTCATCAAATCTATCTATGAAAGACCCACAGCAAATATCATCCTCAATGAGAAAAAGATTGCAGCCTTCCCATTGAGATCAGGAACAAAACAAGGATGCCCACTTTCACCACTCTTGTTCAACATAGTATTAGAAGTCTTAGCAACAGCAATCAGACAATAGAGAGAAATTAAAGGTATCCAAATTGGTAATGAAGCAGTCAAACTCTCTCTCTTCGCAGATGACATGATTCTTTATATGGAAAACCCAAAAGACTCCACCCCCAAACTACTAGAACTCATACAGCAATTCAGCAACGTGGCAGGATATAAAGTCAATGTGCAGAAATCAGTGGCTTTCTTATACAATAACAATGAAAATACAGAAAGGGAAATTAGAGAATCGATTCCATTTATTATAGCACCAAGAACCATAAGATACCTTGGAATAAACCTAACTAAAGAGGTAAAGGATCTGTACTTGAGGAACTATAGAACACTCATGAAAGAAATTGAAGAAGACAAAAAAAGATGGAAGACCATTCCATGCTCCTGGATCGGAAGAATAAACATTGTTAAAATGTCTATACTGCCTAGAGCAATCTATAATTTTAATGCCATTCCGATCAAAATTCCACCGGCATTCTTCAAAGAGCTGGAGCAAATAATCCTAAAACTTGTATGGAATCAGAAGAGACCCCAAAAGGCTAAGGAAATGTTGAAAAACAAAAATAAAGCTGGCGGCATCACCTTGCCTGATTTCAAGCTTTATTACAAAGCTTTGATCACCAAGACAGCATGGTACTGGCATAAAAACAGACACATAGACCAGTGGAACAGAGTAGAGAGCCCAGATATGGACCCTCGACACTATGGTCAAATAATCTTTGACAAAACAGGAAAAAATATACAGTGGAAAAAAGACAGTCTCTTCAATAAATGGTGCTGGGAAAACTGGACAGCTATATGTAGAAGAATGAAACTCGACCATTCTCTTACACCGTACACAAAGATCAACTCAAAATGGATGAAAGACCTCAACGTGAGACAGGAATCCATCAGAATCTTAGAGGAGAACATAGGCAGTAATCTCTTCGATATCAGCCACAGCAACTTCTTTCAAGATAGGTCTCCAAAGGCAAAGGAAACAAAAGCGAAAATAAACTTCTGGGACTTCATCAAAATCAAAAGCTTCTGCACAGCAATGGAAACAGTCAAAAAAACAAAGAGGCAACCCACGGAATGGGAGAAGATATTTGCAAATGACAGTACAGACAAAAGGTTGATATCAGGATCTATAATGAACTTCTCAGAGTCAACACACACAAAACAGACAATCATATTAAAAAATGGTCAGAAGGGGCGCCTGGGTGGCTCAGTGGTTTAAAGCCTTTGCCTTCGGCTCGGGCATGATCTCAGGGACCTGGGATTGAGCCCCGCATCAGGCTCTCTGCTCAGCAGGAAGCCTGCTTCCTCCTCTCTCTCTCTGTCTACTTGAGATCTCTGTCTATGAAATAAATAAATAAAATCTTAAAAAAATGGGCAGAAATGATGGACAGACACTTCACCAATGTAGACGTACAAATGGCTATCAGACACATGAAAAAATGTTCATCATCATTAGCCCTCAGAGAGATTAAAATTAAAACCACATTGAGATATCACCTTACACCAGAATGGCCAAAATTAACAAAACAGGAAACAACATGTGTTGGAGAAGATGTGGAAAATGGGGAAATGCAAGTTGGTGCAGCCTCTTTGGAGAACAGTGTGGAGATTCCTCAAGAAATTAAAAATAGAACTTCCCTATGACCCTGCAATTGCACTCCTGGGTATTTACTCCAAAGATACAGATGTCGTGAAAAGAAGGGCCATCTGTACCCCAATGTTCATAGCAGCAATGTCCACGGTCGCCAAACTATGGAAAGAACCAAGATGCCCTTCAACAGATGAATGGATAAGGAAGATGTGGTCCATAAACACTATGGAGTCTTATGCCTCCATCAGAAAGGATGAATACCCAACTTTTGTAACAACATGGATGGGACTGGAAGAGATTATGCTGAGTGAAATAAGTCAAGCAGAGAGAGTCAATTATCATACCATATCATATCAAATTTCACTTATTTGTGGAGTATAACAAATATCATGGAGGACAAGGCGTGTTATAGAGGAGAAGGGAGTTGGGGTAAATTATAAGAGGAGGTGATTCATAAGAGACGATGGACTCTGAAAAACAATCTGAGGGTTTGAAGTGGCAGGGGTGTGGGAGGTTGGGGTACCAGGTGGTGGGTATTATAGAGGGCACAGATTGCATGGAGCACTGGGTGTGGTGAAAAAATAATGAATACTGTTTTTTCTGAAAATAAATAAATTTAAATAAAAGATGTAGTACAGCACTCTTCCCTTCCCTGAAAAAGGCACCAAAGTATTGGTAGCCACCAGGATCCTTGAGAGGAAAAATCTGCCATGAACCCATGAGACCACACCTGCATTCCGAGGCTATCTTGGACCTACAATACAGTTACAAATCGTGTGCTACCACTTTCGAGTCATCTGATTTACAGTTCCTGATGAGCTGCCTTCCAGGTCTGTGCATTGAGCCCACAATCACCTCGCCATTAACCCTAACCCGAGTTTGTGTTTCCAGACTACCCTCCTAAAACCATGGTTCACATGACCTCCAGGTTCTGATATCTGAAGCCACAACACAGGACTGTGCCTGCGATCCTCAAGGAAACTGTGCCCATCACTTTTGCCCAACACCTCTAGATTAGGAGAAACCTAAAAGGCCTTGAGCCCAGTCCAGTAATGGAGTCCATTCTGGACGCAAATGTACAGACTGAAACACCCTGATCACGTCAATCCAGGCAGACACCCAAGTCAATGGTCCTGAGTCAGAAGATTGAACCTGACATGCCCCGAGGACTTCATTGGAACACTAGATTAAGTTTTCAAGTATATGTCCTCAGAGGCCTGTTCTGGAATACCAACTTAAGATACAACATATGGTCCCTGAGCCACAGAACCGAACATCTCCTCCCCGAGAAATAAGCCATGCTCTTGGACCTGTGTCAAACCGTCAGGGTAGATGAATCCTGCATGGCCCCTTAGCAACCAGCACATTCAATGTTTCCCTGGTAACAAATCAGCATCGTGAGCCATCTTCATGAGACTCCATGTCAACTGAAGGCCTCAATACATCGCCCCAGAGCCACCAGAACGAACCTGCCATGTTCCTCAGCTGCAATGGTCAATGGAGGGGAGCTTTCCAGGCATCCATGCAGGGTGCTCTGCTACACACTTTCCACATGGAGAAACCTGAGAAAACAAACCAGACTCCCACTGTCCGGTAGAAAGAATCTTTGATGCTTGGTTGATGCTTGGAGCATCTCACAAGCCCCAGCATGAAAAATCCTCCATGGTCTTTTGACGCCACCCCTACATTTGTGGGTCATCATAGACACAAACTCCAGCCTGAGCAAACATCTGACATCCGCCCTTACTCAGGTGCTGGATATTCGAAACAGTAACTGCACACTGGAACTGCCTTTTGCTTCACACTGAATTTAACCATAGCTTTGGATTACTATTCTAACCTCACCCTACTGGTCCGCAATATCTCTTGATAGGGAATTCTGGAGCCACAACGCAGCATTCTTCCTTCCATATAGAAAGAAGAAGGACCTGTTGAGTCTGTCCAGAAACTGCACATTAGGATCAATCTACTCTGCCCACGAGGCAACCCCGATTAAGAGTTTTCCATGGCCACTAGTGCTGCATCTGACAGAGCCTGAGCCTCGAACTCATGTCAGCCACCCAGGGGTCAGGGCCCATGTTCAGGATGAGAGATCAGCCATGGCGCTTGGGTGTCATCTCTACCCATCGTTGGTGTCCAGGCATCTGTCCCCTGACCTTTGCTGGAATCCTTACCAATGGGGAACCTGAAGCACAATAGAGAAATCCACCTTCCCCATGGCAGGAATCCTGGTTGTTGGGATGGTTGTCCATCCTTCAGCGTGGGAGCCAGAGGCATGGCCAATGAGACAACGCCCACTCCTGAGGGCCGCCCTGGGCAAAAGCAGGCATTGTGTTCCTCAACTTTTGCGTGCTTTCAAACAAAGGCTCTCAGTTGTATCTCCAGGATCCCGCATTGCAGACCTGGTATTCTCCTAGGACCAAATCCTAAGACTTGGTGGGATTTTCCATGCCACAATACCCAGAGCCCGTCCCTGGAATCTCTGTTTTGGAGCACCTCTATGATGGAAAGCAGCACTCTTCCCTTCCCCGAGAAAGGTTCCAAACTATTGGGAGCTGCCAAGATGCTTAGAGAGGAAAAATCTCCCATGGACCCATGAGACCACACCTGCATTCTGAGGCCATCCTGGACACACAATCCAGATACAAAAGCCTTTGCTACCGCCTTCAAGTCACCTGATTTACATTTCCAGATGACCTGCCCTACAGACCTATGCATTGGGCCTGTGATCACCTCGCCATTAACCCTAACCCAAGTTTGTGTTTGAAGACTTTTCTCCCAAAACCATGGGTCACATACCCTCCAGAATGGGGTCTCTGGAGCCACACCACAGGAAAGTTCCTGCCACCCCCAAGGAAACTGTGTCCTTCACAGTAGCCCTAAACTTACAATTAGGAGAAACCTGCAAGGACCCTGAGCCCAGTCCAATATTGGAGGCCGCTCTGGATGCAAATACGCAGTCTGAAACACCATGATCACCGCCATCTAGGCAGACACCCATGCCAATGGTCCTGAGTCAGATGATTGAAACGGACATTCCCCTAGGACCTCATTGGAAGCCTATATTAGCTTTTCAGGCATTTAGCCTCAGAGGTCTATTCTGTAATACCAGTATGATACAACATCTGGTCCCTGAGCCCCACAATAGAATATCTTCTGTCCCCAAACGGAATCCGTGCTCTTCGACCTGTGTCAACCTTCAGGGTATATGAATTCTGCACAGCCCCTTTGCCACCAGCACATTCTAAGATCTCCCCAGTAACAAACCAGCATTGTGACCCATCTTCATGAGATTCCATGTCACATCAAGTCCTTAGTAATTCGCCCCAGAGCCACCAGAATGAACCTGCCATGTTCGTAAGCTGCAATGGTCAGTGGAAGTGTGCTTTCCAAGCATCCATGTGGGAATGCTCTGCTACCCAGTCTTTCCACATGTGGGACCCTGGAGCAAATAAACCAGACTGCTACTGACCGGTAGAAGGGGACCTTCTATTTGAAGCATCTCAGAAGCACCAGCGTGAGAAATCCTCCATGGCTTCTTGACACAACCCCTCCATTTGTCGGTCATCATAGACAAAAATTCCAGGATGAGCAAACATCTGATATCCGCCCTTATTTAGTTTCTGGATTTTCATTTCCACCGGTGCACACTGGAACTGCATTTCGCTTGACACTGAATTTAACCATAGCTTGGGTTTAGAATTCCATCCTCATCCTCCTGGTCTGCAAGCCCTCTTGAGATGGAATTTGAGAGCCACAAAGCAACATTCTGCATTCCCAATAGAATGAAATGGGCCTGCTGAATCTGCCCAGAAACTCCACATGAGGATCAATCTACCTGGCGCTCGAGGGAACCTTGATTTATAGGCTGTCCTGGGAATTAGTTCTGTGTCTGACAGAGCCTGAGCCAAGACCTAGTATAAGCCATCCAGAATTCTGAGCCCATGTCCAGCATGTGAGATTATCCAGGGCCCAAGTCCGTCACCTCTACCCATCCTTGGTATTCAGGCATCTGTCCCCAGACCGTTGCTGGAATCCCTGCCAATGGGGGAACCTGAAGCACAATAGAGAACTCCTCTTTCCCCATGGCAAGAACCCTGGCTGTCGATATGGGTGTCCAAACCTCAAAGTGAGAGCCAGCTACAGGGCCAAGGAGACCACGCCCACTCTTGAGGGCCACCCTGGGCACAAGAAGGCATTGTGATCCTCAGCCTGAGCATGATTTCAAACAAGCCCTCTCAGTTGCACCTCCAGGATCCCGCATGCAGTCCTGGTAAGCCACTAGGCCCAAACCCTAACACTTGGTGGGATTTTCCAGAAGACCAGTCACAGAGCCTGTTTCTGGAATCCTTATTTTGGGGCACCCCTATCATGGAAAACACCACTCTTCCCTTCCCTGAGAGAGTCATCAACTATAGAAATCCGCCAGGATCCTTAGAGAGGAAAAATCTCTCATGGACCCATGAGGCCACAACTTCATTCCAAGGCCATCCTGGACATACATTCCAGACAGAAAAGCCTGTGCTACCGCCTTTGAGTCACCTGATTAACATTTCCTGATGAGCTCCCCTCTATGTCTATGCATTGGGCCGGCGATCACCTTGCCACTATCCCTAACCCGAGTTTGTGTTTGTAGACTTCCCTCCCAAAACCATGGCTCACATGCACTCCAGGTAGTGGTATCTGGAACCACACCACGGGGGTGTACCTGTCTTCCCCAAGGAAACTGTGTCTGTCCCTATTGCACAAACCCTCTAGATTAGGAGAAACCTGTGAGGCCCCTGAGTCCACACCAATATTGGAGGCCACTCTGGACGCAAATGCGCAGTCTGACACACCCTTTCACCTACATCCAGGCTGACAGCCAAATCAATGTTCCTGAGACAGAAGATTGAACCTGACATGCCCCTACAATTCATTGGAAAACTACATTATGTTTTGAGGTATCTGTATTCAGAGGGCTGTTCTGAATTTCAACTTATGATACAACATGGTCTCTGAGCCACACGACAAAACATCTCCTGTCCCCAGAAGGAAGCCGTGCTCTTGGACCTGTGTCAAACACTCTGGGTAGATGAATCTGCAAGGCCCCCTGGCAACCAGCACATTCTCTGATCTCCCTGACAACTAACCAGCATTGTGACCCTTCTTCATGAGACCCCATGACAACTCAAGGCCTTGGTACTTCGCACCAGAGCCACCAGAACGAAACTGCCATCTTCCTCAGCTGCCATGGTCAATGTAGGTGTACTTTCCAGGCATCCAGCGGTAGTGCCCTGATACCAACTTTCCACATGGGGAGCCCTGGAGAAAACAAACCAGACTCCCCTGTATGGTAAAAGGAAACCTTGCTGTATGGAGTATATCACAAGCCCGAGCGTGGGTATCCTCCATGGCCTCTTGAGGCCACCTATCCATTTGTTGGTCATCATAGGCATAAACTCCAATGTGAGCAATCAACTGACATCCACGCTTGCTCAAGTGCTGGATATTTGAATCAGCTGCTCCACACTGGAATTGCCTTTTGCTTGGCACTGAATTTAAAAGCAGCTTGGGTTTACAATTCCATCCTCACCCTAGTGTTCAGTAAGCTCTCTTGATAGGGAATTCTGGAGCTACTTACTTGCCCATAGTAAGAAAAAGGGCCTGGTGAGACTGCCCAGAAACCCTACATGAGGATCAATCTACTCGACCCTCGAGGGAACCCCAATATGTAGGTTGCCCTGGCTACTATTGCTGTGTCTGACAGAACCTCATCTCCAACCTCTTGTCAGGACCCAGAGGGCAGATCCCATCTCCAGAATGTGAGACTGGCCATGGCCCAGGGCTGTCATCTCTACCCATTCTTGGTTCAGGCATCTGTCCCCAGACCTTTGCTGGAATCCCTCTAAATGGGGGAACCTGGAGCACAATAGAGAAATCTTCCTTCCCCATGGCAGGAATCCTGGCTGTTGGGATAGGTGTCCAAACCTTAGAGTGGTAGCTAGCTGAATGGCCAAGGAGAGCCCGCCCAATCATGAGGGCCGCCCTGGACACAAACAGGCATTGTGACCCCCAACCTGAGCATGCTTTGAAACAAATGCTCTCAGTTGCATTTCCAGGATCCTGCATTGCAGGCCTGGTATGTCACAAAGTCTAAGTCCTAACCCCTGGTGGGATTTTTCAGGCACCCAGAACCACAGCCCGTCTCTGGAATCCCTGTTTTGGGGAACCCCTAAGATAGAAAATAGCACTCTTCCCTTTGCCGAGAAAGCCACCATAGTATAGGGAGCCGCCAGGATCCTTAAGAGGAAAAATTTCCCATGGATCCATGAGACCACACCTGCATTCTGAGGCCATCCTGGACACATAAGCCAGATACAGAAGTCTGTGCTACCGCCATCGAGGCACCTGATTTACAGTTCTTGACGAGCTGCCCTCCAGGTCTATGCATTGTGCCTGTGATCACCTCGCTGCTAACCTTAACCCAAGTTTGTGTTTGCAGACTTCTCTCCCAAAACCATGGCTCATATGTCCTCCAGGACAGGATCTCTGGAGCCACATCAAAGGACTATGCCTGCCATCCCCAAGGAAAATGTGTCCATCACAGTTGCCCAAACCCTCGAGATAAGGAGAAACCTGCAAGAACCCTGAGCCCATTCTAATATAGGAGCCCGCTCTGGACACAAATGCACAGTCTGAAACACCATGATCACCAGAATCCAGGCAGACACCCAAGTCAATGGTCCTGAGTCAGAAGATTAAACCTGACATGCTCCTATGACCTCACTGTCACCCTAGATATTGTTTTCAGGCATCTGTAATCAGAGACCTGTTCTGGAGTACCAACTTATAATACAACATATGGTCCCTGAGCCCCACAACAGAACATCTCCTTTTCCCATAGGGAAGACGTGCTCTTGGACCTGTGTCAAATCCTCAGCGTAGATGAATCCTGCACGGCCTATAGCCACCAGCAGATTCTAAGATCTCACTGGTAAAAAGCCAGCATTGTGAGCCATCTTCATGAGATTCCATGTCAACTCAAGGCCTTGGTACTTCGCCCCAGAGCCTCCAGAATGAAACTGCCATGTTCCTCAGCTGCAATGTTCAATGGAAGTGTGCTTTCCAGGCATCCATGTGGGAGTGCTCTGCTACACAAACTTTCCACATGTGCGAATCTCGAGCAAACCAGACTGCCCCTGTCCAGTAGAAGGAAACCTTGCTGTTTGGAGCATCTCACAAGCCCAAGTGTGGGAAATCCTCTATGGCCTCTTGTCACCTCCCCTCCATTTGTTAGTCATCATAGACACAAACTCCAGCATGAGTAAACATCTGACATCTGCCCTTACTCTGTACTGTATATTCAAATCAGCCGCTGCACAGTGGAAATGCCATTCGCTTGTCACTGAATTTATTCGTAGCTTGGGCTTACAATTCCATGCTCACCCTACTGGTCCAAAAGCCCTTATGACAGGGAATTCTGCAGCCACAACACAGCATTCTGCCTTCCCCATAGAAAAAAGAAGGGCCTGGTGAATCTGCCCAAATATTCCACATGAGGATCAATCTACTCAGCCCTCGAGGGAACCCCAAATTTTAGACAGTCTTGGCCTCTAGTGATGTGTCTGACAGAGACTGAGCCCCCGACCTCGTGTCAGCCACCCAGACGGCGGGGACCATATTCAGCATGTGAGACAAACCAAGGACCAAGGCTGTCATCTCTACCCATCCTTGATATTCAGACATCTGTCCCCAGACATTTCCTGGAATCCCTACCAATGGGGGAACCTGAATCACAATAGAGAAATCCTCATTCCCTATGGCAGGATTCCTGGAAGTTGGGAATGGTGTCCAACACTCTGAGTGGTACCCTACTGCATGGCCATTGAGACCACGCCTATTCCTGAGGGCCGCCCTTGGCAAAGGCTGGCATAGTGACCCTCAGTCTGAGCATGCTTTCTCATTCGTCCCTCCAGGATTTGCATTAGAGGCCTGGTAAGCCCCTAGGCCCAAATCATAACCCTTGGTGGGTATTTCCAGGTGCCCAGAGCCAGAGCACGTCTCTGCAATCCCTGTTATGGACCACCCTTAATATGGAATACAAAACTCTTCCTTCTCTGAGAAAGCCACCAAACTTTAGGGAGCCGCCAGGATACTTGGGAGGAAAAATCACCCATGGACACCTGAGACCACACCTGCATTCCTAGTTCATCATGGATACACAATCCAGATACAAAAGCCTGTGTTACCACCTTCGAGGCATGCGATATACAGTTCCTGATGAGCTGCCTTCCAGGTCTATGCATTGGGCCTATGATCACCTCGCCACTAAACCTCACCCGTGTTTGTGTTTGCAGACTTCCCTCCAAAAACCATGGCTCACATGGCCTCCAGGATGGGGTCTCTGGAGCCACACCACAGGACTGTGCCCACCATTGCCAATGACTCTGCCCAACAAATTTGCAAAATCCTTTCAGATTAGGAGAAACCTGCAAGGCCCCTGCGCCCACCCTAATACTGGTTGCCACTCTGTACACAAATTCACAGTCTGGAACACCCTGATCGCCTACATCTAGGCAGACATCGAAGTCAATGGTCCTGAGAGAGAAGATTGGACCTGACATTTCCCTAGGAATTCATTGAAACCCTAGATTAATTTTCAAGCATCTATCCTCAGAGACCTGTTCTGGAGTACCAACTTATGATACAACATGTGGTCCATGAGTACAACAACAGAACATCTCCGGTCCCAGAAGGAAACCGTGCTCTTCAAACGGTGTCAAACCCTCAGGGTAGATGAATCCTACATGATCCCTTAGCCATCAGCACATTGTAAGATCTCCCTGGTAACAAACCTGCATTGTGACCCATCTTCATGAGACTCCATGTCAACTCCAGGCCTTGGTACTTAGCCCCAGAGCCACCAGAATGAACCGGCCATGTTCCTAAGCTGCAATAGTCAATGGAGGTGTACTTTTCAGGCATCCATGTGGGAGTGCTCTTCTACCTAAACTTTCCACATGGGGGACACTGGAGCAAATAAACCAGACTCCCCCTGTCCGGTAGAAGGAAACCTTGTTGCTTGGAGCATCTCACACATCCCAGCGTGTGAAATCCTCCATGGCCTCTTGACGCCACCCTTCCATTTGTCAGTCATCAAAGACAAAAACTCCAGCATGAGCAAATATCTGACATACACCTTTACTCCAGTGCTGGATATCTGGAATCAGCCACTGCACACTGGAACTGCCTTTCGCTTGGCACTGAATTGAATAGTAGCTTGGGTTTACAATTCCATCCTCAGCCTACTGGTCCCCAAGCCCTCTTGATAGGGAATTCTGGGACCACAACACAGCTTTTTGCCTTCCCTTTAGAAAGAAAAAGGGCCTGGTGACTCTGCCCAGAACCTCTACATGAGGATCAGTCTGCTCGGCCCTCGAGGGATCCCCGATTTATTGTCAGCCCTGGTCACTAGTTCTGTGTCTGACAGAGCCTGAGCCCTCAACTCATGTCAGACACTCAGAGAGTTGGGCCCATATCCAGCATGTGAGACTGGCCATGTCTCGGATCCCTCATTTCTACCCATCCTTGGTATTCAGGCAACTTTCCCCAGACATTTGATAAAATCCCTAACAATGGGGGAACCTGAAGGACAATAGGGAACTCCTCCTTCTCCATGGAAGAAATCCTGGTAGTTGGGATGGGTGTCCTACCTTAAAGTGGGAGCCAGCTGCATGGCCAAGGAGACAACGCCCACTCATGAGGGCCACCCTAGGCACATCAGGCATTGTGACACTCAGACTAGCATGCTTTCAAAAAAAAGCTCTCACTTGCACCTCCAAGTCACGCATTGCAAGCCTGGTACTCCCCTAGGCCCAAATCCTAATACTGGTGGGATTTTCCAAGCACCCAAAACCACAGCCCATCCCTCGAATCCCTGTTTGGAGAACCTCTAAGATGGAAAACAGCACTCTTCTCTTCAACGAGAAAGCCACCAACTATTGGGAGCTGTCAGGATCCTTAGAGAGGAAAAGTCTCCCATGGACCCATTAGACCACACCTGCATTCCGAGGCCGTCATGGACACACAATCTGGATTCAAAAACCAGTGCTACCACCTTTGAGGCACCTGATTTTAAGTTCCTGATGATCTGCCGTCCAGGTCTTTGCATTGGGCCTATGATCACCTCACCACTAAACCTAACCTGAGTTTGTGTTTGCAGACTTCTCTCCCAAAACTATGGCTCACATGCCCTCCAGGATGGGGTCTCTGGAGCCACAACACAGGACTGTGCCCAACATCTCCAAGGAAACTGTGCCCATAAAAGTTGCCCAATCCTTCCATATTAGGAGAAACCTGCAAGGCCCCAGAGCCTACCCAAATAGTGGAGGCCTCTCTGTACACAAATGCACAGTCAGAAAACCTTAATAGCCTCCATCTAGGCAGACACTGAAGTCAATGGTCCTGAGTCAGATGATTGAAACTGACATTCCCCTAGGTCTTCATTGAAAGCCTAGATGAAGTTTTCAGGCATCTGTCCTCAGAGGCCTGTTCTGGAATAACAACTAATGATACAACATTTGGTCCATGAGCCCCACAACAGAACGTCTCTGATCCCCAGAAAGAAACCGTGTTCTTCTACCGGTGTCAAACCCTCAGGATAGATTAATCCTACATGGCCCCTTAGCCACCAGCACACAGTAAGATCTCCCTGGTAACAAACCTGCATTGTGACCCATCTTCATGAGACTCCATGTCAACTCCAGGCCTTGGTACTTCGCCCTAGAGCAACCAGAATGAACCTGCGATGTTCCTCAGCTGCAATGGTCAATGGGTGTGCATTCCAGACATTCACGTGGGAGTGCTATGCTACCCAAACTTTCACATGGGGGAACCTGGCATAAACAAACCAGACTCCCCCTCCCCGGTAAAAAAAAACCTTGCTGTTTGGAGCATCTCACAAGCCCCAGCTTGTGAAAACCTCCATTACTTCTTGACTCCACTCCTCCATTTGTTGGTTATCATAGACACAAACTCTGGTTTGAGCAAATATCTGACATCCACCCTTATTCTGGTGCTGGATGTGTTTAATAAACCGCTGCACATTGGAACTGCCTTCTGCTTGGCAATAAATTGACTGTAGCTTGTGTTTACAATTCAATCCTCAACCGACTGGTCTACATGCCCAATTTATAGGGAAATCTGGAGCCACAATGCAACATTCTTCCATCACCATCGAATGAAGAAGTGCCTGGTGAGTCTGCCCAGAAACCCCACAGGAGGATCAATCTGCTCGGCCCTCGAGTCAACCCCTATTTATAAGCTGCCATGGACACTAGTGCTCTGTCTGACAGACCCTGAGCCCCGACCGAGTTTCAGCCACCAGAGAGCAGGCGCCATAACCAGCATATGGTATGGTCATGGCCCAGATACGTCATCTCTACACATCCTTGATATTCCGGGCACTGTCCCCAGAATTTTGCTGAAATCCCTGCCAGTGAGGGTACCTGAAGCAGAATAGAGAACTCCTCCTTCCCCATGGCAATAAACATGGCTGTTGGGATAGGTGTCCAACCATCAACAGGGAGCCAGTTACAAGACCAATGAGACCACGCCCACTCCTGAGGTTCACCCTGGGCACAAACAGGCATTGTGACCCTCAGCCTGAGCATGTTTTTGAACAATCCCTCTCAGTTGCACCACTATGATCCGGCATTGCAGGCCTCATACGCCTCTCAGCACGAATTCTAAAACTTGGTGGGATTTTCCAGGTGCCCAGACCCAGAGCCCGTCCTGACATCCCTGTTTTGGGGCACCCTCAGATGGAAAACAGCTCTCTTCCATTCTCCGAAAAAGCCACCAAACTATGGAGAGCGACCAGGATTCATAGAGAGGAAAAGTATCCCAAGGACCCATTAGACCACACCTGCATTCCGAGGCCATAATGGACACACAATCCAGATACAAAAGCCAGTGCTACCACCTTTGAGGCACCTGATTTGCAGTTCCTGAATGATCTGCCCTCCAGGTCTATGCATTGGGCCTATGATCACCTCGCCACTAAAGCTAACATGAAGCTAGCAAACTTCTCTATCAAAACCATGGCACACGTGCCCTCCAGGATAGGGTCTCTGGATCCACACCACAGGACTCTCCTGCCATCCCCAGGAAACAGTGCCCATCACAGTTGCCCAAAAATTCTAGATTAGGAGAAACCTGCAAGTCCCCTGAGACTACCCAAATATTGGTGGCCGCTCTGAATGCAAATGCACAGTCTAAAACAGCCTGATCACCTACTTCCAGACAGACAGCCAAATCAATGATCCTGAGTCAGAATAGTGAACCTAACATGCCCTAAGGACGACATTGGAACCATAGATTCGGTTTTCAGACATCTGTCCTCAGAGGCCTTTCGGGAATGCAAACATAGGATATAACATGCGATCCCTGGGACACAACAGAACATCTCCTGTCCCCAGAAGGAAACCGTGCCCTTCCATCTGTGCCAAAGCCCAGGTTTTAGAGTCCTGCACAGCACCTTTGCCACCAGCACAACCACAGGGTAGTAGAATCCTGCACAGCACCTTAGCCACCAGCACATTCTAAGATCTCCCTGGTAACAAACCAGCATTGTGGGCCCATCTGAAAGAGATTCTATGTCAACTCAAAGACTTGGTACTTCGCTCCAGAGACACCAGAACGAACCTGCCGAGTTCCTCAGCTGCAATGGTCAATGGAGGTGTGCTTTCCAGGCATCCATGCGGTAGAGCTCTGCTACCCAAACTTTCCACATGGGGGAACCTGGAGCAATAAACCAGACTTCACCTGTCCAGTAGAATGAAAGCTTGCTGTTTGGAGCAGCTCATAAGCCTCAACGTGAAAACCCCTGCATGGCCTCTTGACGCCACCCCTCTGTTTGTCAGTCATCATAGTCACAAACTCCAGTGTGAGCAAATATCTGACATCCGCCCTTACTCAGGTGCTGGATACCTCGAATAAGCAACTGCATATAGGAACTGCCTTCCCCTTGGCACTGAATTGAACCGTAGCTTGTGTTTACTATTCCATCCTCACCCGACCGGTCCCCAAGCCCTCTTGATAGGGAAATCTGGAGCAACAACGCAGCACTCTGCCTTTCCTATAGAAATAAGTGCCTGGTGAGTCTGGCCAGAAAACCCACATGAGGATCAGTCTGCTCGGCCCTTGAGTCAACCCCGATTTATAGTCTGCCATGGCCACTAGTGCTGTGTCTGACAGAGTCTGAGCCCCAACCTAGTGTCAGTCACCAGAGAGGGGGACCCACCTCTAGCATTTAGGATTGCCATGACCCAAGTATGTCACCTTTACCCATCCTTGGTTTTCAGGCACCTGTCCCCAGATCTTTGCTGGAATCTGTGCCAATGGGGGAACCTGAAGCACAATAGAGAACTCCTCCTTCCCCATGGCAATAAACTTGGCTGTTGGGATGGGTGTCCAACCCTCAAAGGAGAAGCCAGATACAAGACCAAGGAGACCACGCACACTACTGAGGGCCGCCCTGGTTGCAAACAGGCATTGTGAGCCTCAGCCTGAGCATGCTTTCAAAGAATCCCTCTCAGTTGCACCACCACGATCCCGCATAGCTGGCCTTGTACGCCCCTAGGCCCATAAGCTACCCCTTGGTGGGATGTCTCAGAGGTCCAGAACCAGAGCCCGTCTCTGGAATCCCTGTTTTGGGGCACCTTTAAGAGGGAAAATAGCACTCTTCCCTTCTCCGAGAAAGCCACCAAACTATGGAGAGCCACCAGGATCCATAGAGAGGAAAAGTCTCCCATGGACCCATGAGACCACACCTGCATTCCGAAGCCATCCTGGACACACAATTCAGAGAGAAAAGCCTGTGCTACTGCCTTCCAGGCACCCTAATTAAAGTTCCTGATGAGCTGCCCTACAGGTCTATGCATTGGGCCTACAATCACATCACCACCAAGTTGCTAACCCGAATTTGTGTTTGCAGACTTCTCTCCCAAAACCATGGCTCACATGCCCACAAGAATGAGATCTCTGGAGCAACACCACAGAACTCTGGCTCCCATCCCCAAGAGCACTGTGCATATCCAAGTTGCCCAAGCCTTCCAATTTAGGAGAAACCTGTAAGGACCCTGCACCCACCCCAATATTGCCGGCCATTCTGGACACAAATGCGCAGTCTGAAGCATCCTGATCACCTACATACAGGGAGACAGCCAGGTCAATGATCGAGAGTTATAAGATAGAACCTGAAAAGCCCCTAGGCCTTCAATGGAACCCAATTAGGTTTTCAGGCATCTGGCCTTAGTGGCCTGTTCTGGAATACCATTTTATGGCTCATAATGTGGTCCCTGAGCCACACGACAGAACATCTCCTGTGCCCAGAAGGAAAACGTGCTCTTTCACTGGGGGAGTCTGGTTTGTTTGCTCCAGTGTCCCCCATGTGGAAAGATTGGGAAGCAAAGCTCTCCCACATGGATGCCTGGAAAGCACACCTCCATTGACCATTGCAGCTGAGGAACTTGGCAGGTTCATTCTGGTGGTACTGAGCGACGTACCAAGGCCTTAAGTTGACGGGGAATCTATTACAGATGGGTCACAATGCTGGTTTGTTACAAGGGAGGTCTTACAATGTGCTCGTGGCTAAGTTGCTGTGCAGCATTCTCCTACGCTGAGGGTTTGGCACAGGTCGAATGCACAACTTCATTGTGGGGAAAGGACAAGTTCTTTTGTGTGGCTCAGGGACCCAACGTTGTATTATAAGGTGGTATTCCAGAATAGGCCTTGGAGGACAGATGCCTGAAAACCTATTCTAGGGTTCCAATGAGGTCCTAGGGGCATGTCTGGTACAATCTTCTGCCTCAGGCCCATTGACTTGGGTGTTTGCCTGCATTTAGGTGACCAGGGTGTTTTAAACTGTGCATTTGCTTCCAGAACAGCCTCCAATATTGGGGTGGGCTCAGGGTCCTTGCAGATTTCTCCTAATCTGGTGGGTTTGTGCAACTGTGACTGGCAAAGATTCCTTGTGGATGGCAGGCCCAGTCCAGTAGTGTGGCTCCAGAGAACCCATCCTGTAAGGAATGTGAGCCATGGTTTTGGGAGAGAGGTCTGCAAACACAAACTCGGGTTAGGGTTAGTGGCGAGGTAATCTCAGGCCCAATGCATAGACATGGAGGGCAGCTCGTCAAGAACTATAATTAAGGTGAGGAGGCAGCACAGGCCTTTTTATCTGGATTGTGTGACCAGGATGGCCTCGGAATACAGGTGTGGTCTCATGGGTCCATGGGAGATTTTTCATCTCTAAGGATCCCTTATGCTCCCAATACTTTGGTGGCTTTTCCGGGGAAGCCAAGAGTGCTGTTTTCTATCTTAGCCCTGCCCCAAAACACGATTCCAGTTACAGGCTCTTGGTCTACATGCCTGGAAATTCCCAAGAAGGCTTAGGATTTGGGCCTAGGGATGTCCCAGGCCTGCAATGCAGGAAACTGGTGGTGCAACTGAGAGGGTTTGTTTGAAAGCATACTCTGGCTGAGGGTCACAATGCCTGTTTGTTCCCAGGCCGGTCCTTAGGAAGGGGCATGGTCTCATTGGCCTTGTAGCTGGCATTCAATTTGAGGATTGGACACCCATCCCAACATCCAGGTTTTCTGCAATTGGGAAGGTGTTCTCTATTGTGCTTCAGGTTCCCCCATTGGCAGCGATTCTGTAAAAGGCCTGCAGACAGGTGCCTGAATACCAAGGATGGGTAGAGCTGATGGACTTGGGCCATGGCTGGTCGCACATGCTGGATATGGTGCCCTCTCTCCGGGTGGCTGACACGGGTTCGGGGCTCAGGCTCTGTCAGTCACACCACTAGTGGCCAGGGTAACGTGTAATTCGAGGCAGCCTTTAAATCCCTCGATGGCTGAGCAGATTGATCCACATTTGGCATTTCTTGGCAGACTCTCCAGGCACTTCCTCTTTCTAGGGGGAAGGCAGAATGCTGCAATGTGGCTTGAGAATTCCCTACCAAGAGGGAGGTGAGGATGGAATTCTAAACCCAAGCTACAGTTAAATTCAGTGCCACGCAGAAGGCAGTTCTCGTGTGCTGTGGCTCATTCGAGATATTCATCACCTGAGTAAGGACGATGTCAGAGTTTTGCTCACACTGGAGTTTGTGTCTATGATGACCAACAAATGTAGGGGTGGCCTCAAGAGGCCATGGAGGATTTCGCTCGATGGAGCTTGGGATATGCTCCAAATGGTAAGGTTTCATTCTACTGGACAGGTGGAGTCTGGTTTATTTGCTCCAGTGTCCTCCATATGGAAAGTTTGGGTAGCAGAGCACTTCCGCAAGGTTGTGTGGAAAGCACACCTCCAATGATAATTGCAGCTGTGGAACATGTCAGATTCGTTCTGGTGGTTATGGTGCGAAGTATCAAGGCCTTGAGTTGACATGGAATCTCTTGCAGATCGGTCTCAATGCTAATTTGTTACCAGAGAGATCTTAGAATGTGCTGGTCCCTAAGGGGCCATGCAGGATTCTACAACCCTGAGTGTTTAACACCAGTCCAAGAGCATGGTTTCCTTCTGGGTACAGGAGAAATTCTGTTGTTTGGTTCACAGAGCACATGTTGTATTTTAAGTTGTTTTTCCAGAACAGGGTTCTGAGGACAGATGCCTGAAAACCTAATCTAGGGTTCCAATGAGGTCCTAGGGGCATGTCAGTTTCAATCTTCTGACTCAGGACCATTGATTTGTGTGTCTGCCTTGATGGAGGTGACCAGGGTGCTTCAGACTGGGCTTTTGCATCCAGAACTGCCTCCCATATTGGGGTGAGCTCAGGGGCCCTTCAGGTTTATCCTAATCTAGAGATTTGGGGCAACTGTGACGGGAACAGTTTCCTTGGGGATGGCAGGCACAGTCTTGTGCTGTGGCTCCAGAGACCCCATTCTGGAGAACATGTGAGCCATGGTTTTGGGAGAGAAGTATGCAAACCCAAATCGGGTTATGGTTAGTGGTGAGGTGATCGCAGGCCCAATGCATAAACCTGAATGGCATCTCATCAGGAAATGTATTTATGGTGACTGGAAGGCTGTATCAGAGACTTTTCTATCAGGATTGTGTGTCTAGGATGGCCTCGCAATGCATGTGTGGTCTCATGGGTCCATGAGAGATTTTTTTCCTCTCTAAGGATCCTGGCGGTTCCCCATAGTTTGATGGCTTTTTCAGAGAAGGGAAGAGTGCAGTTTTCCATCTTAGGCGTGCTCCAAAACATCCATTCCAGAGCCAGGCTCTGGGTCTGGGCGCCTGGAAAATCCCATGAAGTGATATGTTTTGGGCCTAGGGTCATACCAGGCCTCCAGTGCGGGATCCTTGTGGTGCAACTGAGAGGGCTTGTTAGAAAGCAAACTCAGGCTGAGGGTCACAATGCCTGTTTGTGCCCAAGGCTGCCCTCAGGATTGGTTGTAGTCTCATTGGCCATGCAGCTGGCCCCCACTCTGAGGGTTGGACATCAGTCTCAACAGACTGGTTCCTGCCATCTGGAAGAAGGAGTTCTCTATGGTGCTTAAGGTTCCCCTGTAAGGGTCTGGTTGGCCAAAGGGAGTCATTTTGTGATTATGTAGTGAACTTAGATTGACCCTATGCAGTAAACTTAGATTGACCCCGACCTTCCCAGAGGAACTTACTTGCAAAGTCTAGATACAAGGGAAGTTCAGGCCAGGTGAAGACATCCAATCAGTGAGGCATGCATATATATACTAGGGTAAATTGAAATACAATTGGGCACCAGTGTGTTACCTAGCATTTTTTTTTTCTGTGTGTGGTGATTTAGCATGACTGTGCAGTGTTCTCTGTGTATTACAGTCTCATTGGCCATGTGTGTATAGCCTGGCTAAATACCTTTATAAAAGTTAGTCTGGGAGACTGGGAGGGGTCGCCTCTTTGCAAGAGATGGCCCTGACAAGTCAGTTTGATTCTCAAGACTGGCATGAAATAAAGCTTTGCTTGACCTTCATTTTGTATTAGTCTCACTCCTTTGATTATGGACCCAATCATTGGAGGGGGCACCAGATTCAAATGATGAGAACTGGGTCAGCATCAGAATTTTTGGGAAAAGCCTCCAGAAGTATGTCCATGGGATTTTATCTGTCTGTCTAGTTAGAGCTCCAGGGTATGGTGTACCAGGGAGAAGATGGATGCAGCCGTGCCCCCCAGGGCTGGAGTGGATGCGGGGATGCCCCATCCCTCTGCTGGTAGATCCAAAAGGGGGATCGAGTCCCTGGGCTTCGAGGGTTTCGAGTCTCCCTAGGCTGTACCTGGGGTGTTCAAGTCCCCCAGTCAGTCAGGGGCCTGCCGGGGTATCAGGTCCCCATAGGTGGTTGGGGGATCGAGTCCCCTTAAAAGGCGAGGGGGTTCGAGTCACCCTAGTAGGCCAGGGGTTTCAAGTCCCCCTTGACGGACAATGGGTTCGAGTCCCCGTGGGCGTTCGGGGAGTTTGAGTCCCCCAAGACAGTCAGTGGGTTCGAGTCCCCCTGGGTGATTGGGGGGTTTGAATCCCCCTGGGCCGTTGAGGGGCTCAAGTTCCCCTAGGTGGTCGGGGGATAAAGCCCCCACCAGTGGCAAGTTATGGGTAAGAATCCTTTAACCTGCGGTTGTCTTTGCCTGGTCCTTTTGTTGTCTGTTGTGTTGCTTGTTATAATTGAAGGAATGGGGCAAGCAGAGAGTAAGGGGACTCTGACTTCATCTCTCCGTTCTTCATAATAGATGTAAGGCTTCTTGCTCACTCATTTTGTGTGTTAAGGGCTAAGACTGGAGTCAACTGGGGTAAGTCGAATGCCGGGTTAAGGTGCCCAATGCTGGCTCATTGGAGCCAGGCATGGAATATAGTGCCTAGTGAGACACTTTTGGTAAGCAGAACTGGCACTGCGGGATGAACCGACCTTGAGACAGACACTTTAAGGAATATTCCCAAGCAACTGCCGAAACTCCCTTTGTTTTGGGGAATTCCTTACCTTTTCTTGCCCTACGTGGACTGCATAGACCATCCGCCTTGCTGGCGGGAAAGCATGGCATCTGACGTGGAGATGGTTATTTGTCTATCTCAAGGTTTTAATGGGTAATTGTTAAAGTGGCTTCCAAAGTCTTTGGTAACCTGAAACTGTGAAGAGTTGCTTGAATGACAAATGGAATTAAATTTGTTGGACATGTAGGTCTTATCCAAATGAGATAAAATGCTAGAGTGTTGGCTCCTGGAACTGGGTTTGTGCTTTTGAAATCTGCTGGTGAACACGTTCTGTGCTTAATTGATTGATAAATTTGCCATCTAAAGTATTCTGGTGTACTAACTCACAATTGGTTTATATTCAGTCTTCAGTAGAGGTTCAGGTATTTCTAAGAGTACAAAATTCTGTTAAGTGTAATTAAGACTGATGGAAATGAGAAAAGCAACTCTGTATGTAAAAAGTAGGAGATATGTGAAAGTTTGAATCTGAAGAGTGCCTGACTGTGTGAATGTGTCTGTATGGCTCCACTTCTGCTATGGAGTCTGAGTGGGCTGCACCCTGAGTCTTGCAGGCATAACGGTCATCTACTCCATGGAGTGTCCTGGTCCGGGGTTTATACAAACAGACCTTAGCTAAGATGCTCCTAAGTTCCCACGAGGGACGCGAGCAGGACAGCATCTGAAAGATCCCCCTCCCTTTTTCCGCAACATCATTCACAATGGGAGGGAAACCTAGTAAACTCATTATCTGCTTATTTAAAAAGAAAAAGACAATGATATAGAAAATCTGCTTTTCTCTCTGTTTAAAAGACAAAGTTTTCTTAAGTTAACTGAACTGTTATGGTTTTTTCTTTGCCTGCCCAGAAAATTCAGTGTCTATGTTTTGTTTGATCAGGTGTTTAACATCCCTAATTATATTTAGGCATGTGTTTTAAAACTTTCTAAGGTTTTACCACTTGTTGACAGGATTTAAACCAATGATAAACCTTGGGTTACATTTGGGAAAATGTCATGCATTTTCTAAAGTTTTAATATGTTGATAGATCACCAGTTGATATTGTGATTATGGAAATGTTACATGTCACAGAAGTAACCTGATTTTCTTTCCAGTTACACTGTAAATTCTCATCGCACCAGCTCTTTACCATATCTGTTCTGAGTTTTTGTCATTTGTAATTGTTTAATTCTCTTTTAAGATAAATTCCGTCTCAAATAAAATTCACACAGGAGACTTTCAGGACAAATACAGGTCTTTGATATGTTGAAATTCTGGAACTGAAATGGGTAAGAATTTACAGAAGTAAAAACTGCATTCAGATGTTTCTCTGGGGGGGGGACAAGACGGCGGGGTACTAGGAAGAGGCGTCTTTTCAGCTGGTACCCCAAAGTGAGCTGATTACCTACCAAAGAACTCCGATCACCCATGAAATCAGCCTGAGATCAGAATTATACACGTCTGGATCTCTACAGGGGCAGAAGACACCAGTGAGCAGGTAAAGCGGGATGGGAATGGCAGACTGATATCAGAAGATAAACAAAAGGGGGAGGGAGCCACCAGAGGCGACCGGTGGGAAAGTAATACCCCAATACGAGTGAGAGTGCCCTGCGTCTGGGGACCAGCATTAACTTGGAGACTGGTTGAAAGCACTCCAAAAGAGCAAAGGATTGCGGGGGTAAATTGAGGGAATCGGGGCGGCTAGGGACAGGGGCTTAAGTCCCCGGTCCCAGATGGCCTCCCCGGCTCTGAGGCAGAGAGAGTGCTGCGGGGAAACCGGCTCCTGGTCCCTAAGCCGCCATTGCGCCCAAGAGCGCGTGGGTTCCGGCTCCTGTGAGGGGATGGGAGCTGAGCCGGTCTGCAGAACGCGCGCTAGCCCTACAACAAAGCTTGAGATGCGCGCGCACGTCCCTCCAGCTCTCCCGGGTTACTAAGGCCCGGGGGCGCTTCTTGACCTGCGCCATTGTTTCAAAGTTTAAGCCGCGCGCGCGAGACTCTTCCCTGGACAGAGGCGCGCAAAAGCCCAGCCTGCGGCTTACGGACCAGCACACCGTTTTCAGTGCCCCAGACGTGCGCCCGACCCACAGCCGCCTCTGAAAAGAGGTGAGCGAAGGCCGGGCACTCCCAGACCGGGCCGGCGGCAAAATCTCAGTGTGCGATCGCTGCTTGGAACCTCTCTGACGGTCGGGAGCTCCCAGACAGCCGCCACTGCCTTGGCTTTGGGGGCGAGCCAAAGATCCTGCGCCCCCAGTGTCTGCACCTTGGAACCTGCGCTGCCAACGTCCAAGGGGGAATTTATTCAGCTTCTGCACCCAGACTGAGGCTTCTCTCTGAGACGGAGATCAGGGTGCAGTTTGATTTCTTCTAATACTACAAAAATCATCAAAGGCGGTCAAGGTGAGAGGAAATAAAAAAATGAACAAGCAAGAGAAAAATACCCGCCAGAAAACAAAAGCCTGAAAAAAACCAGTTTCCCCAGAGGCCACCCCCTTGAGGGGGGCAGGGGGACTCAACTCAGGAAACATCATTGACTGACAACCCACGTGGCAGGCCCCTCCCCCAGAAAACAAACGAAGAAAGAAAGGAAAAAAAAAAAGGACTACAAGAGAACCACCACTACTTCATAGGAAAACTTGTATTATTCACTCGTTTCCACTATTCCGGTGTGTTCCAGGATGCACCTTGACTGCACCAGAGTTGACACATCCAGCTACATCTGTTCAGTCTTCTCCCACCAAAATGACTAGGAGGAGGAATGCCCAGCAGAAGAAAAATAAAGAGGATGGACCTTCTGCAACAGAGCTAACGGCTATCAACATAGACAATATGTCGGAAAGAGAATTCAGGCTAACAATTATCCAGGCAATAGCTAGGTTGGAGAAAGCCATTGATGACCAAACAGAATTGATTAGGGCCGAACTGAAAGCGACCAGACAGGATGTTCACAATGTTAGGGCGGAGCTTAAAGCTACCAGGGAGGAGGTCCACAATGTTCTCAATGAGTTCCAATCTAATATAAACTCTCTCAAAGCTAGGGTAACTGAGACAGAAGATAGAATTAGTGATCTGGAAGACAAACAGATAGAGAGAAAGGATCAGGAGGAAGTCTGGAACAAACAGCTTAGATCCCACGAAAGCAGAATCAGGGAAATAAATGATGCCATGAAGCGTTCCAACGTCAGAATTATTGGAATCCCTGAAGTGGAGGAGAAAGAAAGAAGTCTAGAAGATATCATGGAACAAGTCCTTCATGAAAACTTTCCGAATCTCACGAATGAAACCAGCGTTCATGTACTAGAGGCTGAACGGTCTCCACCCAACATTATACACTCCAAAAAAACATCACGACACCTGATAGTCAAATTGAGAAATTATAATTGAAGGTATAATCTCTTGAAAGCCGCCAGGGCAAAGAGGCTCTTACTTACAGAGGGAAGCCCATCAGAATAACGTCAGACCTGTCCACAGAGACCTGGCAAGCCAGAAGAGGCTGGCAAGATATATTCAGGGCACTAAATGAGAAGAACATGCAGCCAAGAATACTTTATCCAGCAAGACTGACATTCAAAATGGATGGAGAGATAAAGAGTTTCCAAGACCGGCAAGGCTTAAAAGACTATGCAACCACCAAGCCGATACTGCAGGTAATATTAAGGGGGGTTCTATAAAAGAGGAAAAATCCCAAGAATAGCATTGAACAGAAATATAGAGACAGTCTACAGAAAGAAAGACTTCAAAGGTAACTCGATGTCAATAAAAACGTATCTATCAATAATCACTCTCAATGTGAATGGCCTAAATGCACCCATAAAACGGCACAGGGTTGCAGATTGGATAAAAAGACAGGACCCATCCATATGCTGTCTACAAGAGACCCATTTTGAACATAAAGATACACGCAGATTGAAAGTGAAGGGGTGGAGAAGCATCTTTCATGCCAATGGGACTCAAAAGAAGGCTGGGGTAGCGATTCTCATATAAGATAAATTAGACTTCAAACTAAAGAATGTAGTCAGAGATACAGAAGGACACCACATAATCCTTAAAGGGACTATCCACCAAGATGATCAAACAATTGTAAATATCTATGCTCCCAATATGGGAGCAGCCAATTACTTAAGAAAACTGTTAATCAAGATAAAGAGTCATATTGATATGAATACACTAATCGTAGGAGATCTTAACAAGCCTCTTTCAGAATTAGACAGATCATCGAAGCAGAAAATCAATAAAGAAACAAGAGCACTGAATGACACATTGGACCAGATGGACCTCATAGATATATACAGAACATTCCACCCTAAAACAGCAGAATACTCATTCTTCTCAAGTGCACACGGAACCTTCTCCAGAATAGACCACATACTGGGTCACAAATCAGGACTCAACTGATACCAAAAGACTGAGATTATTCCCTGCATATTCTCAGATCACAATGCTTTGAAACTGGAGCTCAATCACAAGGAAAAGTTCCGAAGGAACTCAAACACCTGGAAACTAAAGACCACCTTGCTTAAGAATGCTTGGATCAACCAGGAGATCAAAGAAGAACTGAAACAATTCATGGAAACCAATGAGAATGAAGACACTTCGGTCCAAAACCTATGGGATACAGCAAAGGCGGTCCTAAGGGGAAAATATATAGCCATCCAAGCCTTGCTCAAAAAAATTGAAAAATCCAGAATACTCCAGCTGTCTCTACACCTTAAAGAACTGGAGGATCAACAACAAATCAAACTAACTCCACACATAAGAAGGGAAATCATCAAGATTAGAGCTGAGATCAATGAGGGAGAAACCAGAGATACAGTAGAACGTATCAATGAAACTAGAAGCTGGTTTTTTGAAAGAATCAATAAGATCGATAAGCCCCTGGCTACACTAATCCAAAAGAAAAGAGAGAAATCCCAAATTCATAAAATTATGAATGAAAGGGACAGATCACAACTAACACCAAGGAAGTAGAAACAATCATCAGAAGTTATTACGGCATATTATATATGCCAATAAGCTTAGCAACCTAGATGAAATGGATGCATTCCTGGAAAAATAAAAACAACCAAAATTGAACCAGGAAGAAATCGACAACCTGAATAGACCGATATCTAATAACGAAATTGAATCAGTGATCAAAAACCTCCCAAAAAACAAGAGACCAGGACCTGACGGATTCCCTGGGGAATTCTACCAAACCTTCCAAGAAGAAATAACACCTATTCTCCTCAAGCTGTTTCAAAAAATTGAAGCAGAAGGAAAACTTCCAGACTCTTTCTATGAATCCAGCATTACCCTGATCCCCAAACCAGGCAAGGACCCTACCAAAAAGGAGAATTTCAGACCAATATCACTGATGAATATGGATGCTAAGATTCTCAACAAGATCCTAGCCAACAGGATCCAACAGCACATTAAAAAGATTATTCACCATGATCAGGTGGGATTCATCCCTGGGCTACAAGGATGGTTCAACATTCGTAAATCTTTCAATGTGATACAAAAATTAATATGAGAAGAGAGAAGAACCACATGGTCCTCTCAATTGATGCAGAAAAAGCATTTGACAAAATCCAACATCCGTTCCTGATTAAAACGCTTCCAAGTATAGGGATAGAGGGAACATTCCTGAACCTCATCAAATCCATCTATGAAAGACCCACAGAAAATATCATCCTCAATGGGAAAAAGCTTGCAGCCTTCCCACTGAGATCAGGAACAAAACAAGGATGCCCACTTTCACCACTCTTGTTCAACATATTATTAGAAGTCCTAGCAACAGCAATCAGACAACAGAGAGAAATAAAATGTATCGAAATTGGTAATGAAGCAGTCAAACTCTCTCTCTTCGCAGATGACATGATTCTTTATATGGAAATCCCCAAAGACTCCACCCCCAAACTACTAGAACTCATACAGCAATTCAGCAACGTGGCAGGATACAAAGTCAATGTGCAGAAATCAGTGGCTTTCTTATACACTAACAATGAAAATACAGAAAGGGAAATTAGAGAATCGATTCCATTTACTACACCACCAAGAACCATAGGATAGCTTGGAATAAACCTAACTAAAGAGGTAAAGGATCTGTACTTGAGGAACTATAGAACACTCATGAAAGAAATTGAAGAAGACAAAAAAAGATGGAAGACCATTCCATGCTCCTGGATCGGAAGAATAAACATTGTTAAAATGTCTATACTGCCTAGAGCAATCTATACTTTTAATGCCATTCCGATCAAAATTCCACCGGCATTCTTCAAAAAGCTGGAGCAAATAATCCTAAAATTTTTATGGAATCAGAAGAGACCCCGAATCGCTAAGGAAATGTTGAAAAACAAAAATAAAGCTGGCGGCATCACCTTACCTGATTTCAAGCTTTATTTCAAAGCTGTGATCACCAAGACAGCATGGTACTGGCATAAAAACAGACACATAGACCAGTGGAACAGAGTAGAGAGCCCTAATATGGACCCTCAACTCTATGGCCAATTAATCTTTGACAGAACAGGAAAAAATATACAGTGGAAAAAAGGCAGTCTCTTCAATAAATGGTGCTGGGAAAACTGGACAGCTATATGTAGAAGAATGAAACTCGACCATTCTCTTACACCGTACACAAAGATCAACTCAAAATGGATGAAAGACCTCAACCTGAGACAGAATCCATCAGAATCTTAGAGGAGAAGATAGGCAGAAATCTCTTTGATATCAGCCACAGCAACTTCTTTCAAGATACGTCTCCAAAGGCAAAGGAAACAAAAGCGAAAATAAACTTCTGGGACTTCATCAAAATCAAAAGCTTCTGCACAGCAAAGGAAACAATCAAAAAAACAAAGAGGCAATGGGAGAAATATCTTCTCCCATTCTCCCCAGAATGGGAGAAGATATTTGCAAATGACAGTACAGACAAAAGGTTGATATCCAGGATCTATAATGAACTCCTCAAACTCAACCCACACGAAACAGACAAACACATCAAAAAATGGGCAGAAGATATGAACAGACACTTCTCCAATCAAGACATACAAATGGCTATCAGACACATGAAAACATGCTCATCATCATTAGCCCTCAGGGAGATTCAAATTAAAACCACATTGAGATATCATCACCTTACACCAGTTAGAATGACCAAAATTAACAAAACGGGAAACAACATGTGTTGGAGAGGATGTGGAAAAAGGGGAACCCTCTTACACTGTTGGTGGGAATGCAAGTTGGTGCAGCCTCTTTGGAGAGCCATGCCACTTAAACACTCCTGGGTGTTTACCCAAAGACACAGATGTCGTGAAAAGAAGGGCCATCTGTACCCCAATGTTTATAGCAGCAATGGCCACAGTCGCCAAACTATGGAAAGAACCAAGATGCCCTTCAACGGATGAATGGATAAGGAAGATGTGGTCCATATACACTATGGAGTATTATGCCTCCATCAGAAAGGATGAATACCCAACTTATGTAGCAACATGGACGGGACTGGAAGAGATTATGCTGAGTGAAATAAGTCAAGCAGAGAGAGTCAATTATCATATGGTTTCACTTATTTGTGGAGCATAACAAATAGCATGGAGGACAAGTGGCGTTAGAATGGAGTAGGGAATTTGGGTGAATTGGAAGGGGAGGTGAACCATGAGAGACTATGGACTCTGAAAAACAATCTGAGGGGTTTGAAGTGGTGGGGGGGTGGGAGGTTGGGGTACCAGCTGGTGGGTATTATAGACCAGCATGGAGCACTGGGTGTGGTGAAAAAATAATGAATACTGTTTTTCTGAAAATAAATAAATTGGGGAAAAAAAGTGCTTTCGGACTAAACCAGAATTATTCACAGGAGAATAGGTAAACTGAAAGACTGTAATGTTGTATCTCTTGATGTTTTGTCTTATGTTTGCTCTTCCAGACTAGGGAAACTTACTCTTAAGTTATCTTTAACTTAGAAAGATAAAATGTAGTCATTTGTAGCCAAATCAATGTATTCAAATCTTTCTTCTATCTGAACCCTCTGAAATCAAAAAGCCTCTGCAAGTGTTCTTTCTTCCATGGCAATCAGTCATTTGCATAAGTTCAATAAGAATCCATTCTCCTTATAACAGGTCATCATTGGAAAGACTGCTTATTTTATTTTTCCATGGCTTTATACTGGAATGCCATATTAGAAAAGACTCATATATGACTAGAGAGATTAAAGGAACTAAGGTTGACTTTATAAAACCTGGAACCGTAAAGCCCTTTGAAACTGTTGGCCTGATACCTTGCTTACAGAGTTAGCAGCAGCCTCACCAGGTGAGTAAAGGATGTTATTTCCTGGCAGGTGCAGGAACCACAGGATTCTTTGGGGGCCTCAGGAAGAAAAAAATCACCCAAATTAACAAGTATAGCAGGCATGTCTGATGGCAAGTATGTAGCTTGGCTTCTGGCCTGGAGAGGCTATCATAAGTTCAACCTAGAGATTCCTTATGAGAAGTTCCAGCAGAGCAGATTCTAAAAGATTTATATGATCCTTCACTGTTCTTGCTGAGCTTATGTAAACAATTAGGCCAAGCTTGTTAAAACAGGACTTGTTTTCAAATAAATTAGTCCTGATTTGGCTATCTATGAAAATGAGGGTTATTTTAGAGAGAAAAGTTATGTTTTAATAACACACCTTTATGGATGTTAAATTCTAGATTTGATTGTCTTTAAATGTTTGTTTACTTAAGATAGACAACTTGAGGTAAATTTCAGGGAAGTTGCACGATAGTTCACTTAGACGATCTTGCTTTGTCAGTCAGTCACCCTAGATATAGGGAACTTCAGAAAATTGAAGGATTTGAAGGGAAGAATATGACTGAGTTAGTGGGAATAGCCAAAAAGGTGCTTAATGAGAGGGATGCACAGGAGGATGAAAAGCAGACACATAAAACTGGTTTACGTTTTGGCATTACATGAGGCAGAGAGGAGATATGTAGGGGATAGTAAATGGAAGGAAAAGCCTAAGCACAGAGAAGGCAGGCAGGAAGACTTAGATTCAGATCAGTGTGGTTACTCTAAGGAAAGAGAACATTGGGCCAGGGAGTTCCCCAAAAGGAAGACAACAATGCTTGCCACCAGAGATTGAAGGGGTTATGGTTCGGAGCCCCTCCCCGAACCTCAGGTAAAAATTGAAGTGGAGGGGAAATCAGTTTTTTTTTTTTTGGTCGACATGGCAGCCCAATTTTCATTATTATTTAAACCTATTAGAGCTCTACTTGGAGAGGAATTCTGGGTACAAGGAGCAAATGGCACAGAGAGACATAAGTGGGCAACAGAAAGGACTTTAAATTTCGCATCAGGAATAGTTAAACATCAATTTTTGATCATCCCTAATGCCCCATATAACTTGATGGGATGAGATCTCCTCCACAGGTTAAGAGCTGGCATTCAGTTCTCAGAAGGAGGCATGACTGTAACCTTGAGACATCCCACTGTACAAGTGCTTATGGCAGCAGTAAATGAATACCTCCTTTATGAGCCAGTCTCAAAACCAGAGGAAACAAAGTTGGGGGAGCCTTCTCCAAATCCTATAAGAGGAGTTTCCCGAGGTCTGGGCGCAAGGGAAGCCCCCTGGCTTGGCCAAGGAACAGCCTGAAGTGGTGGCAAAATTAAAGGCAAGAGCTATGGCTGTTCACATTCGGCAGTACCCACCTTCCCCGGGAAGCAAAGGAAGGGAACAGAAAACACATTAACCACCTTCAAGGGGAGGTGATCCAAGGGATCACCTAGTTCCTTACAAATCTCCATGGAACACACCTTTGCTGCCCGTCAAATAGGCCGAGACTGGGGAGTACTGACTTGTCCAGGACTCGTGGGAAGTTAATAAATGGGTTGAAGATATCCACCCGACGGTGCCTAACCCCTATACCCTCCTCTCTCTCATAGGCCCCCAAAAAACTTGTATACCGTCTTAGAGCTCAAGGATGCATTTTTTCTGTATGTCTTTATCAAAGGAATTCTCAGCACCTTTTTGCTTTTGAGTGGTCTGACACACAAAAAGGATTCCAAGGCCAGCTCACCTGGACAACACTTCCCCAAGGGTTCAAGAATTCGCCCACTATCTGTGACAAGGCCCTACATGAGAATTTGCATGAGGACAGATCCTCCAACCCACGACTCACTCTGTTACAGTACGTTGATAATTTGCTAGTAGTTGCTGAGGACTATGAGTCATGCTTGCGGGGGATGAGAGCTCTCTTACAGACTCTGCATGAAAAAGGGTATTGGGTGTCAGTGAAGAAAGCACAACTCAGTCAGAGCCATGCCACTTAAAGGCTTTGATCTCTATGAGGGAGTGCATTCACTGTCTGAGTCCAGGAAACAGGTGATCACACGATACACCTGCCCCAGCACATCCTGACAAGTGAGGGAGTTTCTTGGGACAGTGGGCTACTGTAGGCTGTGGATACTGCCATTTGAGGAGATTGCCCGACCTCTCTATGAACTGGCAAAACGAGGGCTTACCATGATAGAGTGGACAGCTGAGGCAGAAGGAGTATTTCAGGAATTACAAACAGCCTTAATGAGTGCCCCAGCATTGACCATTCCAGATGTTACCAAGCCCTTCCACATTGACCAGGACACCAAAAGGGGACTGATATGATTTCAAAAGAAAGCAGATCAAGCTTCAAAGCAAGCAGCCTGAGAAACAGTGCAAGAGCTGTTTACACTTCCAGCTCTAGCCCTATCAGAAAAACTGAACTATTCAGAGGAAGATTTAAAGTATTTACCAAAATGGGATAAATTAGACTATGAAGGAGACTGGGCTAAGACTATAAGAGGACATTTAATTCTTCTTCAAAGACTAGGTAAGAAGTTAGTAGACCAGACACATCAGGGTACTTATTTGGGGATACGCAAACCCAAGGACCTTATAGGCAAGCAATTCCAGGTTTCTAAATTAGGGCATATGGTTCAGGATGTAGTTGATAGATATGCTCAATGCAAGGCCGTTGAGGTGGGGGGAACTAGAATTGGAAGAGGGAAAAGAGAAAGAGGTAAGGTACCAGGAATTTATTGGGAAATTGATTTTACAGAAACAAAACCTCTAATATATGGACACAAATATATGTTAGTTTTTGTAGATACCTTTTCAGGCTGGGTAGAGTCTTTTTACACCAAACATGAGATGGCAGGAGTGGTTGGCAAAAAAAGGTTACTAGAAAAAATAATTCCTAGGTTTGGGCTGCCTCTCGCGATCGGGTCAGACAATGGCCCTGCATTTGTGAGCTCAGTCACACAGACATTGGCCAAGGCTGTGGGCACAAATTGGAAACTACTTTGTGCCTATCGGACCCAGAGTTCCAGGCAAGAAGAGAGAATGAACCAGACTATTAAAGAGACCTTGACAATGCTAATTCTGGAGACTGGCGGTGGATGGGTGGGTCTCCTTCCTTCGCCCTCCTCAGGGAATGATGTACACCATATTTAAACAAGGTGACCCCATTTGAAATAATGTTTGGGAGACTGCCGCCACCCCCCCCCCAGTCTGTCCTCGGCTACAAGAGGTTTCCCTAGCAGAAATTACTGATCAATCTGTACTCCAGTCACTGCAGGCATTACAATCTGTCTTAAAAAAAAGCCCATGCCGGGATCCTGACTGCTCACACTGGGATTTAGACGGAGGTGGAACCACATCGTTACCAACCCAAGGACTTGGATTGGATACGTCGCTATCAAGTGGGGAACTTGGAACCTCGCTGATAGGGACCATTTACTGTTATCCTAACCACCCCCACAGCAATTAAAGTAGAAGGCATCAGGGCCTGGATTCATGAGGGTCACATCAAGTGAGCTGAGGATGATGATGCCCACCAGAAGTAGAAGCCTCAGCCAATGGACCCCGCTGACCATGGACTAAAGCTAAGACTCAAAAGACTATGAGTTTTTTGTTGCTCTTATTGTTACCTGTTTATGCAAAGTATAGGTAGGAAATTAGATGAAGCGGTCAATGGCTAACTCATCAGCTGACTGTGCACTAGTGTCATTTGTACAAAAGAAAACTAGAGCGATAACAATGTTAGACTTACATGCTCAATATAACCTCTTACAACCAGAGAACATGGAGCTGGCTGAAAAGTCAAGGATTTGACTAATCTCCAAAGAAAAGAGGGAATGTAAGGGCCTGGTTGGCCAGAGGGCGTCATTTTGTGTTTATGTAGTGAACTTAGATTGACCCTATGCACTAAACTTAGATGACCCTGCCCTTCCCAGAGGAACTTAATTGCAGAGACTAGATACAAGGGAGGGTCAGGCCAGATAAAGACATCCAATCAATGGGGAACGCATATATCTCCTAGGGTAAATTGAAATTCAGTTGGTCACATGGGTGTTACTTAGCATTTTTTTTTTCTGTGTGAGGCAGACATACCATGCATGTGCAGTATTCTCTGTGTACTGCAATCTCATTGGCCACCTGTGTATAGCCTGGCAAAACTACCTCTACAAAAGTTAGTCTGTGAGGCTGGGAGGGGTCACCTCTTTGCAAGAGATGGCCCTGACCAGTCAGTTTGATTCTCGATGCTTGGCACGAAATAAAGTTTTGCTTGACCTTTGCTCTGTATCAGTCCTGCTTCTTTGATTATGGACCCTAACACCCCCATTTACAGAGATCCCAGGAAAGGACTGGGGAGAGATGCCTGAATAACAAGGATGGGTAGAGATGATGGACTTAAGCCATGACCAGTCTCACATGCTGGGTATGGGCCCCACTCACTGGGAAGAGGGCACTAGGTAGGGGCTCAAGCTCTGTCAGACAAAAGAACTAGTGGCCAAAGCAGCCTATAAATCGGGGTTCCCTCGAGGACCGAGCAGATTGATCCTCAAGTGGGGCTTCAGGACAGACTCACCAGGCACTCTTCTTTCTATGGGGATGGCAGAATGCTGTGACGTGGCTGGAGAATTCACAAGACTTCACATGGAGTTTCTTGTTGATGGGTCTCAATGCTAGTTTGTTTCCAGGGAGATCTTAGAATATGCTGGTGGCTAAGGAGCCATGCAAGATTCTCTCACCTTTGTAGATGGGATTGACTCCTTAATTTCTCTTTCTTCTGTCTTGTTGTTGGTGTAGAGAAGTGCAACTGATTTCTGTGCATTGATCTTATATCCTGACATTTTACTGAATTCCTGTATAAGTTCTAGCAGTTTTGGAGTGGAGTCTTTTGGGTTTTCCACATAGAGTATCATATCATCTGCGAAGAGTGATAATTTGACTTCTTCTTTGCCGATTTGGATGCCTTTAATTTCCTTTTGTTGTCTGATTGCTGAGGCTAGGACTTCTAGTACTATGTTGAATAGCAGTGGTGATAATGGACATCCCTGCCGTGTTCCTGACCTTAGTGGAAAAGCTTTCAGTTTTTCTCCATTGAGAATGATATTTTCAGTGGGTTTTTCATAGATGGCTTTGATGATATTGAGGTATGTGCCCTCTATCCCTACACTTTGAAGGGTTTTGATCAGGAAGGGATGCTGTACTTTGTCAAATGCTTTTTCAGCATCTATTGAGAGTATCATATGGTTCTTGTTCTTTCTTTTATTGATGTGTTGTATCACATTGACTGATTTGCGGATGTTGAACCAACCTTGCAGCCCTGGAATAAATCCCACTTGGTCGTGGTGAATAATCCTTTTAATGTACAGTTGAATCCTATTGGCTAGTATTTTGGTGAGAATTTTTGCATCTGTGTTCATCAAGGATATTGGTCTATAGCTCTCTTTTTTGATGGGATCCTTGTCTGGTTTTGGGATCAAGGTGATGCTGGCCTCATAAAATGAGTTTGGGAGTTTTCCTTCCATTTCTATTTTTTGGAACAGTTTCAGGAGAATAGGAATTAGTTCCTCTTTAAATGTTTGGTAGAATTCCCCCGGGAAGCCATCTGGCCATGGGCTTTTGTTTGTTTGGAGATTTTTAATGACTGTTTCAATCTCCTTACTGGTTATGGGTCTGTTCAGGCTTTCTATTTCTTCCTGGTTCAATTTTTGTAGTTTATATGTTTCTAGGAATGCATCCATTTCTTCCAGATTGTCAAATTTGTTGGCGTAGAGTTGCTCATAGTATGTTCTTATAATAGTTTGTATTTCTTTGGTGTTAGTTGTGATCTCTCCTCTTTCATTCATGATTTTATTTATTTGGACCCTTTCTCTTTTCTTTTTGATAAGTCTGGCCAAGGGTTTATCAATTTTATTAATTCTTTCAAAGAACCAGCTCCTAGTTTGGTTGATTTGTTCTATTGTTTTTTTGGTTTCTATTTCATTGATTTCTGCTCTGATCTTTATGATTTCTCTTCTCCTGCTGGGCTTAGGGTTTCTTTCTTTTACAATTGCACCCCAAACTATAAGATACCTAGGGATAAACCTAACCAAAGAGGCACAGAATCTATACTCAGAAAACTATAAAGTACTCATGAAAGAAATTGAGGAAGACACAAAGAAATGGAAAAATGTTCCATGCTCCTGGATTGGAAGAATAAATATTGTGAAAATGTCTATGCTACCTAAAGCAATCTACACATTTAATGCAATTCCTATCAAAGTACCATCCATCTTTTTCAAAGAAATGGAACAAATAATTTTAAAATTTATATGGAAGCAGAAAAGACCTCGAATAGCCAAAGGGATATTGAAAAACAAAGCCAAAGTTGGTGGCATCACAATTCCGGACTTCAGGCTTTATTACAAAGCTGTCATCATCAAGACAGCATGGTACTGGCACAAAAACAGACACATAGACCAATGGAACAGAATAGAGAGCCCAGAAATAGACCCTCAACTCTATGGTCAACTAATCTTCGACAAAGCAGGAAAGAATGTCCAATGGAAAAAAGACAGCCTCTTCAATAAATGGTGTTGGGAAAATTGGACAGCCACGTGCAGAAAAATGAAATTGGACCATTTCCTTACACCACACACAAAAATAGATTCAAAATGGATTAAGGACCTCAATGTGAGAAAGGAATCCATCAAAATCCTTGTGGAGAACACAGGCAGCAACCTCTTCGACCTCAGCCGCAGCAACATCTTCCTAGGAACATCGCCAAAGGCAAGGGAAGCAAGGGCAAAAATGAACTTTTGGGATTTCATCAAAATCAAAAGCTTTTGCACAGCAAAGGAAACAGTTAACAAAACCAAAAGACAACTGACAGAATGGGAGAAGATATTTGCAAACGACATAGCAGAGAAAGGACTAGTGTCCAAAATCTATAAAGAACTTAACAAACTCAACACCCAAAGAACAAATAATCCAATCAAGAAATGGGCAGAGGACATGAACAGACGTTTCTGCAAAGAAGACATCCAGATGGCCAACAGACACATGAAAAAGTGCTCCATATCACTCGGCATCAGGGAAATACAAATCAAAACCACAATGAGATATCACCTCACACCAGTCAGAATGGCTAAAATCAACAAGTCAGGAAATGACAGATGCTGGCGAGGATGCGGAGAAAGGGGAACCCTCCTACACTGTTGGTGGGAATGCAAGCTGGTGCAACCACTCTGGAAAACAGCATGGAGATTCCTCAAAATGTTGAAAATAGAACTGCCCTATGACCCAGCAATTGCACTACTGGGAATTTACCCTAAAGATACAAACGTAGTGATCCAAAGGGGCACGTGCACCCGAATGTTTATAGCAGCAATGTCCACAATAGCCAAACTATGGAAAGAACCTAGATATCCATCAACAGATGAATGGATCAAGAAGATGTGGTATATATACACAATGGAATACTATGCAGCCATCAAAAGAAACGAAATCTTGCCATTTGTGACAACATGGATGGAACTAGAGCGTATCATGCTTAGCGAAATAAGTCAAGCGGAGAAAGACAACTATCATATGATCTCCCTGATATGAGGGAGTGGTGATGCAACATGGGGGCTTAAGTGGGTAGGAGAAGAATCCATGAAACAAGATGGGATAGGGAGGGAGACAAACCATAAGTGACTCTTAATCTCACGAAACAAACTGTGGGTTGCTGGGGGGAGGGGGGTTGGGAGAAGGAGGGAAGGTTATGGACATTGGGGAGGTTATGTGCTTTTGGGTAAATTGGAAGGGGATATGAACCATGAGAGACTATGGACTCTGAAAAACAGTCTGAGGGGTTTGAAGTGGCGGGGGGGTGGGAGGTTGGGGTACCAGCTGGTGGGTATTATAGAGGGCACAGCTTGCATGGAGCACTGGGTGTGGTGAAAAAATAATGAATACTGTTTTTCTGAAAATAAATAATTTGGAAAAAAAAAGATTCTCTCACCTTGAGTGTTTGACACAGGTTTAAGGGCACAGATTCCTTCTATGGACAGGAGATGTTCTGTTGTGTGGCTCAGGGAACACATGTTGTATCCTAAGTTGATATTCCAGAACAGGCCTCTGAAGACAGATGCCTGAAAACCTAATATAGGGTTCCAATTAGGTCCTACGGGCATGTCCGATTCAATCTTCTGACTCAGGGCCATTGAGTTGGGTGTCTGCCTCGATGGAGTTGATCAGGGTGTTTCAGACACACATTTGCGTCCAGACCGGCCTCCAATATTGGGATGGGCTCAGCGGCCTTGCAGGTTTCTTCTACACTGGAGGGTTTGGGAATATGTGACACCCACAGTTTCCTTGGGGATGGCCGGCACAGCCCTCTGGTGTGGCTGCAGAGACCCCATCTTGGAGTTCATGTGAGCCATGGTTTTGGGAGAGAACTCTGCAAATACAAACTCAGGTTAGGGTTAGTGGCGAAGTGATTGCATAGAACTGGAAAGCAGCTGATCATGAACTATAATTAGGGTGACTCAAAAGTGGTAATACAGGCTTTAATATCTGGATTGTGTGTCCAGGATGGCCTCGCAATGCAAGTGTGGTCTCATGGGTCCATGAGAGATTGTTCCTCTCTAAGGATCCCAGGGCCTCCCAATACTTTGTTGCCTTTTTCGTTGAAGGGAAGAGTGATGGCTTCTAACATAGGGGTGCCCCAAAATAGGGATTCCAGAGATGGACTCTGGGTCTGGGTGCTTGGAAAATCCAACCAAGGGTTAGTATTTGGTCTTAGGGGCATACCAGGCCTTCAATGCCTGATCCTTGTGGTGCAACTGAAAGGGCTGGCTTGAAAGCATGCTCAAACTGAATGCCACAATGCCTGTTTGTGCCCATTGTGGCACTCAGAAGTGGGCGTGGTCTCTTTGTCCATGCAGCTGGCTCCCCCTCTGAGGGCTGGAAACCCATCCCAAAAGCCACGTTTCCTGCCTTGGGGAAACCGGAGTTCTCTATTGTGCTTCAGGTTCCCCCACTGACAGGGATTCCAGCAAAGTTCTGGGGACAGATACCTGAATACCAAGGATGGGTAGAGATGACAGACTTAGGACATGGCCGGTCTAACATGCTGGATATGGGCCCAGCTCTCTGGGTGGATGACAGGTGGTCGGGACTCAGGCTCTGTCAGACACAGAACTAGTAGCCAAGGTAGCCTATAAATCGAGGCAGCCTATAAATCCCTCGAGGGCCAAGCAGGTTTAACCTTATGTGGGATTTCCTGGCAATCTCAACAGGCACTACTTATTTCTGTTGGGGCGGCATTATGCTGTGTTGTAGTTCCAGAATTCCCTATCAAGAGGGCTTGGCGACCAGTACGGTGAGGGAGGAATTGTAAACACACCCTACCTTTAATTTAGTGCCAAGCGGAAGGAAGTTCCAATGTACATCAGCTGATTCGAGATATCCAGCACCTGAGTAAGGGCGGATGTCAGATGTTTGCTCTCACTGGAGTTTGTGTCTATGATGACCAACAAATGGAGGGGTGGCGTCAAACGGTCATGGAGGATCCCCCAAGCTGAGGCTTGTGAGATGCTCCAAACAGCAAGGTTTCCTTCTACTGGACAGATGGAGACTGGTTTGTTTGCTCCACGGTCCTCCATGGGGAAAGTTTGGGTAGCAGAGCTCTACCGCATGGATGCCTGGAATGCACAACTCCATTGACCATTGCAGCTGAGGAACATGGCATGTTCGTTCTGATGGCTCTAGGGCGATTACCAAAGCCTTGAGTTGATAGGTAATGGCTTGCAGATGGGTCATAATGATGGTTTGTTACCAGGGAGATCTTAGAATGTGCTGGTGGCTAAGAGGCCATGCAGGATTCTCACACCCTGAGGGTTTGAAACAGGTCTAAGAGCACGGTTTCCTTATGGGGATATGAGATGTTCTGTTGTGTGGCTCAGGGACCACATGTTGTATCATACGTTGGTATTCCAGAACAGGCTTCTGAGGACAGAGGCGTGAAAACCTAATATAGGGTTCCAATGTGGTCCTAGGGGCATGTCAGGTTCAACCTTCTGACTCAGGACAATCGACTTGGATGTTTCCTCGATGGAGGTGATCAGGGTGTTTCAGATGCATATTTGCGTCCAGACCGGCCTCCAATATTGGGATGGGCTCAGGGGCCTTGCAGGTATCCCCTAAACTGGAGGGTTTGGGCATATATGATGCCCACAGTTTCCTTAGGGATGGCTGGCACAGTCCTGTGGTGTTGCTGCAGAGACCCCATCTTGGAGGGCATGTGAGGCATGGTTTTGGGAGAGAAGTCTGCAAACACAAACTCGGTTTAGGGTTATTGGTGATGTGATCGCATGCCCATTTCATAGACCTGGAGGGCAGCTCGTCAGGAACTGTAATTACGGTGACTTGCAGGTGGTAGCACAGGCTTTTCTATCTGGATTTTTTGTCCAGGATGGCTCGGAATGCAGGCGTGGTCTCATGGATGCTTGAGAGATTTTTCCTCTCTAAGGATCCCAGCGGTTCCCAATACTTTCTTGGCTTTTTCAGGGAAGGGAAGAGTGTTGTTTTCCTTCTTAGGGGTGTCCCAAAACAGGGTTTCCAGAGACGGCCTCTGGGTTGGGCGCATGGAAAATCCCACCAAGGGTTAGGATTTGGGACTAGGGGCATACCACGCCTTCAAAGCTAGATCACGGTGGTTCAACTAAGAGGGATGACTTGAAAGCATGCTCGGGCTGAAGGTCTACATGCCTGTTTGTGCCCAGGGTGGCCCCCACGAGTGGGCATGGTCTCACTGGCCATGCATCTGGCTCCTACTCTGAGGGTTGGAAAACCATCCCAAAAGCCACGTTTCTTGCCTTGGGCAAATAGGAGTTCTCTATTGTGCACAAGGTTCCCCCATTGGCAGGGATTCCAGCACAGGTCTGGGTACAGATGCCTGAATACCAAGGATGAGTAGAGAGGATGGATTGTTGGCCATGGCCAGTCTTACATGCTGGACATGGGCCCGACTCTCTTTGTGGCTGAAAAGAGGTCGGGGCTGAGGCTCTGTCAGACATAGCACTAGTGGCCAGTGAACCTATAATTGGGGTTCCCTCGAGGGCTGAGCAGACACATACTCATGTGGGATTTCCTAGCAGTCTCTCAAGCACTTCTTCTTTCTATGGGGAAGGCAGAATGCTACCTTTTGGCTCAAGAATTCCCTATCAAGAGGGCATGGTGAAGAGTAGGGTGACAATGGAATTGTAAACCTAAGACACGGTTTAATTCAGTGCCAGGCCAAAGACAGTTCTAATGCGCAGTGTCTTATTTGAGATATCCAGCCCATGAGAAAGGGCGGATATCACATGTTTGCTCACACTGGAGCTTGTCTCTATGATGAGCAACAAATGGAAAGGTTGCGTAAAGAGGCCCTGGAGCATTTCCCACACTGAGGCTTGTGAGATGCTCCAAACAGCAAGGTTTCCCTCTACTGGACAGGTGGAGTCTGATTTGATTGTTCCGGAGTCCCCCATGTGGAATGTTTGGGTAGCAGAGCTCTCCCGCATGGATGCGTGGAAAGCATATTTCCATGGACCATGCAGCCGAGGAGCATGGCAGGTTCATTCTGGTGGCTCTGGGATGAAGCACTAAGGTCTTGAGTTGACATGGAATCTCTAACAAAGTTTCACCATGCTGGTTTGTTAAAAGGGAGATTTTAGATGTGTTGGTGGCTAAGGTGCCATGCAGGATTATCCTACCCTGAGCATTTGGCACAGGTCCAAGAGCACAGTTTCCTTCTAAGGGCAGGTTTTTTTTTGTTGTTGTTGTGTGGCTCAGGGACCACATGTTGTATTATAAGTTGTTATTCCAGAACAGACCTCTGAGGACAGATGCCTGAAAACCCAATTGGAGTTCTAATGCGGTACTAGGGGCATGTCAGGTTCAATCTTCAGACTCGGATCCATTGACTTGGATCTCTGTCTAGATGTAGGGAATGAGGGTGTTTCAGACTGCACATTCGTGGCAAGAGCGGCCTCCAATATTGGGGTGGGCTTAGGGGATTTCCAGGTTTCTCCTAATCTGGAGGGTTTGGGCAACTGTGACAGCCAAAGTCTCCTTGGGGATGGAGATACAGTCCTGTGGTGTGGTTCCAGAGACCAGATCTTGGAGGGCATGTGAGCCAAGGTTTTGAGAGCGAAGTCTGCCAACACAAACTTGGGTTAGGGTTATTGGCGATGTGATTGCAAGCCCAGCGCATAGACCTGGACCACAGATTGTCAGGAATTGTAATTAGGGTGACTCCAGACGGTAGCACATGCTTTTATATCTGGATTGTGTGTCCACGTGGCCTCAGAATACAGGTGTTGTCTCATGAATCCATGAGAGATTTTTCCTCTCAAAGGATCCCGGCAGTTCCCAATAGTTCAGTGGCTTTTTCGGGGAAGGGAAGAGTGCTGATTTCCAACTTAGGGGTGTCCCAAAACAGGGATTCTAGAGACGGGCTTTGTGTCTGGGCCTCTGAATAATCCAACCAAGGGTTAGGATTTGGGCCTAGGGGCGCCCCAGGCCTGCAATGCAGTATTCTGGTGGTGTAACTGAAAGGGATTGTTTGAAAGCATGCTCAGGCTGAGGGTCACAATGCCGGTTTGTGCCCAGGGCGGCTCTAAGGTGTGGGTGTGGTCTCATTGGCCATGCAGCTGGCTCCCACTTTGAGGGTTGGACACCCATACCAACAGTCAGGTTTCCTGCCATGGGGAAGGAGGAGTTCTCCATTGTGCTTCAGGTTCCCCCATTGACAGGGATTACAGCAACGGTCTGGGGACAGATACCTGAATACCAAGGATGGGTAGAGATGATGGCCTTGGGCCATGGACGGTCTTACGTGCTGATTCAGGCCCCGCTCTCTGGAAGGCTGACATGATGTCAGGGCTCAGGCTCTGTCAGACACAGCACTAGTGGCCAGGGCAGTCTATAAATCAGGGTTCCCTCAAGACAGGAGTAGATTGATCCTCATGTGGGGTTCCTGGGGAGACAACCAGGCACTTCTTCTTTTTATGGGGAAGGCAGAATGCTGTGTTGTGGATCCAGAGTTTCCTATCGAGTGGGCATGGGGACCAGTAGGGTGAGGATGGAATTGTAAACTCAAGCTATGGTTAAATTCAGTGCCAGGCGGAAGGCAGTTCCAATGGGCTTCTTCTGATGCGAGTTATCCAGCATGTAAGTAAGGGTGGATGTCAGATGTTTGCTCACACTGGATTTTGTGTCTATGATGACTGACAAATGGGGGGTTGGTATCCAGAGGCCATGGAGGATTTCCCGTACTGAGGCTTGTGAGATGCTCCAAACAGCAAGGTTTCTTTCTACTAGACAGTTGGAGTTTGGCGTGTTAGTTCCAGGGTCCCCCATATGGAAATTTTGGGTAACAGAGCTCTCCCACATGGATGCCCAGAAAGCATATCTCAATGGACCCCACAGCTGAGGAACATGGAAGTTTCTTTCTGGTGGCTCTGTGGTGAAGTACCAAGGCCTTGAGTTGACATGGAATGTCTTGCACAGGGGTTACAATGCTGGTTTGTTACCAGGGAGATCTTAGACTGTGCTGGCGGCTAATGTGCCATAAGGAGTCTCCTACCTTGAGGGTTTGACACAGGTCCAGGAGCACGTTTTCCTTCTGGGGACAGGAGTTTTTCTGCTGTGTAGCTTAGGGACCACATGTTGTATCATAAGTTGCTATTCCAAAACTGGCCTCTGAGGACAGATGGATGAAAACCTAATTGGGGTTCCAATGAGGTCCTAAGGGCATGTGTGTTTCAATCTTCAGACTCCGGACCATTGACATGATTGTCTGCCTAGATGTAGGAACTAACGGTGTTTCAGACTGTGCATTTGTGTCTAGAGCAGTCTCCAATATTGGGGTGGGCCCAGGGGCCTTGCAGGTTTTTTAAATCTGGAGGGTTTGGTTAAGTGGGTTGGACAAAGTTTCCCTGGGTAGGGCAGGCAAAGTCCTGTGGTGTGGCTCCAGAGACACCATCCTGGAGGGAATGTGATCCATGGTTTGAGGGAGAAATCTGCAAACACAAACTAGGGTTAGAGTTAGTGGCGAAGTGATCGCAGGCCCAGTGTGTAGACCTGGAGGGCAGTTTGTCAGGAACTGTAATTAAGGTGATGCGAGGCAGCAGCACAAGCTTTTATATCTGGACTCTTGTCCCGGATGGCCTCGGAATGCAGATGTTGTCTCATGGATACATGGGAGATTTTTCCTCTCTTAGGATCCTAGCGGCTCCCAATAGTTTGGTGGATTTTTGGGGAAGTGAAGAGTGCTGTTTTCTGTCTTAGGGGTGACCCAAAACTGGGATTCCAGAAACAGGTTCTGGGTCTGGGCCCCTGGAATATCCCAACAAGGGTTAGGATTTGGGACGAGGGGCATAGCAGGCCTTCAGTGCAGTATTCTGGTGGTTCAACTGAGAGGGCTTTTTGAAAGCATGCTCAGGCTGAGGGTAACAATGCCTCTTTGTGCCTGGGGCAGCTCCCATGAGTGACCGTGGCCTCATGGGCCACACAGCTGGTTCCCACTCTGAGGGTTGATCACCCAACCCAAGAGCCAGGTTTTCTGCCATTGGGAAGGAGGAGTACTCCTGGGCTTCACTTTCCCCCATAGGCAGGGATTTGAGCTATGTTCTGGGGAGAGATGCCTGAATATCCAGGTTGAGTAGATGTGACAGCTTTGGGCCATCAGGCTTTGGGTCAACAGGTCCCACCTGCAGAATATGGGGCCCACTGTATGCGTGGCTGAATGGAGGTCGTGGCCCAGGCTGTGTCAGACAGAGCCTGAGAGCCCACGGTGGCCTATGATATTAGCATTCTGTCAAGGGTCATGCAGGTGGATCCTCATGTGGGTTTTCTTGGCAGACTCACCAGGCACTTCTTTCTGTGGGACAGGCAGAATGCTGCATTGTGTCTCCAGAATTCCCTATCAAGAGGCCTTGGGGACCAGGAGGGTGAGGATGGAATGGTAAACACAAACTACAGTTCAATCCATCGCCAATCAGAAGGCTGATTGGAGCTATCCAGCACCTGAATAACGGCGGATGTCAGATGTTTGCTCACACTGTAGTTTGTGTCTATGATGACCGACAAATGGAGGGGTGGCACAAGAGGCCATGGAGGATTTCCCATGCTGTGACTTGTGAGATGCTCCAAACAGCAAAGTTTCCTTTCACTGGACAGGGGGATTTTGGTTTGTTTGCTCCAGGTTCCCCCATGTGGAAATTTTGGGTAAAAGAGCTCTCCCCCCTCGATGCCAAGAAAGCACACTTCTATGGTCCATTGCAGCTTAGGAAATGGCAGTATCGATCTGGTGGCTTTGGGGCTAAGTTCCAAGCACCCTGAGTTGACATAGAGTTTCATGCTGTTGGATCACAATGCTGGTTGGGATCCATGGAGAAGTTAGAATGTTGGTGTGGTCAGAAGGCCATGCAGGATTTTCCTACACTGTGACTTGGACACAGCTACCCAAAGCAAGGTATACTTCTGGGGACAGGAGGGGTTCTCTAGTGTGGCTCAGGGACCGCATGTTGTGATATAAGTTAATATTGGGTAACAGGCCCCTGGGGATAGGAACCTGAAAATCTAAGCTCTGGTATCATGAAGTCCTAGAGGCATGTCAGGTTCAATCTGCTGACTCAGGGTCTTTGACTTGGATGTCTGCCTGGAGGCAGGGTTTCATTGTGTGTCAGAATGTGCATTTGGGTCCAGAGCATTCTTCAAAATGGATGTGTGCTCAGGGGCTTTGTACTTTGCTCCTAATCTTCAGGGTTTTGGCAACAGTGAGGATAGAGTTTCCTTTGGGGCGTTAAGCACAGTCGTCTGGTGTGGTTCCAGAGGCCCCCACCTGAGGGCATGTGGGCCAGGGCTTTGGGGACAGAAATCTGGAAATGCAAACTAGGGTTAGGGTGAGGGCAGAGGTAATCACAGGCCCGATCTGCAGGCCCTGCGTGCAGCTCATAGTGTACTGAAATTAAGGTGTCATAGAGGTGGTAGCGTAGACTTTTCTATCTGGATTGTGTGTCCAGGATGGTTGCAAAATGTAGGAGTGTTTCATGGTGCCATGGGAGATTCCTCGTCTCTGGGGATTCTGCCCAGCTCCAAGAGTTTTGTGTCTCTGGGGGAAGGGAAGACTGCTGTTTTCTGTCTCAGGGGACATCCACAAGATGCATTCCAGAGGCAGATCCTTGTTCTGGGCACCTGGAAAACACGAATGCAGGTGAGGATTTGGACCTAGGAACCTGGCAGGCCCGCTCTGTGGGCTCCTGGTCCAGCTACTGAGAGAGTTTATTTGAAAGTAGGCTCATGCTGAGAGTCACAATGCCTCTTTGTGCCCAAGGCGGCTCCCATGAATGGCTGCAGTCTCATGGGCCATGTAGCTGGTTTCCACTCTGAGGGTTGGGCACCCATCTCAACAGCCAGGTTTCCTGCCATCAGGAATGAGGAGTACTCTTGTGCTTAAGCTTCCCCTATAGGCAGGGATTTGAGCTATGGTCTGGGGAGAGATGCCTGAATACCCAGGTTGAGTAGAGATGACGGCTTCAGGCCATGGCATTTCCCACCTGCATAATACGGGGACCATTATCTGCATGGCTGTCTGGACGTTGTGGTTCAGGATGTGTCAGACAGAGCCTGAGTGCCCATTGCAGCCTATGACATTACTGTGTTGTCGAGGGCCATGGAGGTGGATTCTCATGTGTGCTTTCTGGGCAGAATCACCAATCAGGACTTCTTTCTGCATGGTAGGCAGAATGCTGCATTCTGGCTCCAGAATTCCCTATCAAGTGGGCTTGTGGACCCGGAGGTTCAGGATCGAATTGTAAACACAAGCTATGGTTAAATTCAGTGTCAAGCGGTAGGCATCTCCAGTGTGCAGTGGCTGATTTGAGATATCCAGCACCTGACCAATGGCGGATATCAGATGCTTGCTCACACTGGAGTTTGTGTCTATGATGACCGACAAATGGCGGGGTGGCGTCCCAAAGTCATGGAGGATTTCCCACACCGGGGCTTGTGAGATGTTCCAAACAGCAAGCTTTCCTTCTATTACACAGGGGGAGTATGGTTTCTTTGCTCCAGGGTCCCCCATATGGAAAGTTTGAGTAGCAGAGAAATCTTGCATTGATGCCAGGAAAGCACAACTCCACTGACCTTTGCAGCTGAGAAACATGGCAGGTTCAATCTGGTGCCTATGGGGCGAAGTTCCAAGAGGCCTGAGTTGACATGGAGTTTCATGCTGTTGGATCACAGTGCTGGTTTGCATCCAGGGAGACGTTAGAATGTTGGGATGGTCAGGGGCCCATGCAGGATTCTCCTACCCTGAGTCTTGGACACAGCTACCAAGAGCAAGGTATCCTTCTGGGGACAGGAGGGGTTCTTTTGTATGGATGAGGGACCAAATGTTGAAATAGAAGTTAGTATTGGAAAACAGGTCTCTGGCGACAGGCACCTGAAAACCTAAGCTCACGTATAGATGAAGTCCCAGAGTCATGTCAGGTTCAATCTTCTGACTCAGGGCCTTTGACTTGGATGTCTACCTGGAGGCAGGTCTCATTGTGTGTCAGAATGTGCATTTGGGTCCAGAGAGTTCCTTTGAATTGAGGTGGGCTCAGGGGCTTTGTACTTTGCTCCTAATCTTCAGCGTTTTGGCAACAGTGAATGGCAGACTTTCCTTTGGGAATGTACGCACACTGGTCCATAGCTCCAGAGACCCCATCCTGGAGGGTATGTGGGCCTGGGCTTTGGGGACATAAATCTGCAAACGCGAACTAGGGTTAGTGTGAGGGCTGAGGTGTTCACAGGCCCAATCTGCAGGTCCTGAATGAAGCTTATAGTGTACTGAAATTAGGGAGGCATGGAGGCAGTAGCACAGGCTTTTCTGTCTGGATAGTGTGTTCAGGACGATCGCAAAATGTATGGGAGTCTTCATGGGTCCATGGGAGATTCTTCGTCTCTGGGGATTCTAACCAGCTCCCAAGAGTTTGGTGTCTCTGGGGGAAGTGAAAGTTGCTGTTTTCCGTCCCAGGGGACCACCAAAAGAGGCATTGCAGAGACAGTTTCTGGGTCTGGGCGTCTGGAAAATATGAACGAGTGTGAGGCTTTGGCCTTAGGGTCCTGGCAGGCCAGGTACGCAGACTCCTGGTCCTGCTACCGAGGGGGTGTGTTTGAAAGCAGGGTCACGCTGAGGATCACAATGCCTGTTTGTGCCCAGGGTGGCTCCCATGAGTGACCGTGGTCTCATGGGCCATGTAGCTCGTTCCCTCTCTGAGGGTTGGATACCCATCTCAACAGCCAGGATTCCTGCCATCGGGAATGAAGAGTACTCCTGTGCTACAATTTCCCCCATAGGCAGGGATTTGAGCTATGGTCTGGGGAGAAACGCCTGAATAACCAAGTTGAGTAAATGTGATGGCTTTGGACCATGGCAGGTCCCACCTGCAGTATATGAGGTCCACTGTCTGCGTGGCTGACTGAAGGTCATAGCTCATGCTTTGTCAGACAGAGCCTGAGTACCCATGGCGGCCCAAGATATTAGTGTCCCGTCCAGGGCCATGCTGGTGGAACCTAATGTGGGGTTTCTGGGAAGACTCACCAGGCACTTCTTTTTGTGGGGCAGGCAGAATTCTGCGGTTGTGACTCAAGAATTTCCTAGAGGGCGTGGGCAAAAGGAGGGTGAGGATGGAATTGTAAACACAATCTAAGGTTAAATGCAGTGACAATGCAGTGACAAGCAGAAGGCAGTTCTAGTGTGCAGCATCTTATACGAGATATCCCGCACCTGAGTAAGGGTGGATATCAGAAATTTGCTCACACTGGAGTTTGTGTCCATGATGACAGCCAAATGGAAGGATGGCTTCACGAGGCCATGGAGGATTTCCCATGCTGTGACTTGTGAGATGTTCCAAACACCAATGTTTCCTTCTACTGGACAGGTGGTGTCTGGTTTGTTTGCTACAGGGTTCACATTATGGAAAGTTTGTGTAGCAGAGCTCTTCCTCATGGATGCCTGAAAGCACAGCTCCATTGACCATTGCAGCTGAGGAACATGGCAGGTTTGATCTGGTGCCTCTCAGGCGAATTTCCAAGAGGCCTGAGTTGACCTGGAGTTATATGCTATTGGGTCACAATGATGGTTGTCATCCAGGGAGATGTTAGAATGATGGGGTTGTCATGGGACCATGTAAAATTCTCCTGCACTGAGTCTTGGACACAGCTCCCAAGATCAAGGTATCCTTTATCTGATATGTCGTTTGCAAATATCTTCTCCAAAGAACTTAGCAAACTCAACACCCAAAGAACAAATAATCCAATCAAGAAATGGGCAGAGGACATGAACAGACGTTTCTGCAAAGAAGACATCCAGATGGCCAACAGACACATGAAAAAGTGCTCCATATCACTCGGCATCAGGGAAATACAAGTCAAAACCACAATGAGATATCACCTCACACCAATCAGAATGGCTAAAATCAACAAGTCAGGAAATGACAGATGCTGGCGAGGATGCGGAGAAAGGGGAACCCTCCTACACTGTTGGTGGGAATGCAAGCTGGTGCAACCACTCTGGAAAACAACATGGAGGTTCCTCAAAATGTTGAAAATAGAACTGCCCTATGACCCAGCAATTGCACTACTGGGAATTTACCCTAAAGATACAAACGTAGTGATCCAAAGGGGCACGTGCACCCGAAAGTTTATAGCAGCAATGTCCACAATAGCCAGACTATGGAAAGAACCTAGATGTCCATCAACAGATGAATGGATCAAGAAGATGTGGTATATATACACAATGGAATACTATGCAGCCATCAAAAGAAACGAAATATTGCCATTTGCGACAACATGCATGGAACTAGAGTGTATCATGCTTAGCGAAATAAGTCAAGCGGAGAAAGACAACTATCATATGATCTCCCTGATATGAGGAAGTGGTGATGCAACATGGGGGCTTAAGTGAGTAGGAGAAGAATCCATGAAACAAGATGGGATAGGGCGGGAGACAAACCATAAGTGACTCTTAATCTCACGAAACAAACTGTGGGTTGCTGGGGGGAGGGGGTTTGGGAGAAGGGGAGTAGGGTTATGGACATTGGGGAGGGTATGTGCTTTTGGGTAAATTGGAAGGGGAGTTGAACCATGGGAGACTATGGACTTTGAAAAACAATCTGAGGGGTTTGAAGTGGCGGCGGGGTGGGAGGTTGGGGTACCAGGTGGTGGGTATTATAGAGGGCAAGGCTTGCATGGAGCACTGGGCGTGGTGAAAAAATAATGAATACTGTTTTTCTGAAAATAAATAAATTGGAAAAAAAAGAGCAAGGTATCCTTCTGGGGACAGGAGGGGTTCTCTTGTATGGCTGAGGGACCACATATTGAAATATAAGTTGGTATTGGAGAACAGGCCTCTGGGTATAAGAGCCTGAAAACCTAAGCTAGAATACTGATGAAGTTCAATCTTCTGACTCAGGGCCTTTTACTTAAATGTCTGTCTGGAGGCACGTCCTCATTTTTTATCAGAATATGCACTTGGATTCAGAGTGTTCTTTGAAATTGAGCTGGGCTCAGGTGATTTGTACTTTGCTCCTATGATTCATTGTTTTGACAAACGTGAAGGGCAGAGTTTTCTTTGGGAGAGTAAGCACACTCGTCTTGTGTGGCACAAGAGGCCCCTTCCTGGAGGGCATGTGGGCCAGGGCTTTGGGGACAGAAATCTGCAAACACAAACTATGGTTAGGGTGAGGGCTGATGTGATCACAGGCCAAATCTGCAGGCTGTGAGTGCGCCTCATAATGGACCGAAATTAAGGTGTCATGGAGGCTGTAGCACTGGCTTTTCTGTATGGACTGTGTGTCTAAGACAGTCACAAAATGTAGGGAATTCTTCATGGGGCCATGGGAGATTCTTCGACTCTGGGGATTCTGCCCAGCTCCCTAGATTTTGGTGTGTCTGTGGGAAGGGATGACTGCTGTTTCCAGTCTCATGGGTCCCCCAAAAGAGGGATTTCAGAGACAGGTTCTGGAACTGGGCATCTCAAAAACATCGAGGGTTAGGATTTGGCCCTAGGGACTTGGCCGGCCTGCCCTGTGTGTTCCTGGTCCAGCTACGAAGGCGGTTTGTTTGAAAGCAGGCTCACACTAAGGGTCACAATGACTGTGCCCAGGGCGTCTCCCATGAGTGACCGTGGTCTCAAGACCCGTGCAGCTGGTTCCCATTCGGAGCGTTGGACACCCATTTCACAGGCCAGATTTCCTGCCATCAGGAAGGAGGAGAACACTTGTGCCTCAAGTTCCACCATAGGAAGGGATTTGAGCTAAGTTCTGGGGACAGATGTCTGAATAACCAGGTTGAGCAGAGATGATGGTTTTGGGCCAATGCAGGTCCCACCTGCAGGATATGTGGCCCAATGTCTAGGTGGCTGACTGGAAGTCGTGGATAAGGCTATATTAGACAGAGCTTTAGTGCCCATGGTGGCCTATGATATTAGGGCGTGGTCGAGGGCCATGCAGGTGGATCCTCATGTGGTGATCTAGACAGCCTCACCAGGCACATTTTTTTTTCCTATGGGGTAGGCAAAATGCTACATTGGGCCCCCAGAATTCCCTATTAAGAGGGCTTGTGGACCAGGAGAGTGAGGATGGAATTGTAAACACAAGCTATGGTTAAATTCATTGCCAAGCAGAAAGCAGTTCCAATGTGCAGCGTCTGATTCGAGAGATCCAGCACCTGAGTCAGGGCGGTTGTCCAGTGTTTGCTCACACTGGAGTTTGTGTCTATGATGACTGACAAATGGTGGTGTGGCTCCAAAGACGAGATCCTGGAGTGCATGTGAGTCATGGTTTGGGAGAGACGTCTGCAAAGGAAAACTTGGGTTAGAGTTAATGTTGAGGCGATCGCAGGCCCAATGCGAAAACCTGGAGAGCAGCTCATCAGGAACTATAAAGAGGGTGACATGAATGCGGTAGCACAGGCTATTATATCTGGATTGTGTGTCCCGGATACCCTCAGAATGCAGATGTTGTCTCATGGATACATGGGAGATTTTTCCTCTCTGAGGATTCTAGCGGCTCCCAATAATTTGGTGGCCTTTTTGCAGAAGGGAATAGGGCTGTTTTCCATATAAGGAGTGCCTCAAAACAGGGATTCCTTAGATGGGTTCTGGGTCTGTGTTCCTGGAATATCCCACCAAGTGTTAGTATTTGGGATTAGGGGAGCACCAGGCCTGCAATGAGGTATCCTGGTGGTGCAACTGAGAGTGCTTGTTTAAATGCTTGCTCAGGCTTAGGGGCACAATGCCTGTTTGTGCCCAGGGTGGCTCCCATGAGTGACCGTGGTCTCATTGGCCATGCAGCTGGTTCCCACTCTGAGAGTTGGACACCCATCTCAACAACCAGTTTTCCTGCCCTTGGGAATGAAGTGTACTCTGGTGCTTCATGTTCCCCCATAGGCAGCGATTTGAGCTATAATCTGGGAAAGATACCTGAATACCCATGTTGGGTAGAGATGATGGTATTGGGCTATGGCCATATGCAGGATATGGGGCCCACTGTCTGCGTGGCTGTCCAGAGGTCATGGCTCAGGCACAGATCCTCAGTGCCCATTGCGGCCTATGATATTAAGGTGCTGTCAAGAGCCAGGCAGGTGGATCTTCATGTGGAGTTTCAGGCAGAAAGAGCAGGCACATCTTCTATCTTTGTGATGAGCGAGCAGGAGGCTGGCTGAGGAGGGAGCAAGGGCTGGCGCCTTGCACCCCCTCTCCACTCACTCCCCTTAGTATGACATTCCTCAGGCACCCCTGACTGCCCTAAAAGAAGAACAAATTGTTATATTGCAGAGATCACAGTCCTGTAAGGCAGGAGTCTCCCTTTGTTTGCAAATGTCCTTGAGATTTACAAACAAAGAAGTTACCTTATCAATAGCCCAATTTCCAAGGACACATAACTCAGTTCCTCAAGCCCTAATGCCACCCTCCCCTCCAAAGAAACCAAAGGAGGCGGAGGTAAAAAGAAAAGTAAATAAAGTTAAATTTCTTCTAAACCCAAATCTCACTAACAAGGACACTTGATAGGAGAAATGTGAAGCTTTATCTCTAGATCTCCAAGTTAGTGACGAGAATTATTCCCAAGCATATGGCCCATTGATACACATCTAAAAAGTCTCACAAGATGATTTTTACTACTAGTAATAAATAACCCTTCTCCCAACAATAGCTAGCCCCTCAAGGTCCTGCAGACCTTGCTTCCAAAATTCCTTAGAGACTAACATCACCCCCTTTGTCCTCACCTACCCAACTCCTGTGTATATAACCAGCCACTCCTCACCGGCCCTGGGCAGCCACATCTCTGCCTGCCCACGGGTCCTGTCTCCGTACTCTAATAAACCACCTTTTTGCACCAGAGACGTCTTAAGAATTCTTTCTTTAGCCGTCGGCTCCAAACCTCACCCCACCGAACCTGACCTAGGTTCTGGGACTTCATCCTTTGTGGTAGGCAGAATGCTGCATTGTGACTTCAAAGTTCCCTATCAAGAGGGTTTGGGGAGAGGAGGGTGAAGATGGAATTGTAAACACAGTCTAGGGTTCAATTCAGTGCCAAGCAGAAGGCAGTTCCAGTGTGCAGCGGCTGATGCGAGGTATCCAGGACCTGAGTAAGGGAGGATGTCAGATGCTTGTTCACACTGGAGTTTGTGTGTACAATGACCGCCAAATGGAGGGGTGGTGTAATGAGCCCATGGAGGATTTCCCACCCTGGGACTTGTGAGATGCTCCAATTGCAAGGGTTCATTCTACTGGACAGGGGGAGTCTGGTTTCTTTGCTCCAGAAAGAGCATGGAAAGTTTGGGTTCAGAGCTCTCCCACATGGATGCCTGAAAAGCACAACTCCATTGACTACTGCAGCCAAGGAACATGGCAGGTTCGATCTGGTGCCTATGGGACAAAGTTCCAAGCGGCCTGAGTTGACATGGAGTTTCATGCTGTTGTATCATAATGCTGGTTTGTTTCCAGGGAGATGTTAGAATGTTGGGGTGGTCCGGAGCCATGCAGGATTCTCCTACACTGAGACTTGGACACAGCTACCAAGAGCAAGGTATACTTCTGGGGACAGCAGGGGTTCTGATGTGTGGCTCAAAGACCACATGTTGGAATATAAGTTGGTATTAGAGAAGAGGCCTCTGGGGACAGGCGTCTAAACATCTATACTAGGGTATTGATGAAGTCCTATAGTCATGGGAGGTTCAAACTTCTGACTCAGGGCCTTTGACTTGGATGTCTGCCTGGAGGCAGGGGCTCATTGTGTGTCAGAATATGCATTTGGGTCCAGAGCCTTCTTCAGGATTGAGGTGGGCTCAGAGGACTTTTACTTTGCTCCTAATCTTCAGGGTTTGGGCAACCGTGAAGGGATGAGTTTCTTTGGGAGCGTAGGGATAGTCATCTAGTGTGGCACCAGAGGCCCCATCCTGGAGGGCATGTGGGCCAGTGCTTTGGGGAGAGAAACCTTCATAAGCAAACTAGGGTTACAGTGAGGGCCAAGGTGATCACAGGCCCGATGTGCAGGCCCTGAGGGCAGCTCATAGTGTACTGAAATTAAGGTGTCATGGAGGCGGTAGCACAGGCTTTTCTGTCGGGTGTGTGTTCAGGATGGTCACAAAGGTAGGGGTGGCTTCATGAGGTCATGGGAAATTCTCCGACTCTGGGGATTCTGCTCAGCTGCCAAGAGTTTGGTGTCTCTGTGGGAAGGGAAGACTGTTGTTTTCCATCTCAGAGGACACCCAAAGAGGGATTCCAGAGACAGGATCTGGGTCTGGGCACCTGGAAACATGAACGAGGGTGAGGATTTGGTCCTCGGGACCTGGCAGTCCCACTCTGTGTTTTCCTGATCCAGCTACCAAAGGGTTTTGTTTGAAAGCAGCTCACGCTGAGCATCATAATGACTGTATCCAGGGAGTCTTCCATGTGTCACCGTGGTCTCATGAGCCATGCAGCTGGTTCCCACTCAGAGGGTTGGGAAGGGGGAGTACTCTTGTGTGTCAGGTTCCCCCATAGGCATGGATTTCAGCTATGGTCTGGGACAGAGGCCTGAATATACAGGTTGAGTATAGATGTTGGTTTTGGGCCACAGGAAGTCACACCAGCAGAAAATGGGGCCCACTGTCTGGGTGGCTGACAGGAGGTCGTGACTCAGGCTTTGTCAGACAGAGCCTTGGTGCCCTTGGAAACCTATGATATTACAGTATCGTCGAGGGCCATACAGGTAGATCTTCATGTGGGGATTCTGGGAAGAATCACCAGGCACTTCATTCGATGGAGCAAGTGGAATGATGCGTTTTGTCTCCAGAATTCCCTATTAAGAGGGCTTTTGGACCAGGGGGGTGGGGATGGAATTGTAAATATAAGCTACTGTTAAATTCATTTCCAAGTGGGAGGCAGTTCCAGTGTGCAGCGGCTGATTCAAGTTAGCCAGCACCTGAGTAAGAGCGGATGTCAGATGTTTGCTCACACTGGAGTTTGTGTCTATGATGATGAACAAATGGTGGGGTGGCGTCTAGAGGCCATGGGGGATTTCCCACTCTGTGGCTTGCGAGATGCTCCAAACTGCAAGGTTTCCTTCTACTGGACAGGGGGAGTCGGGTTTGTTTGCTCCAGTTTCCCCCAAATGGAAAGTTTGGGTAGCAGTGCTCTCCCACATTGATGCCTGGAAAGCACACCTTCATTGACCATTGCAGCTCAGGAACATGGCAGGTTCAATCTGGTGGCTCTGGGACAAAATTTTAAGAGGGCTGAGTTAACATGGAGTTTCATGCTGTTGGATCATAATGCTGGTTTGTATCCAAGGAGATGTTAGAATGTTGGGCTGGTCAGGGGCCCATGCAGGATTCTCCTTCACTGAGTCTTGGACACAGCTACCAAGAGCAACATATTCTTCTGGTGACAGCAGGGCTTCTTTTGTGTGACTTAAAGACCACATGCTGGAATATAAGTTGGTATTGGAGAACAAGCCTCTGGGGACAGGCGCCTAAAAATCTAAACTAGAGTATCGATGAAGTCCTATAGTCATGGCAGTTTCAAACTTCTGATTCAGGACCTTTGGCTTGGATGTCTACCAGGAGACAGGTGCTTATTATGTGTCAGAATGTATACCTGGGTCCAAAGCATACTGGGAAATTGAGGTGGGTTCAGGGGGGTTTTACTTTGCTCTTAATCTTCAGGGTTTGGGAAACAGTGAAGGGCAGAGTTTCCTTCAGTATGGTAGGCACAGTATTCCATTGTGGCTCCAGAGGCCCCATCCTGGAGGGCATTAGGGCCAGGGTTTTGGAGACAGAATCTGCAAACGCAAACTAGGGTTAGGGTGAGGGCCGAGGTGATCACAGGCCCGAACTGCAGGCCCTGAGGGCGGCTCATAATGTACTGAAATTAAGGTGTCATGGAGGTGGTAGCTCATGCTATATTGTATGGATTCTGTGTCCAGGATGGTTGCAAAAGGCAGGGGTGGCTTCATGGGGCCATGGGAGATTCTTTGTCTCTGGGTATTCTGCCCAGCTCCCAAGATTTTGGTGCCTCTGGGGGAAGGGAAGACTGCTGTTTTCAATCTCAGGTTAACCACAAAAGATTCCGGATACAGTTTCTGGGTCTGGGCACCTGGAAAATACCAACGAGGGAGACTATTTGGCAGTAGCAACCTGGCTGGCTTGCTCTGTGGACTCCTGGTCCAGCTACTGAGGGCGTTTGTTTGAACACAGGCTCACGTTGAGGGTCACAATGCCTGTTTGTACCCAGGGCGACTCCCATGTGTGACCATGATCTCAAGACCCATGCAGCTGGTTCCCACTCTGAGTGCTGGACACCCATATCACAGGCCAGATTTCCTGCCACCGAGAAGGAGGAGAATTCTTGTGCTTTAAGTACACCCATAGTCAGGGATTTGAGCTACGGTCTGGAGACAGATGCCTGAATAACCAGGTAGAGCAGAGATGTTGATTTCAGGCCAAGGCAGGTCCCATCTGCAGGATATGGGACCCACTGTCTGCATGGCTGACTGGAGGTCGTGGTTCAGGCTGAGTCAGACAGAGCCTTAGTGCCCATGGTGGCCAATGATATTAGGGTTTTGCCGAGGGCAATGCAGGTGGATCCTCATATGTGCGTTCTGGGCAGACTCACCAGGCACTTGTTCTTTCTATGGGGCAGGCAGAATGCTGCGCTTTGGCTCCAGAATTCCCTATCAAGAGGGCTAGGGGACCAGGAGGATGAGGATGGAATTGTAAACACAAGCTATGGTTAAATTCAGTGCCAAGCGGAAGGCTGTTCCAGTGAACAGCAGCTGATTTGACACATACAGCACTGAGTAAGGGCAGATGTCAGATGTTTGCTCACACTGGAGTTTGTGTCTATGATGACAGACAATGGTGGGGTGGCGTCAAGAGGCCATGGAGGATTTCCACCGCTGCGGCTTGTGCGATGCTACAAAGCTCAAGGTTTCCTTCTACTGGACAGAGGGAGTCGGGTTTGTTTGCTCCAGTGTCCCCCATATGGAAAATTTGGGTAGCAGTGCTCTCCCGCATAGATGCCTGGAAAGCACACCTCCATTGACCATTGCAGCTCAGGAACATGGCAGGTTCATTCTGGTTGCTCTGGGACGAAGTTCTAGGGGGGCTGAGTTGACATGGAGTTTCATGCTGTTGGATCACAATGCTGGTTTGTATCCAGGGAGACGTTAGAATGTTGGGGCGGTCAGGGGCCCATGCAGGATTCTCTTAAACTGAGATTTGGACACAGCTACCAAGAGCAATGTATCCTTCTGGAGACAGCAGGCGTTCTGTTGTATGGCTCAAGGACCACATGTTGGAATATAAATTGGTCTTAGAGAATAAGCCTCTGGAAACAGGTGCCTAAACATCTAAACTAGGTTATCGATGAAGTCCTATAGTCATGGCAGGTTCAAACTTCTGACTCAGGGCCTTTGACAGGATCTCATTGTGTTTCAGAATGCATATTTGGGTCCAGAGACTTCTTCGAAACTGAGGTGGGCTCAGAGGCTTCGTACTTTGCTCCTAATATTCAGGGTTTGGGCAACAGTGAAGGGCAGTTTCCTTCAGCAGTGTAGGCACACTCGTCCAGTGTGGGACCAGAAGCCCCATTCTGGAGGGCGTGTGAGCCAGGATTTTGGGAACAGACAAGATACAAACGTGAACTAGCGTTAGGGTGAGGGCCAAGGTGTTCACAAGACCTATCAGCAGGCCCTGAGGGCAGCTCATAGTGTACTGAAATTAAGGTGTCATGGAGGCGGTAGCACAGGCCTTTCTGTCAGGATTGTGTGTCCAGGATGGTCACAAAAGCTAGGGGTGGCTTCATGAGGCCATGGGATATTCGTCGTCTCTGGGGATTCTGCCCAGCTCCCAGTGTTTGTTGTCTCTTGGAAAAGGGAAGACTGCTGTTTTCTGTCTCAGGGGACCACCAAAACAGGGATTCAAGAGACAGGTTTTGGGTCTAGGCGCCTGGAAAGCACAACGAGCATTAGAATTTGGCCCTAGGGCTCTGGTAGGAACACTCTGTGGACTACTGGTATAGCTACGAAGGGGGTTTGTTTGAAAGGAGGCTCATGCTGAGGTTCACAATGCCTGTTTGTGTCCAGGGCGTCACCCATGAGTGGCACTGGTCTCATGGCCCATGCATCTGGTTCCCACTCTGAGGGTAAGACACTCATCTCAACAGCCAGGTTTCCTGCCAAGAGAAAGGAGGAATAATCCTGTGTTTCAGGTTCCCTCACAGGCAGGGATTTGAGCTACGGTCTGGGGACAGATGCCTGAATATCCAGGTTGTGTAGAGATGCTGGCTTCGGGCCATGGCAGGTCCACCTGCAGGATATGGGGCCCACTCTCTGCATGGCTGCCTGGAGATCGCGGCTCCGGCTGTGTGAGACAGAGTCTTAGTGCCCATGGCGGCCTCTGATATTATGGTGCCATCGAGGGCCATGTAGGTGGTTCCTCATGTGGGCTTCTGGGCAGACTCACCAGGCACTTCTTTCTGTGGGGCAGGCAAAATGTTGCGTTGTGGCTCCAGAATTCCATATCAACAGGGCTGGGGGATCAGGAGGGGATGGAATTGTTAACACAAGCTATGGTTAAATTCAGTGCCAAGCCAAAGGCTGTTCCAGTGTGCAGCGTCTTATTCGAGACATCCAGCTCCTAAGTAAGGGCGAATGTCAGATGTTTGCTCACACTGGAGTTTGTGTCTATGATGACTGACAAATGGAGGGGAGGCGTCATGAAGCCATGGAGGATTTACCACCCTGGGGCTTGTGAGATGCTACAAACAGCAAGGTTTCCTTCTAATGGACTTGTGGAGTCTCGTTTGTATGCTCCAGGGTCCCCCATGTGGAAAGTGTGTGGATCAGAGCACTCCTGCTTGGATGCCTGGAAAGCCCACCTCCAGTGTCCATTGCAGATGAGGAAATGGCAGTTTCGTACTGGTGACAGTGGGGCGAAGTTCAAAGAAGCCGGTGTTGACATGGAGTTTCATGCTGTTGGATCACAATGCTGGTTTGTATCCAGGGAGACATTAGAATGTTGGGGCGGTTAGGGGCCATGCAGGATTCCCTTACACTGATTCTTGGACACAGCTACCAAGAGCAAGATATCCTTAAGGGACAGGAAGGGTTCTGTTGTGTGGCTCAGGGACCACATGTTGGAATATAAGTTGGTAATGAAGAACAGGCCTCTGGGGACAGGCACCTGAAAATCTAAGCTAGGGTATTGATAAAGTCCTAGAGGCATGTCAGGTTCAATCTTCTGGCTCAGGGCCTTTGACTTTGATGTCTGCCTGGAGGCAGGAGCTCATTGTGTGTCAAATGTGCCCTTGGGTCCAGAGTTTTCGTCAGAATTGAGGTGGGCTCATGGGCCTTGTACTTTGCTCCTAATCTTCAGGGTTTGGGCAATCGTGAAGGGCAGAGTTTCCTTCGGGTGTGTAGGCACAGTCGTATGGTGTGGTTCCAGAGTCCCCGTCCTGATGGGCATGTGGGCCAGGGCTTTGGGACAGAAATCTGCAAATGTGAACTAGGGTTAGGTTGAGGGCTGAAGTGATGACATGCCTGATCTGCAGGCCCTGTTGGACGCTCATAGTGTACTGAAGTTAAGGTATCATGGAGGTAGTAGTGCAGGCTTTTCTGTCTACAATGTTTGTCCCGGATTTTCACACAATGTAGGGTTGGCTTCATGGGGCCATGGGAGATACTTCGGCTCTGGGGACTGTTCTCAGCTCCCAAGAGTTTGTTGTCTCTGGCAGAAGGGAACACTGCTGATTTCCGTCACAGGGAACCCCCCAAAGAGGGATTCCAGAGACAGGGTGTGGGCACCTGGAAACAACCTAAGAGGGTGAGTGTTTGGCCCTAGTGTGGTAGGCATGCTCTGAAGGCGCCTGTCCAGCTACCAAAGGGTTTTGTTTGAAAACAGTCTCACACTGAGGGTAACACTTGTTCCCAGAGTGGCTCCCATGAGTAGCCGTGGTCTCATGGGCCATGCAACTGGTTCCCACTCTGAGGTTGGTCACCTACCTCAACAGCCAGACTTTTTGCCTTTGGGAAGGAGGAGTACTCTTGTGCTTCAGGTTCCTTCATAGTCAGGGACTTGAGCTACAATCTGGGAAAGATGCTTGAATATCCAGATTGATTAGAAATCATGGCTTTGGGCCATGAGAAGTCCAACCTGCAGGATATGGGGCCCACTATCTGCATGGCTGACTCTAGTTCGTGGCTCAGGCTGTGATAGACAGAGTCTTAGTGCCCATCTCAACAACCAGGTTTCCTGCCATTGGGAATAAGGATATTCCTGTGTTTCAGGTTCTCCCATAGGCAGGGATTTGAGCTATGGTTTGGGAAAGATACTTGAATAACCAGGTTGAATAGAGAGGAAGGCTTCAGGCCATGGCAGGTCCCACCTGCAGCATACGGGGCCCACTGTCTGCATGGCTGCCTGGAGGTCGTGTCTCCAGCTGTGTCAGACAGAGCCTGAGAGCTTATGGAAGCCCAAGATATTAGGGTGCCATCGAGGGCCATGCAGGTGGGTTGTAATGTGTGGTTTCTGGGCAGACTCACCAGGCACTTCTTCTTTCTATGGGGAAGGCAGAATGCTGCGTTGTGGCTACAGAATTCCCTATCAAGAGGGCTTGGGGACCAGGAGGGAGAGGATCGCATTAAAAACACAAGCTATGGTTCAATTCAGGGACAAGCGGGAGGCACTTCCAGCGTGCAGCATCTGATTCAAGACATCCAGCACCTGAGTAAGGACGGATGTCAGATATTTGCTCACACTGCTGTTTGTGTATAGGATGACGGACAAATGTGGGTTTGCGTCAAGAGTCCATGGAGGATTTCCCACTCTGTGGCTTGTGAGATGCTCCAAACAATAAGGTTTCCTTGTACTGGACAGGGGGAGTCTGGTTTGTTTGCTCCAGCGTCCCCCATATGGAAAGGTTGGTAGCAGAGCTCTCCCTCATGGATACCTGGAAAGCACTATTCCATTGACCATTGCAGCTCAGGAACATGGCAGGTTCGATCTGGTGGCTCTGGGGCGAAGTTCCAAGGGGGCTGAGTTGACATGGAGTTTGATGCTGTTCAATCACACTGCTGGTTTGTATCCAGGGAGACACTGCAAGGTTGGAATGGTCAGGGGCAATGCAGGATTCTAATACACTGAGTCTTGGACACAGCTACCAAGACCAAGGTATCCTTCTGAGACAGGAGGAGTCTGTTGTGTGTCTCAGGGACAACATGTTGGAATATAAGATGGTATGGGAGAAACGTCCTCTCGAGACAGGCACCTGAAAACCTAAACTAGGGCATCAATGAAGTCCTAGGAGCATGTCAGATTCAATCTTCTGATTCAGGGCCTTTGACTTGGATGTTTGCCTGGAGTCAGGGGCTCACTGTGTGTCACAATGTAATTTTGGGTCTAGACAGTTCTTGGAAATTAAGGTGGGCTCAGGAGCTTTGTCCTTTGCTCCTAAGCTTCAGGGTTTGGGCAACAGTGAATGGCAGAGGTTCCTTCGGCAGAGTAGGCACACTCATCCGTTGTGGCTCCAGAGGCCCCATCCTGGAGGGCATGTGCAACAGGGTTTTGGAAATAGAAATCTGCAAATGTGAACTAGCGTTAGAGTGAGGCCCGAGGTGATCACAGCCCTGATCATCGGTCTCTGAGGGCAGATCATTGTGTAGTGAAATGAAAGTATCTTTGAGGCAGTTGGGCAGACTTTTCTATCTGGATTGTGTGTCCAGAACGGTCTTAAAATGTAGGGGTGGCTTCATGGGGCCATAGAACATTCTTCATCTCTGGGGATTCTTCCCATCTCCCAAGAATTTGCTGTCTCTGGGGGAAGGGAAGACTGCTGTTTTCTGTCTCAATATACCCCCACAAGAGGGATTCCAGGGACAGTTTCTGGGTCTAGGCGACTGAAAAACACCAAGGAGGGTGAGGATTTTCCCCTAGGGGCCTGGATGTCCCACTCTGCGGGCTCCTGGTCCAGCTACCGTGGGGTTCGTTTGGAAGCAGGTTCACGCTGATGGTCAAAATGCTTGTTTGTGCCCAGGGCGGCTTCCATGTGTGGCCGTGGTCTCATGTCCATGCAACTGGTTCCCACTCTGAGGGTTGGACACCAATCCCAATAGCCAGACATCCTGCCATCAGGAAGGAGGACTACCCTTGTGCTTCAGGTACCCCATAGACAGGCATTTGAGCTACGGACTGGGTACAGAGGCTTGAATATCCAGGTTGAGTAGAGATGACGGCTTTGGACCACAACAAGTCCCACCTGCAGGAAATGGGGCCCGCTGTCTGGGTGGCTGACTGGAGGTCGTGCTCAGGCTCTGTCAGAGAGAGCCTTAGTTCCCACGGTGGCCTAAGATATTAGGGTGTCGTCAAGGGCCCTGCAGGTGGATCCTCATGTGGAGATTCTGGGCAGACTCACCAGGCAATTCTTCTTTCTTGGGGCAGGCAGAATGCTGCGTTGTTGCTCTAGAATTCCCTATCAAGTGGGCTCATGGACCAGGAGGGTGAAGATGGAATGGTAAACACACGCAACTGTTAAAGTCATTACCGAGCGGAAGGCAGTTCCAGTGTGCAGCAGCTGATTTGATATAACCAACACCTGAGTAAGTGAGAATGTCAGCTGTTTGCTCACACGAGAGTTTGTGTCTATGATGACCAAAAAATGAAGTGTGGCGTCAAGAGGTAATGGAAGATTTCCCACGCTATGGCTTGTGAGATGCTCCAAACAGCAAGGTTTTTTCTTCAACTGGACAGGGGGTTTCTGGTTTGTTTGCTCCAGGGTCCCCCATGAGGAAAGTTTGTGTAGCAGAGCACTCCCATATGGATGCCTGGAAAGCAATCCTCCATTGACCATTGCAACAGAGGAACATGGCAGGTTCATTCTGATGGCTCTAAGGCGAACTCTCAAGGCCTTGAGTTGATATGGAGTCTCATGAAGATGGGTCACAATGCTAGTTTGTTACCAGGGAGATCTTAGAATGTGCTGGTGGCTAAGGGGCTGTGCAGGATTCATCTACCCTGAGGGTTTCACACAGGTCCAAGAGCACGGTTTCCTTCTGGGGACAGGAAATGTTCTGTTGCGTGGATCAGGGACCACATGTTGAATCATAAGTTGGTATTCCAGAACAGGCCTCTGAGTACAGGAGCCTAAAAACCTAATCTAGGGTTCCAATGAAGTACTAGGGGCATGTCAGGTTCAAACATATGACTCAGGCTCATTGACTTGGGTGTCTGTTTGTATGTAGGTGATCAGGGTGTTTCAGACAGCGCATTTGAGTCCAGAGCGGCCTCCAAAATTGGGGTGGGCTCAGGGGCCTTGCAGATTTCTCCCATCTGGTGGGTTTGGGCAACTTTGACGGCAGTTTCCTTGGGGATGGCAGGCACAATACTGTGGTGTGGATCCACAGACCCTATCCTGGAGTGCAAGTAAGTCATGGTTTTGGGAGAGAAGTCTGCAAACACAAACTCGGGTTAGGGTTAGTGGTGAGGTGATTGCAGGCCCAATGCATAGACCTGGAGGGCAGCTCGTCAGGAACCATAAATCTGTTTACTCGAAGGCGGTAGCACAGGCTTTTGTATCTGGATTGTGTGTCCAGGATGGCCTCGGAATGCAGGTGTGGATTCAGGGGTCCACGGGAGATTTTTCAGCTCTAAAGTTCCTGGCGCCTCCCATTTTTTGCTGGCTTTCTCGGGGAAAGGGAGAGTGCTGTTTTCCATCTTATGCATGCCCCAAAATAGGGATTCAAGAGACGGGCTCTGGGTCAGAGTGCTTGGAAAATCCCACCAAGGCTTAGGATTTGGGCTAAGGGGCATACCAGGCCTGCAATGTGGAATTCTGATGGTGTAACTTAGAGGGCTTGTTTGAAAACATGCTCAGGCTGAAGGTCACAATGACTCTTTGTACTCAGTGGCTCTCAGGCGTGGTCATGGTTTCATTGGTCATGCAGCTGGCTCCCACTTTGAGGGTTGGTCACCATACCAACAGCCAGGCCTCCTGCCATGGGAAGGAGGAGTTCTCTATTGTGCTTCAGGTTCCCCCATTGGCAGGGATTCCAGCAAACGTCTGGGAACATGTGCCTGAACACCAAGAATGGGTAGAAATGACAGACTTTGTCCATGACCATCCTCACATGCTGGATATGGGGCCCGCTCTTGGGTTGCTGACACTAGGTAAGGGCTCAGGCTCTGTCAGACACAGCACTAGTGGCCAGGAAGCCTATAATTCTGGGTTCCCTTGAAGGCCGAGCAGATTGAAGCTCATGTGGGGTTTCTGGGAAGACCCACCATGCGCTTCTTCTTTCTATGGAGAAGGAAGAATGCTGGGTGGTAGCTCCAGAATTCCCTATAAAGAGGGCTTGGGGACCAGTAGGGTGAGGATGGTACTGTAAACATAAGCTACTGATCAATTCAGTGCCAATCGGAAGGCGGTTCCTTTATGCAGTGGCTTATATGGGATATCTAGTACCTAAGGGTGGATGTCAGATGTTTGTTCACACTGGAGTTTGTATCTCTGATGACCGACAAATGGAGGGGTGGTGTCAAGAGACCATGAAGGATTTCCCACTCTGAGGCTTGTGAGATGCTCCAAACAGTAAGGTTTCCTTCGACTGGACAGGTGGAGTCTAGTTTGTTTGCTCCAGGGCCCCCATGTGGAAATTTGGGTAGCAGAGCTCTCCCACATAGATGCCTGGAAAGCACACCTCCATTGATCATTGCAGCTGAAGAATATACAGGTCCGTCTGGTGGCTCTGGGGCGAAGTATCAAGGCCTTGAGTTGACATGGAATCTCTTGCAGAGGGGTCACAATGGTGGTTTCTTATTAGGGAGATCTTAGAATGTGCTGTTGGTTAAGGTGCCATGCAGTATTCTCCTACTCTGAGTCTTTGGCAGAGGTCAAGGAGCACGGTTTCCTTCTGGGGACAGGATACCTTCTGTTGTGGGGCTCAGGGACCACATGTTGTATCATAAGTTGGTATTCCAGAAAGTTCATGAGGGCAGATGCCTGAAAACCTAATCTAGGGTTCCAATGAGGTCCTAGGGGCATGTCAGTTTCAAACTTCTGACTCAGGACCATTGACTTGTGTGTCTGCCTGGATGTAGGTGATCAGGGTGTTTGAGACTGGGCATTGCGTGCAGAGGGGCCGTCAGTATTGAGGTGGGCTCTGGGTCCTTGCAGGTTTCTCCAAATTTGAAATGTTTGGGCAACTGAGACGGGCACAGTTTCCTTGGGGATGGTAGGCACAGTCCTGTGCTCTGGTTCCAGAGACAACATCCTGGAGGGCAAGTGAGCCATGGTTTTGGGAAAGAAGTCTGCAAGCACAAATTCGGATTAGGGTTAGTGGCGAGGTGATCACAGGCCCAATGCGCACACCCAGAGAGTAGAACATGAGGAACGGTTATTAAGGTGACTCGCAGGTAGTAGCACAGGCTTTTCTATCTGGATTGTGTTTGCAGGATGGCCGCAGAATGCAGATGTGGTCTCATGGGTCCATGGGAGATTTTTCCCCTCTTAGGATCCTGGTGGCTCCCCAAGTTTGGTGGCTTTTTCAGGGACAGAAAGTGTGCTATTTTCTGTCGTTGGGTTGCCCAAAAAGAGGGATTCCTGAGACGGGTTCTTAGACTGGGTGCCTAGAAAATCACAACATGGGTTAAGATTTGGGCCTAGGGGCCGTATCCAGGCCTGCAATGTGGGATTCAGGCCATGCCACTGAGAGGGCTTGTTTGAAAGCATGCTCAAGCTGAGGGTCACAATGCCTGTTTGTGCCCAGGGCGGCCCTCAGGAGTTGGCGTGATCTCATTGCCATGAAGCTGGCTCCCACTGTGTGGGTTCGACAAACATCCCAACTTCCAGGTTTCCTGTCATGGGGAAGGAGGAGGTCTCTATTGTGCTTCATGTTCCCCTATTGGCAGGTATTCCAGCAAAAGTCTAGGGAAAGTTGCCTGAATCCAATTATGGATAAAGATGACGGACTTTTGCCATGGCGGGTCTCACATGCTTGATATGGGGCCCGCTCTCTGGGTGGCTGACACTAGGTCGTGGCTTGGGCTCTGTCAGTCACAGGATTAGTGGCCAGGACAGCCTATAAATCAGAATTCCTTCAAGTGCCAAGCAGATAGATTCTCATGTGGGGTTTCTGGGCAGACTGTTCAGACAATTCTTCTTTCTATGGGGAAGGCAGAATGCTACATTGTGGCACCATATTCCTCATCAAGAGGGCTTAGGGACCAGTAGGTTGAGGATGGAATTGTCAACACGAGTTATGGTTCAATTCAGTGGCAAGTGGAAGGGAGTTTCAATGTGCAGAGGCTAATTCGAGATACCCAGCACCAGAGTAAGGGCGGATGTCAGATGTTTTCTCACACGGGAATTTGTGTCTATCATGACTGACAAATGGAGTGGTGGCGTCAAGAGGCCATGGAGGATTTCCCACGCTGGGGCTTGTGAGATGTTCCAAACAGTAAGTTTTCCTTCATGGGACAGGGGGAGTCTGTTTTGCTAGCTCCAGGGTCCTGCATGTGGAAAGATTGGGAGCAGAGCTCTTCTGCATGGATGCCTGGAAAGCACACCCCCAATGACCATGGCAGCTCAGGAACATGGTAGTTTTCTTCTGGTGGCTCTGTCTAGAAGTACAAAGGCCTTGAGTTGACACTGAATCTCTTTCAGATGGGTCACAATGCTTGTTTCTTACCACGGACATATTAGAATGTGCTGGTGGCTAAGGGGCCATGCAGGATTCTCCCACCCGGAGGGTTTGACACAGGTCTAAGGGCATGATTTCCTTCGGGGGACAGGAGATGTTCTGTTCTGTGGCTCAGGAACCACATGTTATATCATAAGTTGGTATTCCAGAATAGGCCTCTGAGGACAAATGCCTGAACACCTAATCTAGGGTTCCAGTGAGGTCCTAGGGGCATGTCAGTTTCAATCTTCTGACTCAGGACCATTGACTTGAGTGTCTGTTGGATGTAGGTGATCAGGATGTTTCATAATACACATTTACTTCCAGAGAAGCCTCTAATATTGTGGTGGATTCAGGGGCCTTAAAGGTTTCTCCTAATCTGGAGGACTTGAGAAACTGTGACAGGCAAATTTTTCTTGGGGATGACAGGCACAGTCCTGTGGTTTGGCTTCAGAGACCCCATCCTGGAGGGCATTTGAGCCATGGTTTTGGGAGAGAAATCTGCAAGCATAAACTCGGGTTAGGGTTAGTGGCGAGGTGATCACAGCCCCAATGCACAGACCTGGATGGCAGCTCATCAGGTCCTGTACTTAGGGGGACTTGAAAGAGGTAGCACAGGCTTTTCTATCTGCATTGTGTGTCCAGGATGGCCTCGGATTGCAGGCCTGGTCTCATGGGTCCATGGGATATTTTTCCTGTCTAAGGATCCTGGCAGCTCCCAATACTTTGGTGGCTTCTTCAGGGAAGAGAAGAGTGCTGTTTTCCATCTAAGGGGTTGCCCAAAAGAGAAATTCCAGAGATGGGAACTGGGTGTGGTCACCTGGAAAATCTCACCAAAGGTTAGAATTTGGGCCAAGGGGTGTACCAGACTGGAAAAGCAGGATCCTGGTAGTGAAACTGAGAGTGCTTGTCTGAAAGCATGCTCAGGCTGAGGGTCACAATGCCTCTTTGATCCAAGGGCGGCCATCAGGAGTGGGTGTGGTCTCATTGGCAATGCAGCTGGCTCCCACACTGATGGTTGGACACCCATCCCAACAGCCAGGTTTCATGCCATGGGGAAGTAGGAGTTTTCTATTGTGCTTCAAGTTCCCCCATTGGAAGGGACTCCAACAAAAGACTGGGGACAGATGCCTGAATACCAAGGATGGGTTGATACGACGGACTTTAGCCATGGCCGGACTGCATGCTGGATATGGGTCCCACCCTCTGGGTGGATGACACAAGGTCAGGGCTCATGCTCTGTCAGACACAGCACTAGTGGTCAGGGCAGCCTATAAATCGGAGACCCCTCTAGGGCTGAGCAGATTGATCCTCATGTGGGGTTTCTGGGCAGACTCACCAGGCACTTCTTCTTTCTATGGGGAAGGCAGAATGCTGCGTTGTGGCTCCAGAATTCCCTCTCAACAAGGCTTGGAGATCAGTAGGGTGAGGATGGAATTGTAAAACCAAGCTATGTTTCAATTCAGTGCCAAGCAGAAGGCAGTTCCAATATGTAGCACCTTATTTGAGAAACCAGCACCCGAGTAAGTGTGGTTGTCAGATATTTGCCCACACTGGAGTTTGTATCTATGATGATCAACTAATGGAGGGTTGGTGTCAAGAAGCCACGGAGGATTTCCCATGCTGAGGTTTGTGAGATGCTCCAAACAGCAACGTTTCCTTCTAATGGACATGTGGAGTCTGGTTTGTTTGTTCTAGGTTCCCCCATGTGGAAAGTTTGGGTAGCAGAGCACTACTGCATGGACACCTGGAAAGCAAACCTCCATTCTCCGTGGCAGCTGAGGAACATGGCAGATTTGTTCTGGTGGCTCTGGTGTGAAGTACCAAGGGCCATGAATTCACACGGAATCTCTTTCAGATGGGTTACAGTGTTGGTTTTTTACCAAGCAACGATTAGAATTTCCTGGTGTTAAGGGGCCAAGCAGGATTCTACTACCTGGAGAGTTTGACAGAGTTCAAAGAACACGGTTTCTTTCTGGGGAGAGATGATGTACTTGTTATATCATGTTATATCGTAAGTTGGTATTCCAGAAAAAACCTCTGAGGACAATAATTGTAAACCTAATCTAGGATTCCAGTGAGGTCCTAGGGTCATGTCAGGTTTAATCTTCTGACTCAGCACCATTGACTTTGGCGTCTGTCAGATGTAGGTGTTCAGGGTGTTTCAGATTGTGCATTTGAATACAGAGCAGCGTCCAATATGGTGGTGGGCCCAGGCGCCTTTGAGGTTTCTCGTAATCTCGATGGTTTGGGAAACTGGGACGGGCAAATTTTCCTTGGGGATGGCAGGCACAGCCCTGTGGTGTGGCTTCAAAAACCCCATCCTTGAGGATATATGAGCCATGGTTTTGGGAGAGTAGACTGAAAACTCAAACTCGGGATAGGCTTAGTGGTGAGATGATCACAGGCCTAATGCATTGACCTGGAGGAGAGCTCATCAGGAACTGTTATTAGGGTGACTGGAAGGCAGTAGCACAGGCTTTCCTATCTGGATTTATGTTTGGATGGCCTCAGAATGCATATGTGGTCTCATGGGTCCATGGGAGATTTTTCTTCCTTAACGATCCTGGCGACTCCTAATAGTTTGGTGGCTTTCTTAGGGAAGGGGAGAATGCTGTTTTTCATCTTAGGGGTGCACCATAACAAGGATTCTGGAGACAGGTCTGGGTACCAAGAGATTCCCAACAAGGGTTAGGATTTGTGCCTAGTGGCATACCAGCCCTGAAATGCCGGATACTGGTGGTGCAATAGAGAGGGCTTATTTGAAAGCATGCTGAGGTCGAGGGTCACAATGCCTGTTTTTCCCCAGGCGACCCATAGGAGTGGGCATGGTCCCATTGCCCATGCAGCTGGCTCCCTCTCTGAGGGTTGGACACCCATCCCAACAGCTAGGTTTCATGCCATGGGGAAGGAGCAGTTCGCTATTGGGTTTCAGGTTCCCCCATTGGCAGGGATTCCAGCAAAGGTTTGGGGACTTATGCCTGAATACTATGGATGGGTAGAGAGGACGGACTGAGCCATAGATGGTCTCACATGGTGGATATGGGAACCACTCTCTGGGTGGCTGACACGAAGTCATAGCTCAGGCTCTGTCAGACACAACACTAATGGCCAGGGCAACTGATAAATCGGGGATCCTCGGGGGTTGAGCAATGATCCTCATGGGGGGTTTCTGCACAGTCTTACCAGGCAATTCTTCTTTCTATGGGGAAGCAGAATGCTGCATTGTGGATCCAGAATTCCCTATCAAGAGGGCCTGGGGACCAGTCAGGTGAGGATGGAATTATAAACACTAGCTACGGTTCAATTCTGTTCTAAGCGGTAGGCAGTTCCAAAGGGTCGTGGCTTATTCGAGATAGCCAGCACCTGAGTAAGGGGGGATGTCAGATATTTGCTCACACTGGAGTTTGTGTCTATAATGTCTGACAAATGGAGGAGTGGTGTCAAGAGGCTACGGAGAATTCCCCATGCTGAGGCTTGTGAGATGCTCCAAACAGCAAGTGTTCCTTCTACTGGACAGGTGGAGTCTGCTTTGGTTGCTCCACAGTCCTCCATGTGGAAAGTTTAGGTAGTAGAGCTCTCCTGCATGGATGCCTGGAAAGCACACGTCCATTGACCATTGCAGCTGAAGATCATGGCATGTTCCTTCTGTTTCCTCTGCAGCGAAGTACCAAGGCCTGGAGTTGACATGGAATCTCTTGCAGATGTTTCACTATGCTGGTTCATTACGAGAGATATCTTAGAATGTGCTGATGGCTAAGAGGCCATGCAGGATTCTCCCACCTTGAGGGTTTTATACAGGTCCAAGGGAACGATTGGCTTCTAGGGACAGGAGATGTTTTGTTGTGTGGCTCAGGGACCACATGTTGTGCCCTAATTTGGTATTCCAGAACAGACGACAAATGTCTGAAAACCTAATTGAGGGATCCAGTGAGGTCCTAGGGGCATGTCAGGTTCAATCTTCTCAATCATGCCCATTGACTTGGGTGTCTGCCTTGATGGAGGTGATGAGCATGTTTCAGACTGTGCATTAGCAACCAGTCCAGCCTCCAATACTGGGAAGGGCTCAGGGGCCTTGCAGGTTTCTCCTAAACTGGAGGGTATGGGCAAATGTGACGGCCATAGTTTCCTTGGGGATTGGAGACAGTCCTCTGGTGTGGCTACAGAGACCCCATCCTGGAAGGCATGTGAGCCATGGTTTTGGGTGAGAATTCTGCATACACAAACTCGGGTTAGGGTTAGTGGAGAGGTGATCACAGACCCAATGCATAGACCTGGAGGGCAGCTTATCAGCAACTGTAATTAGGGTGCCTCAAAAGCGGTAGCACAGGCTTTTATATCTGGCTTATGTGTCCAGGATGGCCTCCGAATGCAGGTGTGGTCTCATGGGTCCATGGGAGACTTTCCTCTCTATGGAACCTGCTGGCTCCCTGTAATTTGGTGGGTTTTTTTTGTGGAAGGGAAGAGTGATGGTTTCCAACTTATGTGTGCCCCAAAATATGGATTCCAGAGATGGGCTCTGGGTCTGGGCGCCTGAAAAATTCCACCAAAGGTTATGATTTGGGTCTAGGGGCGTACCAGGCATTCAAAGCCCAATCCTGGTGGTGCAACTGAGAGGCCTGGCTTGAAAGCATGCTCAAGCTCGGAGTCACAATGCCTGTTTGTCCCCAGGGCATCCCTCAGGAGTGGGAACGGTCTCATTGGTCATGCACCTGGTTCCCACTCTGAGGGGTGGAAACCCATCCCAAAAGCCACGTTTTATGCCTTGGGAAAATAGGACTTTCGTATTGTGCTTCAGGGTCCCCAATTGGCAGGGATTCCAGCAAAGGTCTGGGGACAGTGGCCTGAATACTAAGGATGGGTAGAGATGACTGAAATGGACCATCTCTGGTCTCACATGCTGGATATGGGCCTGGTTCTCTGGGTGGCTGACAAGAGGTCGGGGCTCAGACTTTGTCAGACACAGCAGTAGTGGCCAGTGTACCTATAAATTGGGGTTCCCTTGAGGGCCGAGCAGACAGATCCTCATGTGGGATTTTCTGGCAGTCTCAGCAGGCACATCTTCTTTCCATGGGGAAGACAGAATGCTGTGTTGTGGCTCCAGAATTCTTCATCAAGAGAGCAAGAGGATGAGCACGATGAGGAAGGAATTGTAAATCCAAGCCACGATTATGTTCAGTGCCAGGCTGAAGACAGTTCCAATGTGCAGAGCCTTATTCAAGATATTCAGCTTGTGAGTAAGGGTGGATGTCAGATGTTTGCTCACACTGGAGTTTTTATCTATGATGACCAACAAATTGAGGGGTGGCATCAAGAGGATCTGTAGGATTTCCCTCGCTGAGGCTTGTGAGATGCTCCAAACAGAATGGTTTCCTTCTACTAGACAGATGGAGTCTGGCTTGTTTGCTCCAGGGTCCCCCATGTGGAAAGTTTGGGTAGTGGATCTCTCTCGCATGGATGCCTGGAAAGCACACCCACATTGAGCATTGCAGCTGAGGAACATGGCAGATTCGTTCTGGTGGCTGTGGGGTAAAGTACCAAGGCCTTTGAGTTGACATTGAATATTTTGCAGAAAGGCCACAATGATGGTTTGTTACCAGGGGGATATTCGAATGTGTTGGTGGGTAAGGTGCCATACAGGATTCTCCTACCCTGAGAGATTGGCACAGTTCGAAGAGCACGGTTTCCTTCTGGGGACAGGACATGTTCTCTTGTGTGGCCCAGGGCCCAAATGTTGTATCATAAGTTGGTATTCCAGAACAGGCCCCTGAGAACAGATTCCTGAAAACCTAATTGAGGGTTCCAATGTGGTCCTAGGGGCATGTCAGGTTTAATCTTCTGACTCAGGACCATTGACTTGGATGTCTGCATGGATGTAGGTGATCAGGTTTTTTCAGACTGTGCATTTCTGTCCACAATGACTGCTGATAAAGGGGTGGGATCAGGGCCTTGCTGCTTTCTCCTAATCTGGAAGGTTTGGCAACTGTGATGGGCACAGTTTCTTTGGAGATGGCAGGCACAGTCCTGTGGTTTGGCTCCAGAGACCCCATCCTTGAAGGCATGTGAGCAATGGTTTTGGGATTGAAGTCTGCATACACAAATTCGGGTTAGGGTTAATGGAGTGGTGGGCACAGGCCCAATGCATAGGCATAGAGGGAAACACGTCAGGAAAAGTAAATAGGACGACTGGAAGACGGTAGCACAGGGGTTTCTATCTGGATTGTGTGTCCAGTATGGCTTGGGAATGCAGGTGTGGTCTCATTGGTCCATGGGAGACTTTTCCTCTCTAAGGATCCTGGTGGCTCTCCATAGATTGTTGTCTTTTTCGGAGAAAGGAAAAGTGCTCTTTTCCATCTTAGGGGTGCCGAAAAACAGGGATTCCTGAGACGGGCTCTGGGTCTGGGCTCCTGCAAAATCCCACCATATGTTAGGATTTGGGCCTAGGGCGTACCAGGCAAGCAAAGCAGGATCCCAGTAGTGCAACTGAGAGGGCTTGTTTGAAAGTATGCTCAGGCTGAGGGTCACAATGCCTGTTTGTGCCCAGGCCAGCCCTCAAGAGTGTGCATAGTCTTACTGTTCATGCAGCTTTCTCCCACTTTGAGAGTTGGACGCCCATCCCAACAGCCAGGCTTCCTGCCATGGGAAAGAAGAGTTCTCTATTGTTCTTCAGGTACCCTCATTGGCAGTGTTTCCAGCGAAGGTCTGGGGACAGGTGCCTGAATACCAAGGATGTGTAGAGATGACGGACTTGGGCCATGGCCGGTCTCACATGCTGGAAATGGGACCCACTCTCAGTGTGGCTGACACTATTTCGAGGCTCATGCTCTGTCAGACACAGCACTAGTGGCAAGGGCACCCTTTTAATTGGGGTTCCCTCGAGGGCCAATCAGATGATCCTCATGTGGGGATTCTGGGTAGATTCAACAGGCACTTCTTTCTATAGGGCAGGCAGAATGTTATGTTGTTGCTCAAGAATTCCCTATCAAGAGGGCTAGGGGACCAGTAGGGTGAGGATGGATGTGTAAACACAAGCTACAGTTCAATTCAGTGCCATGCGGAATCCACTTCCAATGTGCAGCGGCTTATTGCAGATATCCAGCAGCCGAGTAAGGGCGGATGTCAGATGTTTGCTTCCACTGGAGTCTGTGTCTATGATGACCATCAAAAGAGGGGTGGCGTCATTAACCCATGTAGGATTTCCCACACCAAGGCCTGTGATATGCTCCAAACTGCAAGGTCCTTCTCCTTGAAAGGTGGAGTCCAGTTTGTTTGCTCCAGGGTCACGCAAGTGGAAAGTATGGGTAGCAGAGTTCTCCCACATGGATGCCCGGAAAGCATACCTCCATTGACCTTTGAAGCTGAGGAACATGACAGGTTCATTCTGGTGGCGCTGGGGCGAAGTTCCAAGGCCTTGAGTTGACATGGAATCTCTTGCAGAGGGGTCACAATGCTGGATTGTTACCAGGGAGATCATAGAATGTGCTGGTGGCTAAGGTGCTGTGCAGGATTCTCCTACCCTGAGGGTTTGCAGAGGTCAAAGATCATGGTTTCTTTCCGGGGACAGGAGATGTTCTGGGGTGTGGCTCAGAGAAAATCTGTTGTATTCCAGAACAGGCCTCTGAGGACAGATGCCTGAACACCTAATCTAGGGTTCCAATGAGGTCCTAGGGGTATATCACTTTCAATCCTCTGACTAAGGACCATTGATTTGGTTGTCTGCCTGAATGTAGGTAAGCAGGGTGATTCAAACTACACATTTGCATCCAGAGTGGCCAACAATATTGGGGAGGGTTCAGGCACCTTGCAGGTTTCTCCTAATTTGGAATGTTTGGGCAATTGTGATGGGCACAGTTTCCTTGGGAATGGCAGGCAAAGTACTGTGGTCTGGCTCAAGGGACCCTATCCTGGAGAGCATGTGAGCCATGGTTTTGAGAGAGAAGTCTGTAAACAAAAATTCGGTTTAGGGTTAGTGGTGAGGTGATCACAGCCCCAATACATAGACATGGAAGGCAGCTTGTCAGGAACTGTAAATAGGATGACTCAAAGGTGGTAGCACAGGCTTTTGTATCTGAATTGTGTGTCCAGGATGGCCTTGGAATGCAGGTGTGGACTCAGGGATCCATGGGAGATTTTTCTGCTCTAAAGATCATGGCACCTCCCATGTTTTGGTGGCTTTCTTGGGAAAGGGAAGAGTGCTGTTTTCCATCTTACAGGTGCCCCAGAACAGGGATTCATGGAAGGGCTCTGGGTCTGGGCCCTTGGAAAATCTCACCACGTGTTAGGATTTGGGCCAAGGGGCGTACCAGGCCAACAATGCGGGGTCCTGAAGGTGCAACAGAGAGCGTTTGTATGAAAGCATGCTCAGGCTTTGGGTCAAAATGCCTGTTTGTGCCCAGAGCGGCCCTCGTCACTGGGCATGGTCTCATTGGCCATGCAGTGGCTCCCACTCAGAGGGTTGGACACCCTTCCCAACAGTTAGGATTCATGCCATGGGGAAGGTGGAGTTCTCTATTGGACTTCAGGTTCCCCCATTGGCAGGGATTCCAGCAAAGGTCTGGTGACAGATGACTGAATACCAAGGATGGGTAGAGGTGATGGTGTAGGGCCATGGCCGGTCCCACATGATAGATATGGGTCCCGCTGTCTGGGTGGCTGAGACTAGGTCGGGGCTCAGGCTCTGTCCGACACAGCACTAGTGGCCAGGGAATCCTTTAGGCTGGGGTTCCCTCTAGGTCTGAACAAATTGATCCTCATGTGGGGTTTCTTGGCAAACTCACCAGGCACTTCTTCTTTCATGGGGAAGGAAGAATGCTGCATTGTGGCTCTAGAATTCCCTTTCAAAAGGCCTTTGGTACCACTAGGGTGAGGATGAAATTGTAAACACATGCTATGGTTCAACTCGGTGCTAAGCCGAAGGCAGTTCCAATGTGCAGCAGCTTATTCGAGATATCCAGAACCTAAGTAAGGGTGGCTGTCAGATATATGATCACACTGGAGTTTGTGTCTATGATGAGTGAGAAATGGAGGGGTGGTGTCAAGAGGTCATGGAGGATTTCCCATGCGGAGGCTTGTGAGATGCTCCAAACAGCAAGGTCCTTCTCCTGGACAGGTGGAGTCTGGTTTGTTTGCTCCAGTGTCCCCCATGTGGAAAGTATGGGTAGGAGAGCTCTCCCAAATGGATGCCTGGAAAGCACACCTCCATTGTCCTTTGCCAATGAGGAAAATGACAGGTATGCTATGATGGCTCTGGGGTGATGGACCAAGGACTTGAGTTGACATGGAATCTCTTGCAGATGGGTCACAATGCTGGTTTGTTACCAGGGTGTTTTTAGAATGTGTTGGTGGCTAAGGTGCCTTGCAGGATTCTCCTACCCTTAGGGTTTGGTACAGGTCAAAGAGCACAGTCTCCTTCTGGGGAAAGGAAATGTTCTGTTGTGTGGCCCAGGGACAACATGTTGTATCCTAAACTGGTATTCCAGAAAAGACAACTGAGAACAGATGTTTTAAATCTTAATCTAGGGTTCCAGTGCTTTCCTAGGGGCATGTCAGTTTCAATTTTCTGACTCAGTACCAATGACATGGGTGTCAGTCTGGATGTAGGTCATCAGGTTGTTTCAGACTATGCATTTGCTTCCAGAGCAGCCGCCAATATTGGGGTGGGCTCAGGGCTCTTGCAGGTTTCTCATAATCTGGAAGGTTTGGGCAACTGTGACATGCACAGTGTCCTTGGGGATGGCAGCAGTCCTATGGTGTGGCTCCAGAGACCCCATCCTGGAGGGCATATGAGCCATGGGTTTTGGAGAGAAATCTGCAATCTCAAATTCCTGTTAAGGTTAGTGTCGTGGAGGTTGCAGGCCCAATGCATAGACCTGGAAGGGACCTCCTCAGGATCTGTAATTAGGGTGATGGGAAGGTGGTAGCACAGGCTTTTCTATCTGGATTGTGTGTCCAGGATGGCCTCGGTATACAGGTGTGGTCTCATGGGTCCATGGGACACTTTTCCTTTCTAAGGATCCTGGTGGCTCCCCATAGTTTTGTGGCTTTTTCAGCGAAGGGAAGAATGCTGTTTTCCATCTTAGGGGTGGTTCAAAACAGGGAATCCAGAGAATGGCTGTGGATCTAACTCAGAATTCTGCATGCCCCACAGAAAGAAGAATTATGTGGTAAGACTGCCCAGAAATCCCACATGGGGATCCACCCTCATGGCCCTCGATGATACCCTAATATGATAGGCTGCCACGAGCACTCAGGCTCTGTCTGATACATCCTGAGACACGACCTATAGTCTGGCATGTGGTCAGTGGGCCCCATAACCTGTTTGGGACCTGCCTTGTCCCGATGCCATCACATCTACTCAACCTGGATATTCAGGTATCTCTCCCCAGACCGTAGCTCAAATTCCTGAGTATGGGGGAACCTGATGCACAAGAGTACTACTCATTCCAGATGGCAGGAAACCTGGCGGTTGAGATGGGTGTTCAACCCTCAGAGTGGGAAACAGCTGCATGGCCCATGAGACCATGGCCACTCTTGGTAGCCACCCTGGGCACAGACATTGTGACCCTCAGTGTTTGCCTGCTGTCAAACAAATGCCCTCGGTAGCTAGACCAGGATCCTGCTGAGCGTTCCTGCAAGGTCCCTAGAACCAAATCCTCACCCTCATTTGTGTTTCATGGCACCCAGACCCCGAAAATGTCTCTGGAATCCCACATTTGGGTATTCCCTGAGACGGAAACAGCAATCTTCCCTTCCACCAGAGACACCAAACTCTTAGGAGCTGGGCAGAATACCCATAGACAAAAAATCTCCCATGGCATCATGAAGCCACCCCTACCATGTGCGACCGTCCTGGACATACAATCCAGACAGAAAAGCCAGCACTATTGCCTCCAAGACACAGTAGTTTCAGTACACTATGCACTGCCCTCAGGGCCTGCATATCGGGCCTGTGATCACCTTGGCCCTCACCCTAACCATAGTTCGCATTTTCAGATTTCTGTCCCCAAAGCCCTGACCCACATGACCTCCAGGATGGGGACTCTGGAGCCACACCAGACAACTGTGCCTAACCTCTCGAAGGAAATTCTGCCCTTCACTGTTGCCCAAATCCTGAAGATTAGGAGCAATGTACAAAGCCCCTGAGCCCGCCACAATTGTGAGAAAAACTCTGAACCGAAATGTGCATTCTGGCACAGCATGAGCACCTGCCTCCAGGCAGACATCCATGTGAAAGGCCTTGAGTCAGAAGATTGACCTTGACATGCCCCGAGGACTTCATCAATACCATAGATTAGATTTTCAGGCACCTGTCCCCAAAGGCTTTTTCTCCAATACCAACTTATATTCTAACATGTGGTCCATGAGCCACACAAAAGAACCTCTTCTGTCCCCAGTAGGATAGCTTGCTCTTTGTAGTTTTTTTCTTTTTTTTTACTTTTTTAATAAAGTAACATTTATTACTTTTTTTTATTTTTTAGAATATACTGTAATAAAATTGATGTGAATGTGGTCTCTGCCAAAATACCTTTTTTTTTCCTTCCTCCATGTGGTTTTATTTTTTTTCAATTTATTTATTTTCAGAAAAACAGTATTCATTATTTTTTCACCACACCCAGTGCTCCATGCAAGCCGTGCTCTCTATAATACCCACCACCTGGTACCCCAACCTCCCACCCCCCCCGCCATTTCAAACCCCTCAGACTGTTATTCAGAGTCCATAGTCTCTCATGGTTCACCTCCCCTTCCAATTCACCCAAATTCCCTACTCCTCTTTAACGCCCCTTGTCCTCCATGCTATTTGTTATGCTCCACAAATAAGTGAAACCATATGATAATTGACTCTCTCTGCTTGACTTATTTCACTCAGCATAATCTCTTCCAGCCCCGTCCATGTTGCTACAAAAGTTGGGTATTCATCCTTTCTGATGGAGGCATAATACTCCATAGTGTATATGGACCACATCTTCCTTATCCATTCATCCATTGAAGGGCATCTTGGTTCTTTCCATAGTTTGGCGACTGTGGCCATTGCTGCTATAAACATTGGGGTACAGATGGCCCTTCTTTTCACGACATCTGTATCTTTGGGGTAAATACCCAAGAGTGCAATTGTAGGGTCATAGGGAAGCTCTGCAACTTGGAATCTGCTCTGCCAGCGTCCAAGGGGGAATTTATTCAGCTTCTGCACCCAGACTGAGGCTTCTCTCTGAGACGGAGATCAGGATGCGGTTTGATTTCTTTTAATACTACAAAAACCATCAAAGGTGGCCAAGGTGAGAGGAAAAAAAGTGAACAAGCAAAAAAAAAAAAAACGCCAGAGAACAAAAGGCTGAAAAAAACCAGTTTCCCCAGAGCCCACCCCCTTGAGGGGGTCGGGGGGACTCAACTCAGGAAACATCATTGACTGACAACCCACGGGGCAGGCCCCTCCCCCAGAAAACAAACCAAGAAAGGAAAAAAAAAAGTCTCTTTGTAGTTTTGTCCAAGACTCAGTGTAGGAGAATCCTGCATGGCCCCTGACCACCCCAACACTATACATCTCCCTGGATACAAACCATCATTATGATCCAACAGCATGAAACCCCATGTCAACACAGGCCACTTGGACCTTCGCCCCAGAGTCACCAGAACGAACCTGCCATGTTCCTCAGTTGCAATAGTCAATGGAGGTGTGCTTTCCAGGCATCCATTTTAGATATCTCTGCTACCCAAACATTCCATATGGGTACCCTGGAGCAAACAAACCAGACTGTCCCTGTCCAGTAAAAGAAAACCTTGCTGTTTGGATCACCTCACAAGCCCCAGTGTGGGAAATCGTCTATGGCCTTGTGACACCACCCCTCCATTTGGAGGTCATCATAGACACAAAGACCAGTGTGAGCAAGCATCTGACATCAGCCCTTACTCAGGTGCTGGTATCTTGAGTCAGTTGCTGCACACTCGAATTGCCTTCCACTTGGCACTGAATTTAACCATAGCTTGTGTTTACAATTTTATCCTCACCCTCCTTGTCCCCAATCCCTCTGGAAAGGGAGTTCTGAAGCCAAAATGCAGCATTCTGCCTCCCCCACAACAGAAAATGTGCCCGGTGAGTCTGCCCAGAAACCCCACAAGACGATCCACCTGCATGACCCTCAACGGCAACCTAATATCATAGGCCTCCATGGGCACTCAGGCTCTGTCTAACACAGCCTGAGCCTCGACTTCTAGTCAGACACACAGAGAGTTCACCCCATATCCTGCAGGTGGGACCTGTTGTGGCCTGAAGCCATCACATCTACTCAACCTGGGTATTCAGGCATGTCTCTACAGACCATAGCTCAAATCCCTGCCTATGGGGGAACCTGAAGCACAGAAGTACCCCTTCTAACCGATGGCAGGAATCCTGGCTGTTTAGATGGGTGTCCAACCCTAAGAGTGGGAACCAGCTACATGGCCCATGAGACTACGGCCACCTATGGCAGCCTCTCTGGGCACAAACAGGCATTGTGACCCTCTGTGTGAGCCTGCTTTCAAACAAACAGCCTTGGTAGCTGGACCAGGAGCACACAGGGCAGGCTTGCCAAGTCCCTAGGGCCAAATCCTCACCCTTGTTCGTGATTTCCAGGCACCCAGACCCATAAACTGTCTCTGGAATCCCTCTTTTGGGTGTCCCCTGAGACGGAAAACAGCAGTCTTCCCTTTCCCAAGACACACCAAACTCTAGGGAGCTGGGCAGAACCCCCATAGATTAAAATTTCCCATGGATCCATGAAGACTCCCCTACATTTTGTGACTGTCCTAGACACACAATCCAGACAGAAAAGCCTGTGCTACCCCCTCCATGAAACCTTATTTTCAGTACACTATGAGGTGCACTCACGCCCTGCAGGTTAGGCCTGTGATCACACCGGCCCTCACATAACCACAGTTTGTGTTTGCAGATTTCTGTCCCCAAAGCCCTGTGTCCCACATGCCCTACAGAATGAGGTCTCTGGTGCCACACCGGATGAGTGTGCTTACCCTCCTGAAGAAAACTCTGCCCTTCAATGTTGCCAATACCATGAATCTTAGGAGCAAAGTATGAAGCCCCTGAGCCCAGCTCAATTTCGAAGAATGCTCTGGACCCAAGTGCATATTCTGACACACAATGAGCACCTGCCTCCAGACAGACATCCAAGTAAAAGGCCATGAGTCAGAAGTTTGAATCTGACATGCCTCTAGGACTTTTATCGATACCCTAGCTTAGGTTTTTAGGCTCCTGTACCCAGTGTCCTGTTACCCAGTACCAACTTATATTCCAACATGTGGTCACTGAGCCACAACAGAACCCCTCATGTCCGCAGGAGGACACCTTGCTCTTGGTATCTGTGTCCATGATTCAGTGCAGGACAATCCTGCATGTCACTGTAACCACCCAAACATTCTAACGTCTCCCTGGATAACAACCAGCATTGTGACCCAAAAGCATGAAACTCCATGTCAACTCAGGCCTCTTGGAACTTCGCCTCAGAAGCACCAGATCGAACCTGCCATGTTCCTCAGCTGCAATGGTCAATGGAGTTGTGCTTTCAGGCATCCATGAGGGAGACCTCTGCTACACAAACTTTCCATATTGGGGAACCTGGAGCAAACAATCCAGACTCCACCTGTCCAGTAGAAGTAAACATTGCTGTTTGGAGCATCTCACATGTCACAGAGTGGGAAATCCTCCATGGCCTTGTGACGGCACCCTTCCATTTGGCAGTCATCATAGACACAAACTTCAGTGTGACCAAATATCTGATATCCACACTTACTCTAGTGCTGGATATCTCATATCAGCCACTACACACTGGAACTGCCTTCCGCTTGTCACTGCATTGAACCGTAGTTGTGTTTACAATTCCATCCTCACCTTCCTTTTGCACAAGCCCTCTTGATAGGGAATTCTTGAGCCACAACACATCTTTCTGCCTGTCCCAAAGAAGAAGAAGTGCCTGGTGAGTCTGCAGAGAAAACCCACATGAGGATCCACCTACATGGCCCTCGATGGCACCCTTATATCAAAGGCTGCCATGGGCACTGAGGATCTGTCTGAAACAGCGTGGGCCACGACCTCAAGATAGACACTTAGACAGTGGACCCCATATCCTGCAGGAGGGACCTGCCATGGAACAAAGCCGTCACATCTACTCAACCTGGATATTCAGGCATCACTCCCCAGACCGTAGCTCAAATCCATGCCTATGGATTTGACCTGAAGCCCAGGTGTACTCCTCCTTCCCGATGGCAGGAAACCTGGATGATGAGATGGGTGTCCAACCCTCAGAGTGGAACCACCTGCATGTGCCATAAGACCACGGTCATTCATGGGAGCCGCCCTGGGCACAAACAATCGTTGTGACCCTCAGCATGAACCTGCTTTCAAACAAACCCCTAAAGTAGCTGGGCCAGGAGCCCGCAGAGCAGGCCTCCCAGGTTCCTAGGGCCAAATACTCACCATCTTTTGTTATTTCCACGCTCCCACCCAGAACCTGTCTCTGATATCCCTCTTTTGGGGATCCCCTGAGACCGAAAACAGCAGTCTTCCCTTCCCACAGAGAAACCAAACTCTTGTGAACAGAGCAGAATCCCCTGAGATGAAGAATCTCCCATGGCCCCATGATCCACCCCTACATTTTGCGACCATCCTGGACACACAATCCAGACAGGAAAGCCTGCGCTACTGCCTCCATGACACCTTAATTTCAGTACAATATGAGCTGCACTCTGGGACTGCAGAGCGGGCCTGTGATTACCTCGGCCCTCACCCTAAACCTAATTTGCGTTTGCAGATTTCTGTCCCCAAAGCCCTGGCCCACATGCATTCAGGAAGGGGTCTCTGGAGCCACACTGGACAACTGTGCCTATCCTCCCAAAGGAAACTCTGCCCTTCACTTTTGTCCAAACCCTGAAGATTAGGAGCAAAGTATAAAGACCCTGAGTTCTCCTCAATTTTTAAGAACATTCTGGACCCACGTACGCATTCTGACACACAATGAGCACCTGCCTCAAAGCAGACATTAAAGTCAAAGGCCCTGAGTCAGAAGATTGAACCTGACATTCCTCTAGGACTTCATCCATACCCGAGCTTAGGTTTTCAGGTGCCTGTCCACAGGTGCCTCTTCCCCAATACTGACTTATATTCCAACCTGTGGTCCCTGAGCCACACTAGAGAACCCCTCCTGTCGCCAGTAGGATACCTTGCTCTTGGTAGCTATGTCCCAGATACAGTGTAGGAGAATCCTGCATGGCCCTCTGACCAACCAACATTCTAATTTCTCCATGGATACCAACCGTCATTGTGATTGAACAGCATGAAACTCCATGTCAATTCAAGGCAGAAGGAACTTTTCCCCACAGAGAACAGATCTAACCTGCCATGTTACTCAGCTGAAATGGACCATGGAGGTGGGCTTTCCAGGCATCCATATAGAAGAGCTCTGCTATGCAAACTTTCCATATGGGGGACGGTGGAGGAAACAAACCAGACTCGCCCTGTCCAGTAGAAGGAACATTGCTCTTTGGAGCATCTCACAAGCCCCAGCGTGGCACATCCTCCATGACTTCCAGACCACACCCTTCCATTTGGTGGTTATCATAAACACAAACTCCAGTGTGAGCAAACATCTGACATCCGCCCTTACTCAGGTGCTCGATATCTCGAATCAGTCACTACACACTGAAACTGCCTTCTGCTTGGCACTGAATTTAACTGTAGCGTGCGTTGACAATTCCATCCTCACGCTCCTGGTTCCCACGTCCTATTGATAGGAAATTCTGGAGCCACAACGCAGCTTTCTGCATGCCCCACAGAAAGAAGAAGTGCCTGGTAAGTCTGCCCATAAATCCCACATGAGAATCCACCTGCATGGCCCTCGACGTCACACTAATATCATAGGCCGAAATGGCACTCAGGCTCTGTATGACACAGCCTGAGCCACGACCTCCAGTAAGGCACGCAGACAGTCGGCCCCATAACTTGCTGGTGGAACCTGTCTTGGCCCAATGCTGTCACATCTTCTCAACCTGGATATTCAGGCATCTCACTCCAAACTGTAGCTCAAATCCCAGAGTATGGGGGGAAGCTGAAGCACAGGAGCATTTCTCCTTCCCGATGGCAGGAAACCTGGCTGATGAGATGGGTGTCCAACCCTCAGAGTGGGAAGCAGCTGTATGGCCCATGAGACCGTGGCCACTCATGGGAGCCGCCCTGCGCACAAACAGGCATTGTGACCCTCAGCATGATCCTGCTTTCAAACAAACCCTTTCAGTAGCTGGACCAGGAGCCTGCAGAGCGGGTCTGCCAGATCCCTAGTAGCAAATCCTCACCCTCATTCATGTTTGCCAGGCTCCCAGACCTAGAACCTATCTCTGGAATCACTCTTTTAGGGGGTCGTCTTAGACGGAAACCGCAGCCTTCCCTTCCCCGAGTAACACCAAATTCTAGGGAGCTGAGCAGAATCCCCAGAGATGAAGAACCTCCCATGGCCCCATGAAGCCAACCCTTTTTTTGGCGACCATCCTGGACACAGTCCAGACAGAAAAGCCTTTGCTATTGCTTCCATGACACCTTAATTTCAGTACACTATGAGCTGCCCTCAGGGCCTGTAGATCGGGCCTGTAATCACCTCAGCCCCACCCTAACCCTAGTTCTTGTTTGAAGATTTCTGTCCCCAAAGCCCTGACCCACATGACCTCCAGGATGGGGACTCTGGAGCCACACCAGACAACTATGCCTAACCTCCCGAAGGAAACTCTTCCCTTCACTGTTGCTCAAATCCTGAAGATTATGAGCAATGTACAAAGCCCCTGAGATCACCTCAATTGCGAGGAAAACTCTGGACTGAAATGTGCATTCTGACAAACCATGAGCACCTGCCTCCAGGCAGACATCCATGTCAAAGGGCCTGAGTCAGAAGATTGACCCTGACATGCCCTGAAGACTTCATCAATACCATAGATTAGATTTTCAGGCGCCTGTCCCCAGAGGCCTTTTCTCCAATACCAACTTATATTCTAACATGTGGTCTGTAAGCCAAACAACAGAACCCTTCTGTCCCCAGTAGGATACCTTGCTCTTTGTAGCTTTGTCCAAGACTCAGTGTAGGAGAATCCTGCATGGCCCCTGAGCACCCCAACATTCTAACGTTTCCCTGGATACAAACCGTCCTTATGATCCAACAGTATGAAACACCATGTCACCTCAGGCCACTTGGAACTTCGCCCCAGAGCCTCGAGATCGACCCTGCCATGTTCCTCAACTGCAATGGTCAATGGAAATGTGCTTTCCAGGCATCCAATTTAGGGAGATCTGCTACCCAAACTGTCCATACGGGGACCCTGGACCAAATAAACCAGACTCACCCTGTCCAGTACAAGGAATCATTGCTGTTTGGAGCATCTCACAAGCCCCAGCGTGGGAAATCCTCCATGGCCTCGTGACACCACCCCTCCATTTGGTGATCATCATAGACACAAAGTCCACTGTGAGCAAGCATCTGACATCCGCCCTTACTCAGGTGCTGGTATCTCGAATCAGCCAGTGCACACTGGCTGCCTTCCACTTGGCACTGAATTTAACCGTAACTTGTGATTACAATTCCATCCTCACTCTTCTGGTCACCAAACACTCTTGACAGGGAATTCTGGACTAAAAACAAAGCATTCTGCTTACCCCAAATACAGAAGACGTGCCTAGTGAGTCTGCCCAGAAAACCCACAAAAGGACCCACCTGCACAGCCCTTGGTGGCACCATAATATCATAGGCCGCCATGGGCACTCAGACTCTGTCTGAACCAGCCTGAGCCATGACCTCCAGAAAGCCACGCAGAGAGTGGGCCCCATATCCTGCAGGTGGGACCTACCATGGCCTGAAGCCGTCAGCTCTACTCAACATGGGTATTCAGGCATCTGTTCCCAGAACGAAGATCAAATCCCTGCCTAAGGGGGAACTTGAAGCACCAGAGTACTCCTCCTTCCCAAAAGCAGGAAACCTGGCTGTTGAGATTGGTGTCCAACCCTCAGAGTGGGAACAAGTTGCATTGCCCATTAGACCACAGACACTCATGGGAGCCGTCCTGGGCCCAAACAGGCATTGTTACCCTCAATGTGAGCCTGCTTTCAAAAAATCCCCTTGGTAGCTGGACCAGGAGCCCGCCGAGCAGGCCTGCCATATCCCAAGGGCCAAATTCTCACACTTGTTCGTGATTTCCTGGTGCCAAGACCAAGAACTTGTCTTTGGGTTCCCTCTTTTGGGGCTCCCTCTTTTGGGGTTCCCCTGAGACGGAAAACAGCAGTCTTCCCTTCCCCCAGAGACACCAAACTCTTGGGAGCTGGGCAGTATCCACAGAGACGAAGAATTTCCCATGGACCCATGAAAACTCCCCTATGTTTTATGGCCGTCCTGGACACACACTCAGAAAAAAAAAAAAAAAAAAAAAAAAAAAAAAAAACTGTGTGCTACCACCTCCATGACATCTTAATTTCAGTATACTATGAGCTGCAATCATGGCCTACAGTTTGGGCCTGTGATCACCTCGGCCCTCACCCTAACCCAGGTTCGCGTTTGCAGATTTCTGTCCCCAACGCCCTGGCCCAAATGCCATCCAGATGGGGCCTCTGGTTCCACAACAACGAGTGAACCTACCCTCCTGAAGAATACTCTGCCCTTCACTGTTGCCCAAACCATGAAGATTAGAAGCAAAGTACAAAGCCCTTGAGCTGACCTCAATTTCAAAGAACTCTCTGGACCCAAATGTGTGCTCTGACACACAATGAGCACCTGAGTCCAGGCAGACATCTAAGTCAAAGGCCCTGAGTCAGAAGATTGGAACTGACAGGCTTCTAGGACATCACTGATAGCCTAGTTTATGTTTTCAGGCGCCTGTCCCCAGAAGCCTGTTCTCCAATACCAACTTATATTCCAACATGTGGTTTTTCAGCCACACAACAGAACCAAACCTGTCCCCAGAAGGATACCTTGCTCTTGGTAGCTGTGTCCAAGACACAGTGTAGGAGAATCCAACATGGACCCCTGACTACACCAGCATTCTCACATGGATACCAACATACATGCATGGTATCCATGCATGTATCCATGGGTACATGCATGGATATCAAACAGCATTTTGATCCAACAGCATGAAACTCCATGTCAATTCTTGGAACTTCACTCCAGAGCCACCATATTGAACCTGCCATGTTCCTCAGCTGCAATGATCAATGGAGTTGTGCTTTCCAGGCATCGATAAGGGGGAGCTCTGCTACCCTAACTTTCCTTATGGGGGACCCTGGAGCAAACAAACCAGACTCCCCTTGTCTAGTAGAAAGAAACCTTGCTGCTTGGAGTATCTCACAAGACCCAGTGTGGGAAATCCTCTATGGCCTCATGACGCCACCCCTCCATTTGGTGGTCATCAGAGACACAAACTCCAGTGTGTGCAAACATCTGACATCCGCCCTTACTCAGGTACAGGATATTTCGAATAAGCCACTGCACCCTGAAACTGCCTTCCGCTTGGCACTGAATAACCGTAGCTTGTGTTTACAATTCCATCCTCACCCTCCTGGTCACCAGATCCTCTTGATATAGATTTCTGGAGTAACGACGCAAAATTTGCCTGTCCAACAAAAAGAAGAAGTGCCTGGTGAGTCTGCCCAGATACCCTACATGAGGATCCACCAGCATGGCCCTCGATGGCACCCTAATATCATAGGCCACCGTGGGCACTCAGGCTCTGTCTGACAAAGCCTGAGCCATGACTTCCAGTCAGCAATGCAGACAGTGGTCCCCATTTCCAGCAAGTGGGAGCTGCGTGGCCTGAAGCCATCACATCTACTCAACCTGGATATTCAGGCATCTCTCCTTAGACCGTAGCTCAAATCGCTGCTTATGGTGGAGCCTGAAGCACAGGAGTATTCCTCCTTCCCGATGGCAGGAAACCTGGCTGTTAAGATGGGTGTCCAACCCTCAGAGTGGGAACCAGCTGCCTGGCCCATGAGACTACTGTCACTCATGGGAGCCTCCCTGGGCACAAACAAGCATTGTTACCCTCAGCGTGAGCCTGCTTTCAAACAAACTCCCTTGGTAGCTGGAACAGGAGCCTGCAGAATGGGACTGCTATGTCCCTAGGTCCATATCCTCACCTGCGTTTGTGTTTTCTTGTCTTCCACACCTAGAACCTATCTCTGGAATCCCTCTATTGGGGGTCTCCTGAGACGGAAATTAGCAGTCTTCCCTTCCCCCAGAGACACAAACTCTTGGGATCTGGGCAAAATCCCCAGAGACGAAGAATCTCCCATGGCACCATGAAGACTTCCCTACATTTTGTGACCATCATAGACACACAATCCAGACAGAAAAGCATGCACTACTGCCTGCATGACACCTTAATTTCAGTACTCTATGAGCTTCCCACAGGGCCTGCAGATCAGGCCTGTAATCACCATGTCCCTTACCCTAACCCTAGTTTGCTTTTGCAGTTTTCAGTACCCCACATACCCTCCAGGATGTGGCCTCACCGGATGACTATCCCTACGTTCCCAAAGGAAATTCTGCCCTTCACAGTTGCCCAAACCCTGATGATTTGGTGCAAATTCAAAGCCCCTGCGCCCAGCTCAATTTTTAAGAATGCCCTGGCCCTAATGCACATCCTGGCACACAATGAACACCTGCCTCCAGGCAGACATCCAAATCAAAGGCCCTGAGTCAGAAGATTGAAACTGACATGCCTCGAGGACTTCATTAATAAACTAGTTGAGATTTTCGGGTGCCTGTCCCCAGAGGCCTTTTCTCCAAAACCAACTTATATTCCAACATGTGGTCCCTCCGCCACACTACAGAACCTCCTCCAGAACCCAGAAGCATTCCTTGCTCTTGGTAGCTGTATCCAAGACTCAGTGTAGGAGAAACCTGCAGGGCTCCCTGATCACCCCAACATTCTAACGTCTCCCTGGATAACAACCTGCATTGTGATCCAACAGCATGGAACTCCATGTCAACTCAGGCCACTTGGAACTTCACCCCAGAAGCACCAGATCGACCCTGTCATGTTCCTCAGCTACAATGGTCAATGGAGTTGTGCTTTCCAGACATCTATGAGGGAGAGCTCTGCTACCCAAAGTTTCCATATGGAGGAACCTGGAACAAACAAACCAGACTCCCCTGTCCAATGGAAGGAAATCTTGCTGTTTGGAGCATCTCACAAGCCCCAGGGTGGGAAATCCTCCATGGCCTCTTGACGCCCTCCTTCCAATTGGCAGTCATCATAGACAAAGTCTCCAGTGTGAGCAAACATATGACATCCACCCTTACTCAGGTGCTGGATATCTCAAATCAGCCGCTGCACACTGGAACTGCCTTCTGCTTGTCACTGAATTGAACTGTAGCTTGTGTTCACAATTCCATCCTCACCCTTCTTGTCCCCAAGCCCTCTTGATAGGGAATTCTTGAGCCACAACACAGCATTCTGCCTCCCACATAGAAGAAGTGCCTGGTGAGTCTGCACAGAAAACCCTCATGAGGATCCACCTGCATGGCCCTCGATGGCACCCTAATATCATATGCCGCCATGGGCACTGAGGCTCTGTCTGACACAGCCTGGGCCACAACCTCCAGACAGCCACTTAGACAGTGGAGCCCGTATCCTGCAGGAGGGACCTGCCGTGGAACAAAGCCGTCACATCTACTCAACCTGGATATTCAGGCATCTCTCTCCAGACTGTAGCTCAAATCCATGCCTATGGGGGAACCTGAAGCCCAGGTGTACTCCTCCTTCCCGATGGCAGGAAACCTGGATGATGAGATGGGAGTCCAACCCTCAGAGTGGAGCCAGCTGCATGGGCCATAAGACCACGGTCACTCATGAGAGCCGCCTGGGCACAAACAAGCTTTGTGACCTTCAGCATGAGCCTGCTTTCAAACAAACCCCCAAAGTAGCTGAGCCAGGAGCCCGCAGAGCAGGCCTCCCAGGTTCCTAGGGCCAAATACTCACCATCTTCTTTTTATTTCCATGCTCCGACCCAGAACCTGTCTCTGGTATTCTCTTTTTGGGGTCCCCTGAGACTGAAACCAGCAGTCTTCCCTTCCCGCAGAGAAACCAAACTCTTGTGAACCGAGCAGAATCCCCTGAGACGAAGAATCTCCCATGGCCCCATGATCCACCCCTGCATTTTGCGACCATCCTGGACACACAATCCTGACAGAAAAGCCTGTGCTACTGCCTCTGTGACAGCTTAATTTCAGTACAATATGAGCTGAACTCAGGGCCTGCATATCAGGCCTGTGATCACCTCGGCACTCACCCTAACCCTAGTTCACGTTTGCAGATTTCTGTCCCCAAAGCCCTGGCCCACACGCCCTCAGGATGGGGCCTCTAGACCCACACTGGACAACTGTGCCTATCCTCCCGAAGGAAACTCTGCCCTTCACTGTTGCCCAAACTCTGAAGAGTAGGAGCAAAGAACAAAGTCCCTGAGCCCACCACCATATTGAAAACCTTCTGGACCCAAGTGCGCATTCTGACACACAATGAGCACCTGCCTCAAAACAGACATTAAAGTCAAAGGCCCTGAGTCAGAAGATTGAACCTGACATTCTTCTAGGTCTTCAATGACACCCAAGCTTAGGTTTTCAGGTGCCTGTCCACAGGGGCCTGTTCCCCAATACCAACTTATATTCCAACATGTGGTCCCTGAGTCACACTAAAGAACCCCTCCTGTCACCAGTAGGATACCTTGCTCTTGGTAACTGTATCCCAGATACAGTGTAGGATAACCATGCATGGCCTTCTGATCAATCAACATTCTAATTTCTCCATGGATATCAACCAGCATTGTGATCCAACAGCATGGAACTCCATGTCAACTCAGGCTGCTTGGAATTTATCCCCAGAGCCACCAGATCGAATCTACCATGTTACTGAGCTGAAATGGACCATGGAGGTGTGCTTTCCAGGCATTCATCTGGGCGAATTCTACTACCTAACTTATCACATGGGGGACCCTGGAGCAAACACACCAGACTCCACCTGTCCAGTAGAAGGAAACCTTGCTGTTTGGAGCATCTCACAAACCCCAGTGTTGGAAATCCTCCATGGCCTCCTGACGCCACCTCTCAATTTGTCGGTCATCATAGACACAGACTCAAGTGTGAGCCAACATCTGACATCCTCCCTTACTCAGGTGCTGAATATCTCACATAATCTGCTGCAGATGGGGACAGCCTTCCACCGTGCGCTGAATTTAGCTGAAGCTTGTGTTTACAATTCCATTGTCACCCTACTCGTCCCCAAGCACTCTGGGTACAGAATTCCAGAGTCAACATGGTATTCTGCCTTCCCCATTGAAGGAAGAAGTGCCTGTTATGTCTGCCCAGATAACCCACATGAGGGTTAATATGCGAGGCCCCCGAGGGAACTCCAATTTATAGGCTGCCCTGGCCTCTTGAACAGTGTCTGTCAGAGCCTGAGCCCCAACCTAGTGTCAGCAACCCAGAGAACGGGACCCGTATCTAGTACGTGGGACTGATCATGGCCTTATTCCATCTTCTCTACTCATCCTTGGTATTCAGGCATCTGTCCTCAGACATTTGCTGGAAAACTCTGCCAATGGGGGAACCTGAAGCACAGCAGAGAACTCCACCTTTTCCATGGAAAAATCCTGACTGTTGGGATGGGTGCCAACTCTCAGAGTTGGAACCAGCTGCATGGCCAATGAGACAACAACCACACATGTGGGTCACCTAGGACCCAAACAGGCATTGTGACCCTCAGCCTGAGCATGCTTTCAAATAAGCCCTCTCAGTTGCACCACCAGAATCCCGGTTTGTAGGCCAGGGACACCATAGGCCCATATCTAACCCTTGGTGGGATATTCAAAGCATTCAGACCTAGAGCCCGTCTCTGGAATTCCTGTTTTGGGGCTCCTGTAAGATGGAAAACAGCACTCTTTCTTTCCCCGAGAAACCCACAAAACTATTGGGAGACGCCAGGATGCTTACAGAGTAAAATCTCCCATGGACTCATGGGACCACACCTGCATTCCGAGGCCATCCTGGATACAGGATCCAGATATAAAACCCTGTGTTACTGCCTTTGCATCGCCCTAATTACAGTTCCTGATGAGCTGCCCTCCAGGTCTACGCATTGGGACTGTGATAACCTCGCCATTATCCCTAACCCGAGTTTGTGTTGCAGACTTCTCTACATAACCATGGCTCACATGCCCTACAGGGTGGGGTCTTGGAATCACACCACAGCACTGTGCATGCCATCCCCTAGGAAACTGTACACGTCACAGTTTCCCAAACCTCCAGATTAGGAGAAACCTGCAAATCCCCTGAGCACACCGCAATATTGGAGGCCGCTCTGGACGCAAATGCACAGTCTGAAACACTCTGATCATCTACGTCTAGGAAGACACCCAAGTCAACTGTCCTGAGTCTGAAGATTGAACCTGGCATGCCCCAAAGACTTCATTGGAACCCTAGATTAGGTTTTCAGGCATCCGTCCTGTTTTGGAGGCCTGTTCTGGAATATGAACATATGATACAACAGTGTTCCCTGAGCCACGCAACACTACATCACCTGTCCCAGAAGGGGACACAGCTCTTCTACCTGTGTTAAATCTTAAGGGTAGGATAATCCTGCATGGCACCTTAGCTACCAGCACATTCTAAGATCTCCCTGGTAACAAACCAGCATTGTGACCCATCTTCAAGAGATTTAATGTCAACTCAAGGCCTTGGTACTTCGCCCCAGAGCCACCAGAAGGAACCTGTCATGTTCCTCAGCTGCAGTGGATATTTGGGGTGTGCTTTCCAGGCATCCATGTGGAAGAGCTCTGCTATCCACACTTTCCACGTGGGGGACTCTGGAGCAAACAAACCAGACTCCACCTGTCAGTAGAAAAAACAACCTTGCTGTTTGGAGCATCTCACAAGCATCTGCATGGGGAAACCTCCATGGCCTCTTGACGCCACCTCTCCATTTGTTGGTCATCATAGAAACAACCTCCAGGGTGAGCAAACATCATTCATCTACCCTTATTCAGGTGGTGGATATCTCGTTCATTGGCCATCATAGATACAAACTCCAGCATGAGCAGACAACTGACCTCGCCCATACTCAGGTGCTTGAGATCTCGAAAAAACCACTGCACATTGGAACGGCAATGTGCTCGGCACTGAGCTTAAATGTAGCTTGTTTATTCTGACTTCTGTCCTCACACTCCTTGCCTGTATGCCACAATGCAGCCTTCTGCCTGCCCACCAGAAAGAAGAAGTGCCCTATGGGTCTGAAAAGAAAATCCACATGAGATTCCACCTGCATGTCCCTCTATGGCACCCCAATATAATAGGCCACCCTGTGCACTAATGCTCTGTCTGACATAGCCTGAGCCCCGACCACATGGCAGCCACACAGAGAGCAGGTCCCATATCCTACAGGTGTGAGCTGCCTTGACCTGAGCCTTTCATCTCAAACCAACGTGGGTATTCAGGTACCTGTTCCAGAACATAGCTCAAATTCCTGCCCATAGGGGACTCTGAAGCACAAAAGAGTACTCCCCCTTTCCCATGGCAGGAAAACTAAATGTTGAGATGGATGTCCAACCCTCAGATTGAGATCCAGGTGCATGGAACAAGACACAGCACCCACTCAGGATAGGGATCTGGGCACAAATAAGCATTTTGACCCTCACCCCATGACCCATTTCCAACAAGCATTAGCGGGAGCTGAACCACGACCCCACAGAGTGGGACTGTCAGGCCCCTAGGCCCAAATCCTAAGCGTTGGTGGGGTTACCCAGGCACCAGGACCCAGAACCCATCTCTGGAATCCATGTTTTGACAGGAACCCTGACACGGTAAAATGCGGTCTCCCCTTCCCCAGTAAGACACCAAACTCTTGGGTGTCGGGCAGAAATCCCAGATAGGAAGAAAGTCCCATCGGCACATGAGGACACCCATCCATTCCGTGGGCATCCTAGACACAACCCAGACAGAAAAGCCTATGCTCCTGCCTCCCAGCTGCGCAAATTTCAAATCCGAGGAGCTGCCCTCAGGGTCTGCAGATCAGGCCTGCCACCACCTCGCCCCTAACTCGTACCCGATTTTGTGTCTGAAGATTTTGGTCCGAGAGCCCTGAACCACATGCCCTCCAGGATGGGGCCTCCAGAACCACAGCACATCACTGGGCCTGCTCTCCGTAGGAAAATCTGCCCTTCTCAGTTGCCCAAAACCTCCACATTAGGAGAAACCTGCAAGGCCCCTGAGCTCACCCCAATTTAATAAGCTGCTCTGGAAAAAATGCATTGTCTGACACAGCCTCAGCACCTACCTCCAGGAAGACACACACACAGGTCAATGGTGCTGAGTCCGAAGATTGAATCTGCCATGCCCCTAGGACCTCATCAGAACCCTAGCTTAGGTTTTCAGGCCTCTGTCCCTAGAGGTCTGTTCTGGAAAACCTATATATGGTCCATTCTGTGTTCCGTGAGCCAGACAAGAGAACCCCTCCTGTCCCGAGAAGGAAACCTTTCTCCTGGGAACTGGGTCTAACATTTAAGATAGGAGAATCCAGCATGGGCCCAGGGCCTCCACCACATTCTAAGGTCTCCCTGGACATGAAGCTGCATTTGGACCCATTAGACTGAGAACTTCCGTCAACTCAGATCACTTGGAACTTGGAACCAAAGACAGTGGATCAAGCCTGCCCTGTTCCTCGGCTGTAACGGTCACTCGAGGTGGGCCTCCCAGGCCTCCATTCAGAGACCTGTGCTATCAAATATTCCATATGGGGGAACCTGGAGCCTTCTAATTGGACTTCCCCTGTCCTGAAGTAGGACACCTTGATGATTGGAGCAGCTCACAATCTCCAGCATGGGAAAACCTCCAAGGCCTCTTGAGAAAACCTCACCATTTGTTGGCCCTCATGGATACAAAATCCAGCGTGAGCAGACATCTGACTCTTGACCATACTCAGGTGCTGGAGAACTGGAAACAGCCGCTGTACATTGGAAAGGCCATGTGCTCGGCACTGAGTTTAAACATAGCTTGTGTTTTCAGGATTCTGTCCTCACAGTCCTTGCCTGCAAGCCCTCCATATTGGGAATTTTGGAGCCACAACGCAGCCTACTGCCTGCCCACCAGAAAGAAGAAGTGCCCTATGGGTCTGCACAGAAACCCCACATGAGGATCCAGTTGCACAACTCTCAATGGCACCCCAAAATCATAGGCTGCCCTGTGCCCAAATGCTCTGTCTGACACAGCTCGAGCCCCAACCTCCAGTCTGCTTCCCAGACAGCGGGCCCCATATCCAGCCCACAAGCCCCCTCTCAAGCTGGACCAGGAGCCCACAGAGTGGGCCTATCATGCTCCTAATCCCAATTCCTAAGCCTTGGTGGGGTTATCCAGGAGCCTGGACACAGAACCAATCTCTGGAATGCCTGTTTGGAGGGGAGCCCTGAGATTGAAAACCGCACTCTTCCCTTCCTCCAGAGAGACACCAAACTCTGGGGTCCCGGGCAGAATCCCCAGAGAGGTAGAATCTCCTATGGAACCATTAGGCCACCCCTCTATTTCCTGGCCATTTTAGACACACATTCCAGATAGAAAAGCCTGTGCTCCTGCCTCCCAGCCATCCGAATTTCAAATCCTGAGCAGCTGCCCTCAGTGTCTGCAAATCAGACCTGCCATCAACTCCTCCCTAACTCTTACCTGAGTATGTGTCTGAAGACTTTGGTCCCAAAGTCTTGACCCACATGCACTCCAGGATGGGGCCTCCAGAACCACATCACATCACTGGGCCTGCTGTTCTGAGGAAACTCTGCCTGTCTCAGTTTCCCAAGCCCTCTAGATAAGCAGAAACCTGCAAGTCCCCTAAGCCCACCCCAATTTCATAGGCCACTCTGGAAAAATGCACAGTCTGACACAGCCTCATAACATACCTCCAGGAAGACATGCAGGTCAATGGGAAGGGATGAATGCCCTAAGACCATGGTGGGCTGATGGTGCCTGGTGTGTGGCCAACTGTGTCGATATCTGTTGGAAGTTCTGGGCTCAGGCTATGTAAGACAGAGCATTAGTGCTTAGGGTTGCCTATGCAATTGGGGTGTTGCCGAGGGCTGAGCAGGTTGATCCACCTTTTGTCTTTCTGGGCAAGGCCATAGACAATATATTTCTTCCAGTGGTCAGGCAGAGTGCTTCGTTTTGGCCCCAGTATTCCCAATCAGGAGGGCTTGTGGGCCAGGAGTGTGAGGACGAAAGTCTGAAAACAAGCTAGGGTGCGGTTTGGGACCAAGGGCATGGCAAGTGCACTCTGCAGAGGCTGAATTGAGATCTCCTGCATCTGAAGCCATGGTTAGCATCAAACGTTGGCTGAGGCTGGAGTTTGTGTCCATCATGGCCCCTTCATGAAGCGGGGGCCTGATGAGCTAAGGAGGTTTTCCCATGCTGAGTTTGTGAGTTGCTCCAAACCACAAGGTTTCCTTCTGCAGGACATTCGAGTCGTGTTGGATGGCTCCAGGACATCCCATAAGGAAGGACTGGAGAGCAGCATTCGAAGGTTGGATGCCTGTACAGCATACATCATATTCCCATTGCTCTTTGCAACAAGACATGTTTGAACTGCTGGCTCTGGGTCGAGCTACCAAGTGGGCTGAGTTGAAATGGACTCTCCTGAGGATGGGTCATAATGTGGGTCCATGGAGACCTTAGAATGTGCTGGCGGCTCAGGGGCCCTGCAGAATTTGCATGCCTGAAGGGTTTGGTACAGCTCCAATAAGAAAGCACCCCATGTGGAGATGAGAGAGGTTCTGTTTGATGCCTCAGAAAAGCCCCATATGCTGGACTTCGAAACCAGTCCTCAGAGGAGTCTCGAGTCTCGAAAAGACTCGAGAGCAGGGGTCTAAGCATGAATGCCTGGAAACACCACCTCATATTACCATTGACTGGTCAGGATAAGGCAGGCTCAATCTGCGTGATCTTGGGCGAGCTACCCAGAGGGCTGACTTTTAATGGACTCTCCTAAGGATGGGTCATAATGTGGGTTGATGGCCATGGAGACTATGGAATGTGGTGGTGGCTCAGTGTCTTTGCAGGATTCTCCAACCCGAAGGGTTTGACACAGCTCCAACAAGGAAGCTTCCCATATGGAGAAGAGAGGTGTTCTGTTTGGTGCCTCAAGCAAGCCCCATAAGCTGGTCTTAGATCCCAGGTCTCTGAGGAGTGACACCTGGATACCAAAGCAAGAGTTCAGATTAGGGCCTAGGGGCCTGTCCGGTTCAATCTTCTGTCTCTTTGGACATCTGTCTGCATGTCTGCATGGAGGTAGTTGCTCAGCTTGTGTCAGAGTGCCCCTGTGTGTCCAGGGTGGCTTATAGTAGTGGGATGTCCTCGGGGACCTTGAGGTTTCTCGTATTCTGTAGGGTTGTGGCCAATGGAATGGGCACAGTTTCCTAGGAGAGAGCAAGCACAGTCCTGATTTGTGGCTCCAGAGGCCCCAGCCTGGAGGCTGTGTGTGCCAGGACTGTGGGGACAGACGTCTGAAAACACAAACTCGGTTCAGATTTGGGACCGAGGTTATGACAGGCCTCATCTACAGTCCGTGAATGGATCACCTCGGGATATAAAAGGGGGGCAAGTGGGAGGCGGTCACTCACAGTTTTGTCTCTGGATGTTGTGTCAACGATGGCCGTTTAATGTAGGGGTGTCTTCATGTGCCGAGGAAGAATATTCACTCTCTGGTGATTTGCCCAGCTCCCTAGCGTTTGAGGTCATTCTATGGGAAGGGAAGAGTCCTGTATTCTGCCTCAGGTGTCCCCCCAATAGCGGGATTTTAGAGCAGAGCAGTGGGTACTGAAAATTTCACTACCTGCCCTCTGGTAAGGCCTGAGGGCCTATGTGCATGGCAAGCCCCATATGCGGGCTCTTGGTCCAGCAACTGAGAGGTGTTACATGAATACGGGAGTCATGCTGAGGGTACAATGCGTGTCTGTGCCCAAGGCGGACCTCAAACACTGGCGTGGCCTCTTGCACCACGCAGGTTTTCCTACACTGAACGTTGGACAACATGCCAACCACAGGTTTCTTGCCATGAAGAAGGAGGAGTTCTGATTTTGCATCATGTTCACCCCTGGGAAGGGATTGGAGAAAAGGTCTAGGTTCTGAAGCCTGAAAACCGAGGTTGGGAAGAGATGACAACCTATGGCCATGGCTGGTCCAATGTGTTCAGTTTGGGACCAGCTGTCTGGGTGTTGTTTGGGATATCTGGTCTCAGGCTGTGCCAGACAGGGCATTAGTGCACAGGGTAGGCTCTATAATTGCTTTACAGTCGAATGGTATGCATAAGATAATCATTTTGGGTTTCTTATTAGCAGCATAGGGCAAAGTTTCTCTACTGGAAGGTAGGCAGAGTGCTGCATTGTGGCTCCAGAATTCCCAAACTGGTGGGCTGGTGAGCCAGAAGAGTGAGGATGGAAGTCTGAGAACACAAGCTACGCTTAGGTTTTGGTGCAAGGGCACAGAAGGCACACTCTGCAGAGCTGAATCGAGATCTCATGCATCTGAAGTCAGGGCAAGGATCAGACATTGGCTCAGGTTGAAGTTTCTGTCCATGTTGGCCCGTTCATGAAGGTGGGAGGGCTCATTATGATGCCATGGAGGTTTTCCCATGATGGGAGTTGTGAGATGCTCTAAACCGCAAGGATTCCTTCTGTGTGACAATTAAGACCTGTTGGATGGCTCCAGGACGTCCCATAAAGAAGTTCTCCAGAGCAGTGTTCTAAGGATGGATGCCTGGGCAGCCGGCCTCACATTCCATTTGTCTCCTAGCGACAAGACACGTTTCATCTGCTGGCTCTGGGGTAGCAAGCGAGGGGGATGGGTTGAAATGGACTCTCCTGAGGATGGGTCATAATGTGGGTTTGAGTCCATGGAGATCTTGGAATGGGGCAGTGGCAACAGGGCCCTGAAGGATTCTTCTAACCAGAGGTTTTGACACAGCTCCAACGAGCAAGTTTTCCATAGGGAAATGAGATATGTTCTTATTTGTGCCTCAGGAAACCACCTATGCTGGTATTGGGAACCAGGCCTCTGAGGAGAGATGCCTGGAAACCAAAGCAATGGATCGGGTTAGCGCCTAGGGGCCTGTCTGGTTCAATCTTCTTCTCTGGGACATCTGTCGATGGGTCTGAGTGGAGCTGCTCACCTGGTGTCTGATCACCCCTGTTTGTCCTGGGCGGCCTACACTATTGGGATGGACTTGGAGACTTTGGAGGTTTCTCCTAATTTGCAAGGTTGTGGCCAATGGCGTGGGAAGAATTCCCTTAGAGAGGGAAGGCACAGTACTGAGGTGTGGCTCCAGGGACCCTAGCGTGGAAAGTGTGCATGCCAGGGACAGAATTCTGAAAACACAAACTCCACTTAGGTTTGGGGACGTAGGTATGTCAGGCCCGATCTATAGACTGTGAGGAGAACTATTTGGGATATGAACAAAGGGCGAGTGTGAGGCACTTGCTCAGGCTTTTGTCTCTGGATTATGTGCCACTGATGGCCATGGAATGTCGGGGTGGCCTCATGGGCCATGGACGATTCTCCCTCTCTGGGGATTTTGCATGATCACAAGAGTTTTGGGTCTTTCTGTGGGAATTGAGGAGGCCTTTCTGTGTTTTACCTCAGGTGTTCCACCAAAAGAGGGATTCCAGAGCAGAGTCCTGGCAAGGGTCGGCTGGACAACCTGAACTCTGGTTAACATTGGGGACCTAGGGGCATGGCAAGCCCCATATGCGGGCTTTTGGTCCAGACATTGAGAGGGCTTCTTTGAGGATAGGGATCACCAATGCATATTTCTGCCCAAGGAGTCCCTGAAGCCTGGGCGGGGCCTAATGGACCATGCTTTTTTCTCCTACACTTAACATTGCACAACATGCCAACCACAAGGTTTCTGGCCATGGGGAAGTAGGAGTTCTGATTTCTGCATCACGTTCATCCCTAGACAGTGATTGGAGTTAAGGTCTAGGTTCTGAAGCCTGAAAACAAAGGTTGGGATGACAGGAAGAACTAAGGCCATGGCGTGTCCGATGTGCTCCATGTTCAGCCAGCTGTTGAGTGTGGGTCAGGAGTTGCGGGCTCAGGCTGTGGCAGACAGGGAATTAGTGCCCAGGCTAGACTGTATCATTGGGGTGTAGTTGAGTTTCGTGCAGGTTGATAGCATTTGTGGTTACCGGGTAGCCCCAGAGAGAAACATTTTTCTTCTGGAGGGCAGGCACAGTGCCACAATGTGGCTCCAGAATTCCCAAACTGGAAGGCTGTGGGCCAGGAGTGTGAGGATGAAATTCTGAGAACACAAGCGAGACTTAGGTTTCAGGGCCAGTGCACGGCAGGCACTATGCAGAGATGCCTCTGCAGAGATGATTCAAGATCTGGTGCACCTGAACACAGAATTAGGATCAGACGTTGACTCAGGTTGGAGTTTCTGTCCATGACGGCCCCTTCATGAAGGGGAGGGTCTCAAGAGGCCATGGAGGTTTCCCCACTATGGGAGTTGTGAGATGCTCCAAACCGCAAGGATTCCTTCTGTGGGACAGTCAAGACCTGTTGGATGGCTCCAGGACCTCCAGAGCAGGGTTCTAAGAATGGATGCCTGGATAGCCCGCCTCACATTCCAGCTTTCTTCTAGCAATAAGGCAAGTTTGATCTGCTGGCTCTGGGGGAGCAACCGAGGGGGATGAGTTGAAATGGACTCTCCTGAGGATAGGTCATAATATGTGTTTGTGTCCATGGAGACCTTGGAATGGGGTGGTAGATCCGGGTGGCTGAAGGATGTTTATAACTGGAGGTTTTGATGGAGCTCCAAGGAGTACTTTTCCTATTAGGAGATGAGAATCGTTTTGATGAGTGCCTAAGGAATCTCCCATATGCTGGGATTGGAAACCAGGCCTCTGAGGAGAGATGCCTGGAAACAAAAGCAGTGGATCTGAATAGGGCCTAAGTGCCTGTCCAGTTCAATCTTCTTCTCTGGGGATATCTGTCTACGGGTCTGAGGGGAGGTAGTTGCTCAGCTTGTGTCAGATCGCCCCTGTTTGTCCTGGGCGGCCTATAATATTGGGATGGCCTCAGGACTTTGGAGTTTCTCCTATCTGTAGGGTTGTGGCCAATGGAATGTGCAGTATTCCCCTGGTGAGGGAAGGCATAGTCCTGAGCTGTGGCTCTAGGGGCCCCAGCCTAGAGGGTGTGTGGCCAGGCCTTTGGGAACAGAAGTCTAAAAACACAAACTCTGCTTAGGATTTGGGACATAAGTAGGGCACGCCCAATCTACAGACTCTGAGGAGAGCTCCTCAGGATATGAAAAGGGTGAGTGTGAGGTGATTGTTCAGGTTTTTTTCTCTGTATTTGTGACAACAAAGTGGGTGGAATGTTGGCGTGGCCTCTTGGGTCATGGACATTTTTCCTTCTCTGAGGATTTGGCCCGATCCCAAGAGTTTGGTACATTCTGTGGGATTGGAGGAGTCCTTTCTGTTTTTTTTTGTTTTGTTTTGTTTTGTTTTGTTTTGTTTTGTTTTGTTTTGTTTTTTAGTCCTGTGTCCCACCAAGAGGGATTCCATAGCAGAGCCTTTGGAGGGGCAACTGGACAACTCTGGTTAAGTTTGGGGGCCTAGGGGCATAGCAAGTCCCATATGCGAGCTCTTGGTCCAGACACTGAGAGGCCTTCCTTGAGGACAAGGCTCCTGCTGAGGGTCACAATGCCTATTTTTGCCCAACAAGACCCTCAAGCATGGGTGGGGCCTCATGGGTCACCCTGGTTTCTTCTACACTGAACCTTGGAGAACATGACAACCACAAGGTTTCTGCCCATGGGGAAGAAGGAGTTCTGATTTCTGCATCACGTTCACCCCTAGACAGTGATTGGAGTTTAGGTCTAGGTTTTGAAGCCTGAAAACTGAGGTTGCGAAGAGATGAAGACCTAAGGACCTGGCATGTCAGATGAGCTCAATGAGCAGCCAGCTGTTGAGTGTAGGTCTGGAGGTGCAGACTCAGGCTGTGTCAGACAAGGCATTAGACAGGGTATGTTTAATTGGGGTGCAGCTGAGTAGCGTTCAGGTTGATCCTCTTTTAGGGTTTCTGGGTACCTCCATAGGGCAACGTTTTTATTCTGGAGGGCAGGGAGAGTGCGGCATTGTGTCTCTAGAATTCCCAAACTGGAGGGCTTGTGGGCCAGAAGTGTGAGGACAGAAGTCTGAGAACACAAGCTAGGCTTAGGTTTCGGGGCAAGGGCACGGCAGGCACACTCTGCAGAGTTGAATCAAGATCTCATAGGGCGTATATCAGACGTTTGCTCAGGTTGGAGTTTCTGTCCATGACGGCCCTTTTATAAAGTTGAGCGTCTCATGAGGCCATGGAAGTTTTCCCATGATGGGAGTTGTGAGATGCTCCAAACCACAAAGATTCCTTCTGTGGGACACTCGAGACCTGTTGGATGGCTCCAGGTTGTCCCATATGGAACGACTCCAGAGCAGGGTTCTAAGGATGGATGCCTGGGAAGCCTGCCTCCCATTCCAGTTGTCTCCTAGCAACAAGGCAGGTTCGATCTGCTGGCTCTAGGGAGAAACCAAGGGGGTTGAGTTGAAATGGACTCTCCTGAGGATGGGTCATAATGTGGGTTTGTATCCATGGAGACCTTGGAATGGTGTGCTTGATCTGGAGCCCATAAATATTCTCCTAATTGGTGGTTTTGAAAGATCTCCAAAGAATACGTTTCCTATATGGAGACGAGATTTTTCTGATGAGATGAGTGTCTCAGTAATCCCCCATATGTTGGTATTAGAAACCAAGCCTCTGAGGACAGATGCCTGGAAACAAAAGCAATGGATCCGATTAGGGCCTAGGTGCCTGTCTGGTTCAATCTTATTCTATGGGGATATCTCTCTCTGAGTCTAAGTGAAGGTAGTTGCTTAGCTTGTGACAGATCACCCCTGTTTGTTCTGGGTGGCCAAGACTATACGGATGGCCTCGGGGAGTTTGGAGATTTCTCCTAATCTGTAGGATGTGGCCAATGGAATTGGCAGAATTCCCCTAGAGAGGGCAGGCATGGTCCTGAGGTGTGGCTCCTGGGGCCCAAGCTTCGAGGTTGTGTGGGCCAGGACTGTGGGGACAGAAGTCTGAAAACACAAACTTGGCTTAGGTTTTGGGACGTTTGTAAGGAAGGCCTGATCTACAGACCGTGAGGAGAATTTTTCAGGCTATGAACAAAGGGCGAGTGTGAGCCGCTTGCTCAGGATTTTTTCTCTGGATTTTGTGACAAGGGTGGCCGTGGAATGTCGGGGTGGCCTCAAGAGCCATGGACAAGTCTTTCTCTCTAGGGATTTGGCCCGATCCCTAGTGGCTGGAGTCATTCTGTAGATGGGAGGAGTCCTTTCTGTATTTATTTATTTATTTTACCTCAGGCATCCCACCAAAGAGGGATTCCAGAGCAGAGCCCTGAGTAGGGGTGACTAGACATCTCAAAATATGGTTGATATTGGGGGAACAGGGGCTTGGCAAGCCCCATATGCGGGCTCTTGTTCCGTCACCGAGAGGTTTTACTTGAGGATAGGGCTCACTCTGAGGTTCGCAATTTGTGTTTGTACAAATTGCAACCCTCAGGGATAGGCGGGACCTCATGGGCCACACTGCTTCTCCTACGTTCGACAACATGCCAACAACAATGTTTCTGGCCTTGGGAAGGAGGAGTTCTGATTTCTGCATCACGTTCACTCCTGGGCAGTCAATGGAGATAATGTCTAGGTTCTGAAGCCTGAAAACCAACGTTGGGTAGAGATGATGACCTAAAGTCATTGTGCGTGCGATGGGCTCAGAGTACGGCCAGCTGTGTGGGTGTCGGATGGGAGGTCTGGGCTCAGGCTGTGTTAGACAGGGCTTTAGTGCACAGGCTAGACTGTATAATTGGGGTAATGTAGAGTGGAATGCAGGTTGTTCCTCATTTGTCGTTTCCGGTTAGCCCTATAGAGCAATGTTTTTCTTCTGGAGGGCAGGCAGAGTACTGCATTGTGTCTCCAGAAATGCCATACTGGAGGGCTTGTGGTCAGGATTGTGAGGATGGAAGTCTGAGAAAAAAAGCTAAGCTTAGGTTTCGGGGCGAGGACACGACAGGCACACTCTGCAGAGCTGAATTGAGATCTCTTCTGAATTCAGGGCGAGGATCAGACTTTGGCTGAGGATGGAGTTTCTGTCCATGATGGCCCGTTTATGAAGGTGGGGGGGCATCATGAGGCAATGGAGGTTTCCCCATGGTGGGATTGTGTGATGCTCCAAACAGCAAGGATTCATTCTGCGGGACAGTCGAGACCTGTTGGATGGATCCAGGCCGTCCCATAAGGAAGTTCTACAGAGCATGGCTCTAAGGATGGATGGCTGGGTAGACCACCTCGCATTCCAATGTCTCCTAGTGACCAGGCAGGTTTGATCTGCTGTCTCTAGGGGAGCAACCGAGGGGGCTGAGTTGAAATGGACTTTCCTGAGGATCGGTCATAATGTGGGTTTGTGTCCATGGAGACCTTGGAATGGGGCCGTGGCGCCGGTGCCCTGAAGGATTCTCTTAACTTGAGGTTTTCACACAGCTCGAAAGAGCAAGATTCCCACGTGGAGATGAGATTTGTTTTGATTGGTGTCCCAGGAACCCCTATAAGCTGGTTTTGGCAACCAGGCATCGAGGAGAAATGCTTGGAATCCAAAGCAATAGATCCGATTTACGCCTAGGGGCCTGTCTGCTTCAATCTTCTCTGGGCAAATCTGTCTATGGTTCTCAGTGGAGGGCATTGCTTAGCTTGTGTCAGATAGTCCCTGTTTGTCCCGGGTGGCCTACACTACTTGGATGGTCTCAGGGAATTTGGAGGTTTCTCCTAATCTGTAGGATTGTTTCCATTGGAATAGGCAGAATTCACATGGAGAGGGCAGTCACAGTACTGAGGTGTGACCCTAGCTGTCTGGGTGTCGGTCAGGAGTTCCAGGCTCAGGCTGTCTCAAACGGGGCATTAGTGCTCAGGCTAGACTGTATTTTTGGGGTACAGTCGAGAGGCATGCAGTCTGATCCTCATTTGGCATTTCTGGGTAGCCCCGTAGGGCAAACTTTTTCTTCTGTTAGGGCAGGCGGAGTGGTCTATGGTGGCTCCGGAATTCCCAAACTGTAGGGCTTGTTGGCCAGGAGTTTGAGGATGGAAGTCTGAGAGCACAAGCTAGGTTTATGTTTCTGGGCGAGGACACGGCAGGCACACTCTGCAGAGCTGAGTCAAGATTTCGTGTATCTGAAGTCAGGGTGAGGATTAGACGTTGGCCCAGGCTGGAGTTTCTGTCCATGATGGCCCATTCATGAAGGTGGGGGGGAGCATCACGAGGCCATGGAGGTTTTAACGTTCATAGTAGGAGAAACCAGGATGGCCCATGTTGCCCCCCCCCCCATGCTTGAGAGCTGCATTGGGCACAAACACGCATTGTGAAACTCAGCGTGAGTCCTGTCCTCAAGTAAGGCCTGTAAGTGTCTGTACCAAGAGCCCGCATATGGGGTGTACCATGCCCCTATGCCCACATTCTTAATCAGAGGTTGGTTTGTCCATTCGCCCCTCCCCAGGGCTATGATCAGGTATCCCGCTATTGGTGGGACACCTGAGGTAAAAAAAAAAAAAAAAAACAAAAAACAAAAACAGAATGGACTCCTCCCATCCCCAGAATCACCCCAGACTCCTGGGATTGGATCAAATATCCAGAAAGGGAGACTCGTCCATGGCCCTTGAGGCCACCTCGACATTCCACGGCCATTGGTGACACAAAGTCCAGAGACAAAAGCCTGAGCAAGCCCCTCACTCTCACCCTTTGTTCATATCCCAAAGAGTTCTCTTCACGGTCTGTAGATTCGACCTGCCATACCTACGTCCCCAAACCTACGCCAAGTTTGTGTTTTCAGACTTCTGTCCCTACAGTCCTGGCCCATACACTTTCCCGGCTAGGGTCCCTGGAGTGACACCTCAGGACTGTGCATGCCTTCTTCGAGGGTATTCTGCCCATTGCATTGGCTACAACCATACAAATTAGGAGAAAGCTCCAAAGTGCCTGAGGCTATCCCAATAGTGTTGGTAACCCAGGGCAAACAGGGGTGATCTGATAACAGCTGAGGAATTACCTCCACTCAGACCCATAGAGAGATGTCCCCTGTGAAGAAGATTGAACAAGACAGGCCCCTAGGTTCTAATCGGACCCATTGCTTTGGTTTCCAGGCATCTCCACAGAGGACTGGTTTCCAATACCAGCATGTGGGGGATACCTGAGGCTCCGATCAGAACACATCTTGTCTCCACATGGGAAACTTGCTCGTTGGGGCTGTGTAAAATCCTCAGGTTAGGAGAATCTTTCAGGGCCCTAGTGCCACCGCCCCATTCCAAGGTCTCGAGGGAAACAAATCCATATTATGACCCATCCACAGGAGAGTCCATTTCAACACAGCCCCCTCGGTTGCTCCTCCAGAGCCAGCAGATTGAACTTCTCTTGTCCCAAGAAGACAACTGGAATATGAAGAGGACTGCCCAAGCATCAAATTTTAGAACACTGTTCTGGAGTTGTTCAGTATGGGACGTCCTTAAGTCATCCAAGATGTCTCAATTGTCCCGCAGAAGGAATTCTAGCAGTTTGGAACATCTCAAAACTCCCACCAAGGGAAAAACTCTATGGCCTCGTGTTGCCCCACCCCCAATTCCTGAAGGGGCCATCATGGACAGAAACTCCAACCTTCCAACATCTGATCCTCGCCCTGACCTCAGATGCATGAGATCTCAATTCACCTCTGTAGAGTGTACCTTCAGTGTCCCCACCCCGAACCTATGCCTAGCTTGTGTTCTCAGACTTCAGTCCTCACACGCTGGACCCACAAGCCTTCCAGTTTGGCAATTCTGGAGCCATTATGCAGCACTCTGCCTGCCCTCCAGAAGAAAAACATTGCCCTATGAGGCTACCCAGAGACCCCATATGAGGATCAACCTGCACACCACTCGACTATACCCCAATTACATAGTCCACCCTGGGCACTAATGCCCTGCCAGACACAGCTTGTCCCTGGACCTCCTGACCGACACCCAGACAGCTGGCCGCAGAGTAAGCACATCGGACCCACCATGGCCTTATGTTGTCATCTCTTCCCAACCTCGGTTTTCAGGCTTCAGAATCTATATCTTATCTTATCTATATCTTATCTTCAGTCACTGCCCAGGGGTGAACTTGATGCAGAAATCATAACTCCTCCCTCCTCATGGCAAGAAACCTTCTGTTTGTTATGTAGTCCAATGTTCAGTGTAGAAGAAACCAGCGTGGCCCTTGAGGCTTCACCCATGCTAGAAGGCAGTGTTAGGAACAAACATGCATTGTGACTTTCAGCGTGAGCCCTGTCCTCAAGTAAAGTCTCTCAGTGGTTGTTCCAATAGCCCACATATGGGGCTTGCCATGCCCCTAGGCCCCCAATCTTAACTAGAGCTTGGGTTGTCCAGTCGCCCCACTCAGGGCCCTGACACAAAATCCAGAGACAAAAGCCTGAACAAGTGCCTCACACTTTCCCTTTGTTTATATCTGAAAGAGTTCTCCGGACGGTCTGTATATCAAGCCTGCCATACCTATGTCCTTCTGTCCCTCACTGCCCTTGCCCACACACCCTCCATCCACACCCAGGACTGTGCCTGCCCTCTCCAAGGGAATTCTCCCCATTCCCTTGGCCAAAACCATATAAATTAGGAGAAATATCCAAAATCCCCGAGGCCATCCCAGTCTATGTCACCCCAGATGGCATCCCATCTAGGCTGTCCAGGACAAACAGAGGCGATCTGACACCAGCTGAGCAACTACCTCCACTCAGACCCATAGATAGAAGTCCCCGGAGAAGAAGATTGAACCGGACAGGTCCCTAGGCCCTAATCAGATCCATTGCCTTGGTTTCCAGGCATATCTCCCCAGAGGCTTTGTTTCCAATATCAGCATATGGGGTTTTCCAGAGGGCCCCATCAGAACACATCTCGTCTCCACATGGGAAACGTGCTCGTTGGAGCTGTGTAGAAACCTCCGGTTAGGTGAATCATTCAGGGCCCCGGTGCCACCGCACAATTCCAAGGTCTCCATGGACACAAACCCACATTGCAACCCATTGCAGGATGCTCGGTTACTCCCCCATAGCCAGCCGATCGAACCTGTCTTGTGGCAAGTAGACAATTGGAATGTGATGCATGCTGCCCAGTCATCCATCCTTAGAACTCTCCTCTGGAGTCCTTCCATATGAGAGCTCCTAGAGCCATTCAACAGGTCTCAATTGTCCCTAACAAGGAATCCTTGCAGCTTGGAGCATCTCACAACCTCCATCGTGGGAAAACCTCCTTTGCCCCGTGATGTCCCATCCCCTTCATGAAAGGGCCATCATGGATAGAAATTCCAACCTGACCCACGTCTGATCCTCGCCCTGATTCAGATGCATGAGATCTCGATTCAGCTCTGCAGAGTGTATATGCCATGCCCCTGCCCTGAAACACAAGCCTAGCTTCTGTTCTCAGACTTCAATCCTCACACTCCTGGCCCAGAAGCCCTCCAGTCTGGCAATACCGGAGCCACAATGCAGCACTCTGTCTGCCATCCAGAAGAAAAATGTTGCTCTATGGGGCTAACCAGAAACTCTAAGTGAGGATCAACCTGCACGCAACACTACTAGTCCCCAATTATACAGTCTACCCTGGGCACTAATGTCCTGACTGACACAGCCTGAGCCCAGACCTCCCGACCGACACCCAGATAGCTGGCTGCCCACTGAGCACATCAGACCCACCATGGCCTTAAGTCTTCATCACTTCCAACCTCGTTTTCCAGGCTTCAGAACCTAGACCTTATCTCCAATCACTGCCCAGAGGTGAATGTGATTTAGAAATCAGAACTCTTCCTTCCCTATGGCAATAAATCTTGTGGTTGGCTTGTTGTCCAACGTTCAGAGTAGGAGAAACCAGTGTGGCCCATGAGGCCCCGCCCATGCTTAAGGGCTGTATTGGGCACAAAAATGCATTGTGACCCTCAGTGTGTGTCCTGTCCTCAAGTAGGTATGACAGTGGCTGTACCAAGAGCCCACATATGGTGCTAACATGCCCCTAGCCCACATTTTTTTTAAAGATTTTACTTATTTATTTGACAGACAGAAATCACAAGTAGGCAGGCAGAGAGAGAGAGAGGAGGAAGCAGGCTCCCCACCGAGGAGAGAGCCCGATGCGGGGCTTGATCCCAGAACCCTGGGACCATGACCTGAGCCAAAGGCAGAGGCTTTAACCCACTGAGCCACCCAGGCGCCCCAAGCCCACATTTTTTAATCAGAGGTCTGTTTGTCCATTCGCCACTCCCCAGGGCTCTGCTCAGGAATCCGTCTTTTGGTGGGAAACCTGAGGTAAAAACAAACAAACAAAAACAGAACGGATCCCTCCCATCACACAGAATGGCCCCAAATTCTGGGGTTCGGGACAAATCGCCAGAAAGGGAGACTCGTCCGATGCCCATGAGGCCACCGCGACATTCCACGGCCATCAATGATACAAAATACAGAGAACAAAGCCTGATCAAGTGTCTCACATTCGACCTTTGTTCATATCCTGAAGAGTTTTCCTCACGGCCTGTAGATCAGGCCTGCCATGCCTACGTCCCCAAACCTAAGCCGAGTTTGTGTTTTCAGACTTCTGTCCCCACAGCCCTGGACCACACACCCTCCAGGATGGGGTCCCTGGAGTGACACCTCAGGACTGTGCCTGTCTTCTCCAAAGGAATTCTGCCCATTCCATTGGCCAAACCATACAAATTATGAGAAACCTCAAAAGTGCCCAAGGCTATCCCAATAGTGTAGGCCACCCGGGACAAAAAGTGTCGATCTGACACCAGCTAAGCACCTACCTCCACTCGGACCCATAGACAGATGTCCCCCGTGAAGAAGATTGAACCGGACAGGCCCCTAGGCCCTAATCAGATCCATTGCTTTGGTTTCCAGGCATTTCTCCACAGAGGCCTGGTTTACAATATCAGCATACGCAGGTTTCCTGAGGCACCGATTGGCACAAATCTTGTCTCCACAGGGAAACTTGCTTGTTGGAGCTGTGTCAAAACCTCTATTTAGGAGAATCCTTCAGGGCCCCAGTGCCACCGCCACATTCCAAGGTCTCCATGGACACAATTCCACATTATGACCCATCCACAGGAAAGTCCATTTCAACACAGCCCTCTCAGTTGCTCCCCCAGAGCCAGCATCAAACTTCTCTTGTCGCTAGGAGACAATTGGAATATAAACAGGGCTAACCAGGCATCAAAATTTAGAACACTGTTCTGAAGTTGTTCCATATGGGACGTCCTTTAGCCATCCAACAGGGCTCAATTTTCCTGTGGAAGGAATCCTTGCGGTTTGGAGCATCTCAAAACTCCGATCAAGCGAAAAAACTCCATGGCCTCCTGTTTCCCAACCCCCCTCCATGACGGGGCTTTCATGGACAGAAACTCCAACCTGAGCCAAAGTCTGATCCTCTCCCTGACTTCAAATGCACGAGATCTCGATTCAGCTCTGTAGAGTGTGCCTGCTTTACCCTCGCCCTGAAACCCAAGTTTAGCTTGTGTTCTCAGACTTCCATCGTCACACTCCTGGCCCACAAGCACTCCAGTTTGGCAATTCTGGACCCATAATGCAGCACTCTGCCTGCCCTCCAGAAGAAAAACTTTGCCCTATTGGGCTACCCAGAAACACCAAAGGATTATCAACCTGCATGCCACTCAACTGTAGCTCAATTATACAGTCTACACTGGGCACTAATGCCCTGTCTGACATAGCTTGAGCACAAACCTCCCGACCGACACCAGACTGCTGAGAACACACTGAGCCACCATGGCCTTAGGTCGTCATCTCTTTCCAACCTAGATTTTCAGGCTTCAGAACCTAGACCTTAACTGCAATCACTGTCAAGGGGTGAACGTGATGCAGAAATCAGAACTCTTCCTTCCCCATGGAAAGAAACCTTGTGCTTGGCATATTGTCCAAAGTTCAGTGTAGGAGAAAATGGCGTGGACCATGAGGTCCCGCCCATACTTGAGCACTGCGAGGGCACAAACACACAGTGTGACCCTCAGCGTGAGTCCTGTCCTCAAGTAAGGCCTCTCAGTGGCTGGACCAAGAGACAGCAAATTGGGCTTGCATAGCCCCTAGGCCCCAATTTTTAACCAGAGTTCGGGTTGTCCAGTCGCCCATTCCCAGGGCTCTGCTCTGGAATTCTTTTGGTGAGACACCTCAGTTAACAAAACAGAAAGGACTCCTCCCATCCCTCAGACTGACCCAAAACTCTTGGGATCGGGCCAAATCCAGAGAGGGGAAGACTCGTCCATGGACCATGAGGCCTCCCCGACATTCCACCGCCATCGTTGACACAAAATCCAGAGATAAAAGCCTGAGCAAGTACCCCACTCTCGCCCTTTATACATATCCCAGAGTGCTCCTCACGGTCTGTAGATCGGGCCTGCCATACCTACGTCCCCAAACCTAAGCTGAGTTTGTGTTTTCAGACTTCTGTCCCCACAGTCCTGGTCCACACACCCTGCAGCCTGGGGCCCCTGGAGCCACACATCAGGACTGTGCATGCCCACTCCAGGGGAATTCTGCCCATTCCATTGTCCACAATTGTACAAATTAGGAAAAACCTCCAAAGTCCCCGGGTCCATCTCAATAGTGTAGGCTGCCCGGGACAAACAGGGATGGTGTGACACCAGCTGAGAAACTACCTCCATTCATACCGTAGACAGATGTCCCCAGAGAAGAAGATTGAACCAGACAGGCCCCTAGGCCCTAATCCGATCCATTGCTTTGGTTTCCAGGCATCTCTCTTCAGAGTCCTGGTTTCCAATACCAGACTATGGCTGTTTCTTGAGGCACCCGTCAGAACAAATCTCTTCTCTGCATGGGAATCTTGCTCTATGCAGCTGTCTCAAAACCTCGGATTAGGAGAATCCTTAAGAGACCCAGTGCCACTGCCCCATTCCAGGGCCCCATGGACACAAACCCACATTAGGACCCATCTGCAGGAGATTCCATTTCAACTCAGCCCCGTCGGTTGATCCCCCAGTGCCATCAGATCGAACATGTCTTGTCGCCAGTAGACAATTGGAATGCGAGGCGGGCTCCTCAGGCATCCATCCTTAGAACCCTGCTCTGGCGTCATTCTGTATGGGACATCCTGGAGCCATCCAACAGGTCTCAATTGTCATGCAGAGGAATCCTTGTGTTTTGGAGCATCTCACAGCTCCCAACGTGGAAAAACCTCGAAGGCTTCATGATGCCGCCCCCTTCATGAAGGGGCTATCATGGACAGGAACTCCAACCTGAGCCTATGTCTGATCTTCGTCCTGACTTCAGATGCACAAGATCTTGATTCAACTCTGCAGAGTGTGCCTGCCTTGCCCTCTCCCTGAAACCTAAGTCTAGCTTGTGTTCTCAGACTTCCGTTCTCACACTCCTGGCCCCCAAGCCCTCCAATTTGGCAATTCCGGACACACAATGCAGCACTCTACCTGCCCTCCACAAGAAAAATGTTGCCCTCTGGAGTGACCTAGACACCCCAAATGAGGATAAACCTACACGGCTCTCAATTGTACCCAAAATATATAGTCTAACCTGGGCACTAATGCACTGTCTGACACAGTGTGAGCCGGGACCTCATAACCAACACCCAGACAGCTGACCGCACACTGAGCACATCCAACCCGCCATGGCCTTAGGTCGTCATCTCTTCCCATCCTAGCTTTTCAGGCTTCAGAACCTAGACTTTATCTCCAATCACTGCCCAGGGGTGAACGTGATACAGAGAACAGAACTCCTCCTTTCCCATGGCAAGAAATCTTATGGTTGGCATGCTGTCCAAGGTTCAGTGTAGGAGAAACCAGCGTGACCCTTGAGGCCCCGCTCATGCTTGAGAGCTGTGTTGGTCACAAGGATGCATTGTGGCCCTCAGTGTGAGTCCTGTCCTCAAGAAAGGCCTCTCAGTGGCTGGGACAAGAGCCCACATATGGGGCTTGCCATGCCCCTAGGCCCCTAATCTTAACCAGAGTTCGGGATATCGAGTCATGCCTACCCAGGGCTCTGCTCTGGAATCCCTCTTTTGGTGACACACTTGAGGTATAAAAACAGAAAGGTCTGATCCTATCCCACAGAAGGACCCCAAACTCTTGGGATCGGGCCAAATCCCCAGGCAGGGATACTCGTTTATGGCCCCTGAGGCCACCCGGACATTCACTGCCATAGGTGACACTAACTCCAGAGACAAAAGTCTGAGCAAGTGCCTCACACTCGCCCTTTGTTTAGATCCCGGAGAGTTTTCGCCATGGTCGGTAGGTAGATCAGGTCTGCCCTACCTATGGCCCGAAACCTAAGACAAATTTGTGTTTTCAGAAAACTGTCCCCATATCCCTGGCCCAAACACCATACAGACTGGGGCCACTGGAGCCACACCTCATGACTGTGTGTGCCCTCTGCAAGGGAATTCTGCCCATTCCATTGGCCAAAGCCATACAAATAGGAGAAACCTCCAAAGTCCCCAAGGCCATCCCAAAAGTGTAGACCACCCAGGACAAACAGGGGCGATCTGGCATCAGATGAGCAACTACCTCCACTCATACCCATAGACAGATGTCTCCAGAAGAAGATTCAACCAGACAGGCCCCTAGGCCATTATAAGATCCATTGCTTTGCTTTCCAGGCATCTCATCTCAGAGGCCTGCTTTACAATACTAGCAGATGTGGGTTTCAGAACAATTCTCGTCTCCACATGGGCAATGTGCACATTGGAGCTGTGTCAAAACCTCCAGTTAGGAGAATCCTCCAGGGCCCCGGTGCCACCACCCCATTCCAAGGACCTCATGGACACAAACTCACATTAGGAACCATCCTCAGGTGAGTCCATTTCAACTCAGCCCCCTCGGTTGCTCTCGAAGAGCCAGCAGATCGAACCTGTCTTGTCGCTAGGAGACAATAGGAATGCGAGGCTGGTTGCCCAGGAATCCATCCTTAGAATTGTTCTCTGGAGTCATTCCGTATGAGATGTCCTGGAGCCATCCAACAGGGCTCAATTGTCCATTAGTAGGAATCCTTGCATTCTGGAGCATCTCACAACTGCCATTGTGGGAAAATCTTCATGGCCTTGAGATGTCGCCCCCTTCATGAAGGGGTCATCAAGGACAGAAACTCCAACCTGAGTCTATATCTGATCCTCTCCCTGACTTCAGATGCATGAGATCTCGATTCAGATCTGCAGAAGGTGCCTGCCGTGCCCTGGCCCCGAAACCTATGCCTAACTTGTGTTCTCAGACATCCGTCCTCACACTCCTCATCCACAAGCCATCCAGTTTGGGAATTCCGGAGCCACAATGCAGCACTCTGTCTGTCCTCCAGAAGAAAAACGTTGCCCTATGGGGCTACCCAGAAACGCCAAATGAGGATCAACCTGCATGGCACTTAACTGTACCCCAATTATATAATTTCATTGGGTAACTAATGCCCTGTATGACACAGCCTGAGCCCGGAACTCCCGACCAACACCCAGACAGCTGGCTTCACACTAAGCACATTGAACCTGACATGGCCTTAGGTCGTCATCTCTTCCCAAACTCAGTTTTCAGACTTCAGAACCTAGATCTTATCTCCAATCACTGCCCAGGGTCGAATGAGATGCAGATCAGAACTCTTGCTTCCCCATGGCAAGAGAACTTGTGGTTGGCATGTTCTCCAACGTCTAGGAGAAACCGTCGTGGCACATGAGGCCAGGCCCATGCTTGAGGGCCACATTGGGCACAAACATGCACTGTGCCCCTAAGCGAGAGACCTGTCCTAAAGTAAGGCCTCTCAGTGGTTGGACCGAGAGCCCGCATAAGGGGCTTGCTATGCCCCTAGGCCCCCATTCCTAACCAGAGTTCGGTTGTCCAGTCTCCCCTCCCCAGGGCATTGCTCTGGAATCCCTCTTTTGGTGGGACACCTGAGGTATAAAAACAGAAAGGTCTGCTCCTATCCCACAGAATGACCCCAAACTCTTGGGATCGGGGTAAATCCAGATAGAGAGAGACTCGTCAATGGCCCATGAGGCTACCCCGACATTCCACGGCCATTGTTGACACAAAATCAAAAGGCAAAAGCCTCAGCAAGTGCCCCACACTCGCCCTTTGTTCATATCCCTAAGAGTTTTACTCACGGTCTGTAGATCGGGCCTGCCATACCTCCATCCCCAAACCTAAGCTGAGTTTGTGTTTGCAGACTTCTTTATTCATAGCCCTGGACCACACACTCTCCAGGCTAGGGCACCTGGTGCCACAACTCCGGTCTTTGCCTGTCCTCTACAAGGGAATTCTGCCCATTCCATTGGCCACAACCGTACAAATTAGGAGAGAGCTCCAAAGTCTCGGAGGCCATCCCAATAGTGTAGACCACCCAGGATAAACAGGGGCGATCTGACACCAGCTGAGGAACTACCTCCACTCAGACACATAGACATATGTCCACAGAGAAGTTTGAAGTGGTCAGGCCCTAGGCCCTAAATGGATCCATTGCTTTTGTTTCCAGGCATCTTTCCTCAGAGGCCTGGTTTCCAATATCAGCCTATGGGGGTATCCTGAGGCACCCATCAGAACACATCTCATCTTCACATTGGAAACTTGCTTGTTGGAGCTATGTCAAAACCTCCGGTTAGGGGACGCCTGGGTGGCTCAGTTGGTTAAGCAGCTGCCTTCGGCTCAGGTCATGATCCCAGTGTCCTGGGATCGAGTCCCACATCGGGCTCCTTGCTCGGCAGGGAGCCTGCTTCTCCCTCTGCCTGCCATTCTGTCTGCCTGTGCTCACTCTCTCCCTCTCTCTCTCTGATAAATAAATAAGATCTTTAAAAAAAAAAAAAAAAAACTCCGGTTAGAAGAATCCTTAAGAGCCCCGATGCCACCGCCCAATTCCAAGGTCTCCATGTACACATACCCATATTAGGACCCATTTGCAGGACAGTCCATTTCAACTTAACCCCTTTGCTTTCTCCACAAGAGGCAGCCGATCGAAATTGTCTTTTCACTAGGAAACAATTGGAATCTGAGGCATGATGCCCAGGCATCCATCCTTAGAACCCTGCTCTGGAGACTTTCCGTATGGGACGTCCTGGAGCCATCCAAAAGGTCTCAATTGTCCCACAGAAGGAATCCTTGCAGTTTGGAGCATCTCACAACTCCTAACATGGGAAAACCTCCACGGCCTCAGGATGCCCCACTCTCTTCATAAAGGGGTCATCATAGACAGAAACTCCAACCTGAGGCAATGTCTGATCCTCGCCCTGACTTCAGATGCACGGGATCTCGATTCAGCTATGCAAAGTATGCCTGCCTTGCCCTTGCCACAAACATACTTCTAGCTTGTGTTCTCAGATTTTCGTCCTCACACTCCTGCCTCACAAGCCCCCCAGTCTGGCAATTCTGGACCCACAATGCAGCACTCTGCCTGCCCTCCAGATGAAAATCTTTGCCCTATGGGGCTGCCCAGAAACACCAAAGGATTATCAACCTGCACACCACTCGACTATACCCTAATTATACAGTCTACCCTGGGCACTAATGCCCTGTCTCACACAGCCTTAGCACAGACCTCCCAACCAACTCCCAGACAGCTGAGAGCACACTGATCACATCAGATCCACCATGGCCGTAGGTCGTCATTTCTTCCCAACCTAGCTTTTCAGGCTTCAGATCCTAGACCTTAACTGCAATCACTGCCAAGAGGTGAACATGATGCAGAAATCAGAACTCTTCCTTCCCCATGGCAAGAATCCTTGTGGTTGGCATGTTGTCCAATGTTCAGTGTAGGAGAAACCAGTGTGGTCCATGAGGCCCCGCACATGCTTGAGTGCCACGAGGGCATAAACACACATTGTGACCCTCAGCGTGAGCCCAGTCCTCAAGTAAGGCCTCTCAGTGGCTGGACCAAGAGACGGCATATTGGGCTTGCCATGCCCCTAGGCCCCAATTTTTAACCAGAGTTCGGGTTGTCCAGTCGCCCCTCCCCAGGACTCTGCTCTGGAATCCCTCTTTTGGTGGGACACCGCAGGTAACAAAACAGAAAGGACTACTCCCATCCCACAGATTGACCCAAAACTCTTGGGATCAGGCCAAATCCACAGAGAGGAAGACTCCTCCATGGCCCATGAGACCTCCCCGACATTCCATGGCCATCGTTGCACAAAACTCAGGGACAAAAGCCTGAACAAGCACCTCACACTCACCCGTTTTTCATATCCCAAAGAGTGCTCCTCACGGTCTGCAGATCGGGCCTGCCATACCTACGTCCCCAAACCTAAGCTGAGTTTGTGTTCTCAGACTTCTGTCCCCACAGTCCTGGCCCACATATCCTGCAGGCTGGGGCCCCTGGAGCCACACATCAGGACTGTACATGCCCACTCGAGGGGAATTCTGCCCATTCCATTGTCCACAATTTTTCAATTAAGTAGAAACCTCCAAAGTCCCCGAGGCCATCCCAATAGTGAAGGCCGCCTGGGACAAACAGGGACGGTATGACACCAGCTGAGAAACTACCTCCACTCGTACCATAGACAGATGTCCCCAGAGAAGAAGATTGAATCAGACAGGCCCCTAGGCCCTAATCGGATCCATTGCTTTGGTTTCCAGGGATCTCTCCTCAGTGGTCTGGTTTCCAATACCAGCATATTGGGGTTTCCTGAAGCATCAATGAGAACAAATCTCATCTCCCCATGGGAAACTTGCTTGTTGGAATTGTGTCAAAATGTCCAGTTAGGAGAATTCTTCAGGGACCCATGCCACTGCCCTATTTCAAGGTCTCCATGGACAAAAATCCTACATTATGGCCCATCCTCAGGAGAGTCCATTTCAACTCAGCCCAATCAGTTGGCATGCCAGAGTCAGCAGATCAAATGTGTCTTGTTGCTAGGAGACAATTGGAACGTGAGGCAGGCTGCCCAGGCATCCATCCATAGAATCCTGCTCTGGAGTAATTCTGTATGGGATATCCTCGAGCCATGCAACAGTTTTCAGTTGTCCCACAGAAAATCCTTGTGGTTTGGAGCATCTCACAACAACCATCAATGGAAAAACTCCATGGCCTCATGATGACCCCCCTTTTTGAAGGGGCCATCATGGACAGAAACTCCAATCTGAGCCTACGTCAGATCCTCGCCCTGAATTCAGATGCACGAGAACTCAATTCAGCTCTGCAGAGTGTGCCTGCCGTGCCCTGGCCCCGAAGCCTAAGCCTAACTTGTGTTCTCAGACTTCCGTCCTCACACTCCTGGCCCAAAAGCCTTCCAGTTTGGCAATTCAGTAGCCAGAATGCAGCACTCTGCCTGACCTCCAGAAGAAAAATTGTGCCCTATGGAGCTACCCACACACCCCAAATGGTTATCTTCTGCATGCCACTCGACTGTACCCCAAGTATACAGCCTATCTGGGCACTAATTCTTTGTCTGGCACAGCCTGAGCCCATACCTCCTGAACTGTGGCCCAGAAAGCTGGCCACAAACTGAACACATAGAATCAGCCAAGGCGTTAGGTCGTCATCTCTTCCCAACCTCGATTTTCAGGCTTCAGAACCTAGACCTTATCTCCAAACACTGCGCAGGGGTGAGCGTGATGTAGAAATCAGAATTCCTCCTTCCCCGTGGCAAGAAATCTTGTGGTTGGCATGTTGTCCAACATTCAGTGTAGGAGAAACCTGCATGGTCAATGAGGCCAAGCCCATGCTTGAGGAGAGCCTTGGGCAGAAACACACATTGTGACCCTCAGCATGAGTCACCTATTCAATTAAGGCCTCTCAGTGGCTGGACCAAGAGCCCGAATATGGGGCTTACCATGCCCATAGTCACCCAGGCCTAATCAGAGGGCAGGTATTCCAGATGCCAGTACCCAATGCTCTGCTCTAGAATCTTTTAATTGGGGGGACCCCTAAGGTAGAAAATAGGACTCCTCCCTTCCCACAGAATGACCACAAACTCTTGGGAGCTGGGCAAGTCACCAGAGTGGGAGACTCTTCCACGGCCCATGAGGCCACCCGTAAATTAAACGACCATTGTGGGCACAACATCCAGAGACAAAAGCCTGAACGACCGCGTCCCACTCACCCTCCTTCATATCGCGAGGAGCTCCCCTCACAGATTTTAGATCAGTCCTGCCATAGCCTCGGCCCCAAATCACAGCCGAGTTTGTGTTTTTGGACGTCTGTTCCCACATCCCTAGCCCACACAGCCTCCAGGCCAGGGCCTCTGGAGCAACACCACAGGACTGCCCTGCCCTCTCCTAGGAGATTGTGCCTATTCCATTGGTCACTACCCTACAGAATAGGAGAAACCTCAAGCCCCCCGAGGACATCCCACTACTGTATGCCACCCTGGACAAACAGGGGCATTCTGACACAAGCTGAGCAACTACCTCCATGCAGACATGCAAACAGATGTCCAAAGAGACAGAAGATTGAACCAGACAGGCCCCTAGGCCCGATCTGAACTCTTGCTTTGGTTTCCACGTGTCACTCCTCAGAGAAGTGGGATCGAAGACCAGCATATGGGGCTTTCCTGAGGCACAAACAGAATACCTCTCATCTAGACATGGGAAGCTTCCTTGTTGGAGTTGTGTCAAACCCTTTGGGTTGGAGAATACTGCAGAGTCCCTGAGCCGCCACCACATTCCAAGGCCTCCATGGCCAACAATGCACATTATGACGCATCACACAGGAGAGTCCATTTCAACTCAGCCCTCTGGGTAGCTCGTCCAAGAGCCCGCAGATTGAGCTTGCCTCATCCCGACCATCCAATGAGAATGTGAGGTGGCGTTTCCAGGCATCCGCTTAGAGCCCTGCTCTCCCGTCTTCACGTATGGGGCGTCTTGGAACCAACCAATAGGAATCAACTGTCCTGCAGAAGGAAACCTTGAAGTTTGGAGAAGCTCACAACCTCCAGCGTAGGAAAACATCCCTGGTCTCATCATGCCCCCACCCCCTTCAGGAAGGGGCCATCATGGACATAAACTCCAGCCTGAGGCAACGTCTGATACTCGCCCTGACTTCAGATACAGGAGATCTCGATTCAGCCTCTGCAGAGTGGGCCTGCCGTGCCCTCGGCCCCAAACCTAATGCTAGCTTGTGTTTTCAGACTTCCTCACACTCCTGGCAAACAAACCCTCCAGACTGGGAATTCCGGAACCACAACACAGCCTTCTGTCTGCCCACCAGAAGAAAAACGTTGCCCTGTAGGGCTTTTCAGAAACCCCAAATGAGAATCAACCTGCTAGGGCCTCGACCGCACCCCAGTTGGATAGGCTGCCCTGGGCACTAATGCTCTGTCTGACACAACATGAGGCCAGACGTCCCGACAGACAAGAAGACAGCTGGCCGCACACCCAGTACTTCGGACACGCCATGGCCTTAGGCCGTCATCTCTTCCCAACCTGGGTTTTCAGACATCTGAACCTACACATTATATCAAATCCCCGCACAGGAGTGTACCTGAGGCACAAATCAGAACTCCTCCTTCCCCATGGCTGTAAAGCTTGCTGTTGGCATGGAGTCACACTTGCAGGGTAGGAAAAACCTTCATGAACCCTGATGCCACGCCCAAACTTGAGTTCAGCCCTGTGCACAAACTCGCATTTTGACCTTCAGTGTGTCCCCCATGTCGAATTAAGGTCTCTTAGGGCCTGGACTAAGAGCCCGCATATGGGGCTTGCCAAGCCCCTATGCTCCCAAACCTCACCAGAGTTCGAGTTTCCAGTTGCCTGTACGCAGGGCTGTGATATGGAGTCCCTTTCTTGGAGAGACACCTGAGACTGACTACAGGATTCCACCCTTCCCAAAAAACGACCCCAATCTCTTGGAAGCTGGGCCAGATCCCCAGAGAGGTAGACTCTTCCATAGCCCCTGAGGCCACACCTACATTCCATGGATATTCTGGACACAACATCCAGAGACAAAACCCTGAGGGACCGCCTCCCACTCGTTTTTCTTTCATAACCCGAGGAGCTCCCCTTAGGGTCTATGCATCCAGCCTGCCATACCCTCGGAGCCACACCTAACCCGAGTTTTTGTTTTCAGACTTCTGTGCCCATAGCCCAGACCCACACACTCTCAGGCTACGGCCTCTGGACACACAACAAAGGACCTGTCCTCTCTAAGGAAACTGTGCCCAATCCTTTGGCCACAAAACTACAGATTAGGAGAAATCTCCAAGTGATCCGGTGCCATCCCAATATTGTAGGCCGCCCTGGACTAAGAAGGGCACTCCTACACCAGCTGAGCAACTATCTCCACTTAGAAACTCAGACAGTTTCCCCAGAGACAGAAGATTGAAATGGACAGGCCACTAGGCCCTAATCTGAACCTAGGTTTGGTTTCAAGGTTTCTCTCCTCAGAGGAATGGTTTCGAAGACCAACATCTGGGGCTTTTCTGAGGCACCGAACAGAACCTCTCTCATCTCCACATGGGGAACTTTCTTATTCGAGCTGTATCATCCCTTCAGGTGGGTGAATTCTGCAAGACCCCTGAGCCACCAGCACATTCCAAGGTCCCCATGGACACAAACCCACATACGACCCATCCTCAGGAGAGTCCATTTCAACAAAGCCCTCTGGGTAAGCTCGCTCCAGAGTCAGTAGATCAAACATATCTTGTCACTAATAGCCAATGGGAATGTGAGGTATGCTGTACAGGCAACCATCCTTCGAACCCTGCTATCCAGTCCTTCTGTATGGGACATCCTGCAGCCATCCAACAGGACTCGACTGTCCTGCAGAAGGAAACCTTGTGGTTTGGAGAAACTCACAAACTCAGTGTATGTGCTGGTGTGTAAGGTGCTGTGCAGGATTCTCCTATGGTGACGGTTAGGCACAGGTCGCAGGACATGGTTTCCTTCAGGGGACAGGAGATGTTCTGTTATGTGGCTCAGGGACCACATGTTGTATCCTAAGTTGGTATTTCCGATCAGTGCCCTGAGGACTGATGCCTGAAAAGCTAATCCAGGGTTCCAATGTCAGGTTCAATCTTCTGACTCAGGACCATTGACTTGCGTGTCTGCCTGGATGTAGGTGATCAGGGTGTTTCAGACTGTGCATTTTCATCCAGTGCTCCCGACAATATTGAGGTGGGCTCAGGGACCTTGCAGATTTCTCCAAATCTGGATGGTTTTGGCAACTTTGATGGGCACAGTTTCCTTGGGGATGGCAGGCACAGTCCTGTGGTGTGGATCCAGAGACACTATCCTGGAGGGCATGTGAGTCAATGTTTTGTGAGAGAAGTCTGCAAACACAAATGTGGGTTAGCGTTAGTGGCGAGGTGATTGCAGGCCCAATGCGTAGACCTGGAGTGCAGCTCGTCAGGAACTGTTATTAGAGTGACTGGAAGGCGGTAGCACAGGCTTTTCTATCTGGATTGTGTGTCCAGGATGGACACTGAATGCAGGTGTGGTCTCCTGGGTCCATGGGAGACGTTACCTCACTTAGGATCCTGCTGGCTCTCCATAGTTTGTTGGCTTTTTTGGGGAAGGGAAGAGTGCTGTTTTCCATCTTATATGTGCCCCAAAACGGATTCCAGAGATATCTCTGGATACGGGTGCCTGGAAAATCCCACTAAGGATTAAGATTTGGGCCTAAGGGCTTACCAGGACTGCCATGTGCGATCCTCATGGTGCAACTTGGAGGGCTTGTTTGAAAGCATGATCAGGCTGAGAGTCACAATGCCTGTTTATTCCCAGGGTGGCCCTCAGGAGTGGCCGTGGTCTCATTGGCCATGCAGCTTTCTCCCACTTTGAGGGTTGGACACCCATTCCAACAGCCAGGTTTCCTGCCATATGGAAGGAGGATTTCTCTATTGTGCTTCAGGTTCCCCCATTGGCAGGGATTCCAGTAAATGTCTGGCACAGATGCCTGAATACCAAGGATGCGTAATGATGATGGACTTGGGCCATCGCCGGTCTCACATGCTGGAAATGGGACCCCCTCTCTGGGTGGCTGACACAAGGTAGGGGTTCAGGCTCTTTCAGACACAGCACACGTGGCCAGGGCTGCCTAAAAATCAGGTTTCCCTCGAAGGCTGAGCGGATTGATCCTCATGTGGGGTTTTTGGGCAGACTCGCCAGGCACTTCCTCTTTCTATGGGGAAGGCAGAATGCTGTGTCGTGCCTCCAGAATCCCTTATCAAGAGGGTTTGGGGACCAATCTGGTGAGGATGGAATAGTATACACAAGCTTCGGTTTAATTCAGTGCCAAGCAGAAGGCAGTTCCTATGTGTAGCTACTGCATTGAGACATCCAGCACCTGAATAAGGGCAGATGTCAGATGTTTGTTCACACTGCAATTTGTGTCTACGATGACCGACAAATGGAGTGGTGACATCCAGAGGCCATGGAGTATTTCCCACGCTGAGTCTTTTGAGATGCTCCAAATAACAAGGTTTCCTTCTTCTGGACAGGTGGAGTCTGCTTGGTTTGCTCCGGGGTCCCTCATGTGCAGTTTTGGTAGCAGAGCTCTACCACATGGATGTCTGGAAAGCACAACTCCATTGACCATTGCATCTGAAGAAAATGGCAGGTTCCTTCTGGTGGCTCTTGGGCGACGTGCCAAGGCATTGAGTTGACTTGGAATCTCTTATCCATGGGTCACAGTGCTGGTTTGTTACCAGGGAGATCTAAGAATGTGATGTTGGCTAAGGGGCCATGCAGGATTCTCCAACCCTGTGGATTTGGCACAGATCAAAGAGCCCCATTTCCTTCTGGTGATAGGAGATGTTCTGTTGTGTGGCTCAGGGACCACATGTTGTATCACAAGTTTTTATTACAGAACAGACCTCTGAGGACAGATGCCTGAAAACCTAATCTACTGTTACAATGAGGTCCTAGGGGCATGTCAGGTTCAGTCATCTAATTCAGGACCATTGATTTGGCTGTCTGCCTGGGTGTAGGTGATCAGGGTGTTTCAGACTGTGCATTTGCATCCAGAGCGGCTGCCAATATTGGGGTGGGCTCTGGGGACTTTCATGTTTATCCTAATCTGGAAGGTTTGGGCAACTGTGAAGGGCACAGTTTCCTTGGGGATGGCAATCACAGTCATGTGATGTGTCTCCAGAGACTCCATCCTGGAGGGCATGTGACACATGGTTTTGGGAATGAAGTCTGCAAACACAAACTCGGGATAGTGTTAGTGGCTAGGTGATCTTAGGCGCAAAGAGTAAACCTGGAGGGAGGGTCATAAGGAACTGTAATTAAGGTGAGTGGAAGGTGGTAGCACAGGCTTTTCTATCTGGATAGTGTGTCTAGGATGGCTTTGGTATACTGGTGTGGTCTCATTATCCCATGGGAGAATTTTCCTCTCTAAGGATCCTGGTGGCTCCCAATAGTTTGGTGGCTTTTTTGTGGAAGGGAAGAGTGTTGTTTTACATCTTAGGGGTGCCCCAAAACAGGGATTCTGGAGACGGGAAATTCCCACCAAGGGTTATTTTTTGGGCTGAGTGTCATACCAGGCATGCAATGCGGGATCCTGGTGGTGCAGCTGAGAGGGATTATTTGGAAGCATGCTCAGGCTGAGGGTCACAATGCCCATTTGTGCACAGGGAGGCCCTCACATGTGGGTGTGACCTAATTTTCCATACAGCTGGCGCCCACTCTGACGGTTGGACAACCATCCAAACAGCCAGGTTTTCTGCCATGGGGAAGGAGCAGTTCTCTCTTCTGCTTCAGGTTCCCCATTAGCAGGGATTCGAGCAAAGGTCTGCAGACAGATGCCTGAATACCAAGGATGGGCAGAGAGGACAGACATAGGACATGGTTGGTCTCACATGCTGGTTATGGGACCTGCTTTCTGGTAGGCAGTCATGAGGATGGGTCTCAGGATCTGTCAAACATAGTACTAGTGGCCAGGGTAGCCTAAAAAATGAGGTTCCATCGAGGGTTGAGCAAACTGATCCTCATGTGGGGATTTTTGGGCAGATTCAGCAGGCACGTCTTCTTTCTATGGGGAAGGCAGAATGCTGCATCGTGGCTCCCGAATTCCCTATCAAGAGTGCTAGTGGACCATTCGGGTGAGGATGGAATTGTAAACACAAGCAACGGTTAAATTCAGTGCAGAGCAAAAGGAAGTTCCAGTGTGCAGCGGCTTACTCGAGACATCCAGCACCTGAGTAAGCCTGGATGTCAGATGTTTGCTCACAATGGGGTTTGTTTCTTTTTTTTTTATGGTTTTGCAATAAGTCTTAATTGTGCAGTGATTTTTTTAAATTTATTTTTTTTAATTTTCAGAAAAACAGTATTCATTATTTTTTCACCACACCCAGTGCTCCATGCAAGCCGTGCCCTCTATAATACCCACAAACTGGTACCCAAACCTCACACCCCCCGCCACTTCAAACCCCTCAGATTGTTTTTTTTTTTCCCAATTTATTTATTTTCAGAAAAACAGTATTCATTATTTTTTCACCACACCCAGTGCTCCATGCAAGCTGTGCCCTCTATAATACCCACCACCTGGTACCCCAACCTCCCACCCCACCGCCACTTCAAACCCCTCAGACTGTTTTTCAGAGTCCATAGTCTCTCATGGTTCACCTCCCCTACCAATTTACCCAAATTCCCTACTCCTCTCTAACACCCCTTGTCCTCCATGCTATTTGTTATGCTCCACAAATAAGTGAAACCATATGATAATTGACTCTCTCTGCTTGACTTATTTCACTCAGCATAATCTCTTCCAGTCTCGTCCATGTTGCTATAAAAGTTGGGTATTCATCCTTTCTGATGGAGGCATAATACTCCATAGTGTATATGGACCACATCTTCCTTATCCATTCATCCGTTGAAGGGCATCTTGGTTCTTTCCATAGTTTGGCGACTGTGGCCATTGCTGCTATAAACATTGGGGTACAGATGGCCCTTCTTTTCATGACATCTGTGTCTTTGGGGTAAACACCCAGGAGTGCAATTGCAGGGTCATAGGGAAGCTCTATTTTTAATTTCTTGAGGAATCTCCACACTGTTCTCCAAAGAGGCTGCACCAACTTGCATTCCCACCAACAGTGTAAGAGGGTTCCCCTTTCTCCACATCCTCTCCAACACATGTTGTTTCCCGTTTTGTTAATTTTGGCCATTCTAACTGGTGTAAGGTGATATCTCAATGTGGTTTTAATTTGAATCTCCCTGAGGGCTAATGATGATGAGCATTTTTTCATGTGTCTGATAGCCATTTGTATGTCTTGATTGGAGAAGTGTCTGTTCATATCTTCTGCCCATTTTTTGATGTGTTTGTCTGTTTCGTGTGGGTTGAGTTTGAGGAGTTCATTATAGATCCTGGATATCAACCTTTTGTCTGTACTGTCATTTGCAAATATCTTCTCCCATTCCGTGGGTTGCCTCTTTGTTTTTTTGACTGTTTCCTTTGCTGTGCAGAAGCTTTTGATTTTGATGAAGTCCCAGAAGTTTATTTTCGCTTTTGTTTCCTTTGCCTTTGGAGACCTATCTTGAAAGAAGTTGCTGTGGTTGATATCGATGAGATTTCTGCCTATGTTCTCCTCTAAGATTCTGATGGATTCCTGTCTCACATTGAGGTCTTTCATCCATTTTGAGTTGATCTTTGTGTACGGTGTAAGAGAATGGTCGAGTTTCATTCTTCTACATATAGCTGTCCAGTTTTCCCAGCACCATTTATTGAAGAGACTGTCTTTTTTCCACTGTATATTTTTTCCTGTTTTGTCAAAGATTAATTGACCATAGAGTTGAGGGTCCATATCTGGGCTCTCTACTCTGTTCCACTGGTCTATGTGTCTGTTTTTATGCCAGTACCATGCTGTCTTGGTGATCACAGCTTTGTAATAAAGCTTGAAATCAGGTAAGGTGATGCCGCCAGCTTTATTTTTGTTTTTCAACATTCCTTAGCGATTCGGGGTCTCTTCTGATTCCATACAAATTTTAGGATTATTTGCTCCAGCTCTTTGAAGAATGCCGGTGGAATTTTGATCGGAATGGCATTAAAAGTATAGATTGCTCTAGGCAGTATAGACATTTTAACAATGTTTATTCTTCCGATCCAGGAGCATGGAATGGTCTTCCATCTTTTTGTGTCTTCTTCAATTTCTTTCATGAGTGTTCTATAGTTCCTCAAGTACAGATCCTTTACCTCTTTAGTTAGGTTTATTCCAAGGTATCTTATGGTTCTTGGTGCTATAGTAAATGGAATCGATTCTCTAATTTCCCTTTCTGTATTTTCATTGTTAGTGTATAAGAAAGCCACTGATTTCTGCACATTGACTTTGTATCCTGCCACGTTGCTGAATTGCTGTATGAGTTCTAGTAGTTTGGGGGTGGAGTCTTTTGGGTTTTCCATATAAAGAATCATGTCATCTGCGAAGAGAGAGAGTTTGACTTCTTCATTACCTATTTGGATACTTTTTATTTCTCTCTGTTGTCTGATTGCTGTTGCTAGGACTTCTAATAATATGCTGAACAAGAGTGGTGAAAGTGGGCATCCTTGTCTTGTTCCTGATCTCAATGGAAAGGCTGCAAGCTTTTTCCCATTGAGGATGATATTTGCTGTGGGTCTTTCATAGATAGATTTGATGAGGTTCAAGAATGTACCCTCTATCCCTATACTTTGAAGCGTTTTAATCAGGAACGGATGTTGGATTTTGTCAAATGCTTTTTCTGCATCAATTGAGAGGACCATGTGGTTCTTCTCTCTTCTCATATGAATTTGTTGTATCACATTGATTGATTTGCGAATGGTGAACCATCCTTGTAGCCCAGGGATGAATCCCACCTGATCATGGTGGACAATCTTTTAATGTGCTGTTGGATCCTGTTGGCTAGGATCTTGTTGAGAATCTTAGCATCCATATTCATCAGTGATATTGGTCTGAAATTCTCCTTTTTGGTAGGGTCCTTGCCTGGTTTGGGGATCAGGGTAATGCTGGATTCATAGAAAGAGTCTGGAAGTTTTCCTTCTGCTTCAATTTTTTGAAACAGCTTGAGGAGAATAGGTGTTATTTCTTCTTGGAAGGTTTGGTAGAATTCCCCAGGGAATCCGTCAGGTCCTGGTCTCTTGTTTTTTGGGAGGTTTTTGATCACTGATTCAATCTCGTTATTAGATATGGGTCTATTCAGGTTTTCGATTTCTTCCTGGTTCAATTTTGGTAGTTTTTATTTTTCCAGGAATGCATCCATTTCATCTAGGTTGCTAAGCTTATTGGCATATATGATATGCCGTAATAACTTCTGATGATTGTTTCTACTTCCTTGGCGTTAGTTGTGATCTCTCCCCTTTCATTCATAATTTTATGAATTTGGGATTTCTCTCTTTTCTTTTGGATTAGTGTAGCCAGTGGCTTATCGATCTTATTGATTCTTTCAAAAAACCAGCTTCTAGTTTCATTGATACGTTCTACTGTATCTCTGGTTTCTCCCTCATTGATCTCAGCTCTAATCTTGATGATTTCCCTTCTTATGTGTGGAGTTAGTTTGATTTGTTGTTGATCCTCCAGTTCTTTAAGTTGTAGAGACAGCTGGTGTATTCTGAATTTTTCAATTTTTTTGAGCAAGGCTTGGATGGCTATATATTTTCCCCTTAGGACCGCCTTTGCTGTATCCCTTAGGTTTTGGACCGAAGTGTCTTCATTCTCATTGGTTTCCATGAATTGTTTCAGTTCTTCTTTGATCTCCTGGTTGATCCAAGCATTCTTAAGCAAGGTGGTCTTTAGCTTCCAGGTGTTTGAGTTCCTTCGGAACTTTTCCTTGTGATTGAGCTCCAGTTTCAAAGCATTGTGATCTGAGAATATGCAGGGAATAATCTCAGTCTTTTGGTATCGGTTGAGTCCTGATTTGTGACCCAGTATGTGGTCTATTCTGGAGAAGGTTCCGTGTACACTTGAGAAGAATGAGTATTCTGTTGTTTTAGGTTGGAATGTTCTGTATCTATCTATGAGGTCCATCTGGTCCAATGTGTCATACAATGTTCTTGTTTCTTTATTGATTTTCTGCTTCGATGATCTGTCTAATTCTGAAAGAGGTGTGTTAAGATCGCCTACGGTTAGTGTATTCAAATCAATATGACTCTTTATCTTGATTAACAGTTTTCTTAAGTAATTGGCTGCTCCCATATTGGGAGCATAGATATTTACAATTGTTAGATCATCTTGGTGGATAGTCCCTTTAAGGATTATGTGGTGTCCTTCTGTATCTCTGACTACAGTCTTTAGTTTGAAGTCTAATTTATCTGATATGAGAATCGCTACCCCAGCCTTCTTTTGAGTCCCATTGGCATGAAAGATGCTTCTCCACCCCTTCACTTTCAGTCTGCGTGTATCTTTAGGTTCAAAATGGGTCTCTTGTGGATGGGTCCTGTCTTTTTATCCAATCTGCAACGCTGTGCCATTTTATGGGTGCATTTAGGCCATTCACATTGAGAGTGAATATTGATAGATACGTTTTTATTAACATCGAGTTACCTTTGAAGACTTTCTTTCTGTAGACTGTCTCTATATTTCTGTTCAATGCTATTCTTGGGATTTTTCCTCTTTTATAGAACCCCCCTTAATATTTCCTGCAGTATGGGCTTGGTGGTTGCATAGTCTTTTAAGCCTTGCCAGTCTTGGAAACTCTTTATCTCTCCATCCATTTTGAATGTCAGTCTTGCTGGATAAAGTATTCTTGCCTGCATGTTCTTCTCATTTAGTGCCCTGAATATATCTTGCCAGCCTCTTCTGGCTTGCCAGGTCTTTGTGGACAGGTCTGACGTTATTCTGATGGGCTTCCCTCTGTAAGTAAGGAGCCTCTTTGCCCTGGCGGCTTTCAAGAGATTATACCTACAATTATAATTTCTCAATTTGACTATCAGGTGTCGTGATGTTTCTTTGGAGTGTATAATGTTGGGTGGAGACCGTTCAGCCTCTAGTACATGAACGCTGGTTTCATTCGTGAGATTCGGAAAGTTTTCATGAAGGACTTGTTCCATGATATCTTCTAGACTTCTTTCTTTCTCCTCCACTTCAGGGATTCCAATAATTCTGACTTTGGAACGCTTCATGGCATCATTTATTTCCCTGATTCTTCTTTCGTGGGATCTAAGCTGTTTGTTCCAGGCTTCTTCCTGATCCTTTCTCTCTATCTGTTTGTCTTCCAGATCACTAATTCTATCTTCTGTCTCAGTTACCCTAGCTTTGAGAGAGTTTATATTAGATTGGAACTCATTGAGAGCATTGTGGACCTCCTCCTTGTTAGCTTTAAGCTCCTCCCTAACATTGTGAGCATCCTGTCTGGTCGCTTTCAGTTCGGCCCTAATCAATTCTGTTAGGTCATCCATGGCTTTCTCCAACCTAGCTATTGCCTGGATAATTGTTAGCCTGAATTCTCTTTCCAACATATTGTCTATGTTGATAGCCATTAGCTCTGTTGCAGAAGGTCCATCCTCTGTATTTTTCTTCTGCTGGGCATTCCTCCTCCTAGTCATTTTGGTGGGAGAACACTGAACAGATGAAGCTGGATGTATCAACTCTGGTGCAGTCAAGGTGCACCCTGGAACACACCGGAATAGTGGAAACGAGTGAATAATACAAGTTTTCCTATGAAGTAGTGGTGGTTCTCTTGTAGTCCCTTTTTTTTTCTTTCTTTCTTCGTTTGTTTTCTGGGGGAGGGGCCTGCCACGTGGGTTGTCAGTCAATGATGTTTCCTGAGTTGAGTCCCGCCGCCCCCCTCAAGGGGATGGGCTCTGGGGAAACGGGTTTTTTTCAGGCTTTTGTTCTCTGGCGGGTATTTTTTTCTTGCTTGTTCACTTTTTTTTTTCCTCTCACCTTGACTGCCTTTGATGGTTTTTGTAGTATTAGAAGAAATCAAACTGCACCCTGATCTCCGTCTCAGAGAGAAGCCTCAGTCTGGGTGCAGAAGCTGAATAAATTCCTCCTTGGACGCTGGCAGCGCAGGTTCGAAGGTGCAGACCCTGGGGGCGCAGGATCTTTTGCTCGTCCCCAAAGCCAAGGCAGTGGCGGCTGTCTGGGAGCTCCCGACCGCCAGAAAGGTTCCAAGCAGCGATCAAACACTGAGATTTTGCCGCCGGCCCGGGCTGGGAGTGCCCGGCCTTCGCGCACCTCTTTTCAGAGGCAGCTGTGGTTGGGCACGCGTCTGGGGCACTGAAAACGGGGTGCTGGTCCGTAAGCCGCAGGCTGGGCTTTTGCGCGCCTCTGTCCCGGGAAGAGTCTCACGCGCCCGGCTTAGACTTTGAAATAATGGCGCAGGTCAAGAAGCGCCCCCGGGCCTTAGTAACCCGGGAGAGCTGGAGGGACGTGCGCGCGCATCTCAAGCTTTGTGCTAGGGCTAGCGCGCGTTCTGCAGACTGGCTCAGCTCCCATCCCCTCACAGGTGCCGGGACCCACGCGCTCTGGGGCGCGCTGGCGGCTTAGGGACCAGGAGCTGGTTTGTCCACCGCACTCTCTCTGCCTCCGCGCCGGGGAGGCCATCTGGGACCGGGGACTTAAGCCCCTGTCCCTAGCCGCCCCGATTCCCACAATTTCCCCCCCGCAATCCTTTGCTCTTTTGGAGTGCTTTCAACCAGTCTCCAACTTAATGCTGGTCCCCAGACGCAGGGCACTCTCACTCGTATTGGGGTATTACTTTCCCACCGGTCGCCTCTGGTGGCTCCCTCCCCCTTTTGTTTATCTTCTGATATCAGTCCGCCATTCCCATTCCGCTTTACCTGCTTACTGGTGTCTTCTGCCCCTGTAGAGATCCAGACGTGTATAATTCTGATCTCAGGCTGATTTCATGGGTGATCGGAGTTCTTTGGTAGGTAATCAGCTCACTTTGGGGTACCAGCTGAAAAGACGCCTCTTCCTAGTACCCCGCCGTCTTGTCCCCACCCAGAGAAACATCCGAATGCAGTTTTTACATCTGTAAATTCTTACCCATTTCAGTTCCAGAATTTCAACATATAAAAGACCTGTATTTGTACTGAAAGTCTCCCGTGTGAATTTTATTTGAGACGGAATTTATCTTACAAGAGAATTAAACAATTACAAATGACAAAAACTCAGAACAGATATGGTAAAGAGCTGGTGCGATGAGAATTTACAGTGTAACTAGCAAGAAAATCAGGTTACTTCTGTGACATGTAACATTTCCATAATCACAATATCAACTGGTGATCTATCAACATATTAAAACTTTAGGAAATGCATGAAATTTTCCCAAATGTAACCCAAGGTTCATCATTGGTTTAAATCCTGTCAACAACTGCAAAAACCTTAGAAAGTTTTATTTATTTATTTATTTTTAAACTTTTAATTTTTTTTAAATTTTTTTCCAATATAATTATTTTCAGAATAACAGTATTCATTATTTTTCACCACACCGAGTGCTCCATGCAAGCTGTGCCCTCTATAATACCCACCACATGGTACCCCAACCTCCCACCCCCCCACCACTGCAAACCCCTCAGTTTGTTTTTCAGAGTCCATAGTCTCTCATGGTTCATCTCCCCTTCCAATTTACCCAAAAGCACACACCCTCCCCAATGTCCATAACCCTACACCCCTTCTCCCAACCCCCTTCCCCCCAGCAACCCACAGTTTGTTTCGTGAGATTAAGAGTCACTTAGGGTTTGTCTCCCTCCCTATCCCATCTTGTTTCATGGATTCTTCTCCTACCCACTTAAGCCCCCATGTTGCATCACCACTCCTTCATATCAGGGAGATCATATGATAGTTGTCTTTCTCCACTTGACTTATTTCGCTAAGCATGATACGCTCTAGTTCCATCCATGTTGTCGCAAATGGCAAGATTTTGTTTCTTTTGATGGCTGCATAGTATTCCATTGTGTATATATACCACATCTTCTTGATACATTCATCTGTTGATGGACATCTAGGTTCTTCCATAGTTTGGCTATTGTGGACATTGCTGCTATAAACTTTCGTGTGCACGTGACCCTTTGGATCACTACGTTTGTATATGTACGGTAAATTCCCAGTAGTGCAATTGCTGGGTCATAGGGCAGTTCTATTTTCAACATTTTGAGGAACCTCCATGCTGTTTTCCAGAGTGGTTGCACCAGCTTGCATTCCCACCAACAGTGTAGGAGGGTTCCCCTTTCTCCGCATCCTCGCCAGCATCTGTCATTTCCTGACTTGTTGATTTTAGCCATTCTGACTGGTGTGAAGTGATATCTCATTGTGGTTTTGATTTGTATTTCCCTGATGCCGAGTGATATGGAGCACTTTTTCATGTGTCTGTTGGCCATCTGGATGTCTTCTTTGCAGAAACGTCTGTTCATGTCCTCTGCCCTTTTCTTGATTGGATTATTTGTTCTTTGGGTGTTGAGTTTGTTAAGTTCTTTATAGATTTTGGACACTAGTCCTTTATCTGATATGTGGTTTGCAAATATCTTCTCCCATTCTGTCAGTTGTCTTTTGGTTTTGTTAACTGTTTCCTTTGCTGTGCAAAAGCTTTTGATTTTGATGAAATCCCAAAAGTTCATTTTTGCCTTTGCTTCCCTTGCCTTTGGCGATGTTCCTAGGAAGATGTTGCTGCGGCTGAGGTCGAAGAAGTTGCTGCCTGTGTTCTCCTCAAGGATTTTGATGGATTCCTTTCTCACATTGAGGTCCTTAATCCATTTGAATCTATTTTTGTGTGTGGTGTAAGGAAATGGTCCAATTTCATTTTTCTGCACGTGGCTGTCCAATTTTCCCAACACCATTTATTGAAGAGGCTGTCTTTTTTCCATTGGACATTCTTTCCTGCTTTGTCGAAGATTAGTTGACCATAGAGTTGAGGGTCTATTTCTGGGCTCTCTATTCTGTTCCATTGGTCTATGTGTCTGTTTTTGTGCCAGTACCATGCTGTCTTGATGATGACAGCTTTGTAATAAAGCTTGAAGTCCGGAATTGTGATGCCACCAACTTTGGCTTTGTTTTTCAATATCTCTTTGGCTATTCGAGGTCTTTTCTGGTTCCATATAAATTTTAAAATTATTTGTTCCATTTCTTTAAAAAAGATGGATGGTACTTTGATAGGAATTGCATTAAATGTGTAGATTGCTTTAGGTAGCATAGACATTTTCACAATATTTATTCTTCCAATCAAGGAGCATGGAACATTTTTCCTATTCTTTGTGTCTTCCTCAATTTCTTTCATGAGTACTTTATAGTTTTCTGAGTATAGATTCTTAGCCTCTTTGGTTAGGTTTATTCCTAGGTATCTTATGGTTTGGGGTGCAATTGTAAATGGGGTTGACTCCTTAATTTCTCTTTCTTCTGTCTTGTTGTTGGTGTAGAGAAATGCAACTGATTTCTGTGCATTGATCTTATATCCTGACACTTTACTGAATTCCTGTATAAGTTCTAGCAGTTTTGGAGTGGAGTCTTTTGGGTTTTCCACATAGAGTATCATATCATCTGCGAAGAGTGATAATTTGACTTCTTCTTTGCCGATTTGGATGCCTTTAATTTCCTTTTGTTGTCTGATTGCTGAGGCTAGGACTTCTAGTACTATGTTGAATAGCAGTGGTGATAATGGACATCCCTGCCGTGTTCCTGACCTTAGTGGAAAAGCTTTCAGTTTTTCTCCATTGAGAATGATAATTGAAGTTGGTTTTTCATAGATGGCTTTGAGGATATTGAGGTATGTGCCCTCTATCCCTACACTTTGAAGAGTTTTGATCAGGAAGGGTTGCTGTACTTTGTCAAATGCTTTTTCAGCATCTATTGAGAGTATCATATGGTTCTTGTTCTTTCTTTTATTGATGTGTTGTATCACATTGACTGATTTGCGGATGTTGAACCAACCTTGCAGCCCTGGGATAAATCCCACTTGGTCGTGGTGAATAATCCTTTTAATGTACTGTTGAATCCTATTGGCTAGTATTTTGGTGAGAATTTTTGCATCTGTGTTCATCAAGGATATTGGTCGATAGCTCTCTTTTTTGATGGGATCCTTGTCTGGTTTTGGGATCAAGGTGATGCTGGCCTCATAAAATGAGTTTGCGAGTTTTCCTTCCATTTCTATTTTTTGGAACAGTTTCAGGAGAATAGGAATTAGTTCTTTAAATGTTTGGTAGAATTCCCCCGGGAAGCCATCTGGCCATGGGCTTTTGTTTGTTTGGAGATTTTTAATGACTGTTTCAATCTCCTTACTGGTTATGGGTCTGTTCAGGCTTTCTATTTCTTCCTGGTTCAATTTTGGTAGTTTATATGTTTCTAGGAATGCATCCATTTCTTCCAGATTGTCAAATTTGTTGGCGTAGATTGCTCATAATATGTTCTTAAAATAGTTTGTATTTCTTTGGTGTTAGTTGTGATCTCTCCTTTTTCATTCATGATTTTATTTATTTGGGTCCTTTCTCTTTTCTTTTTGATAAGTCTGGCCAAGGGTTTATCAATTTTATTAATTCTTTCAAAGAACCAGCTCCTAGTTTGGTTGATTTGTTCTATTGTTTTTTTGGTTTCTATTTCATTGATTTCTGCTCTGATCTTTATGATTTCTCTTCTCCTGCTGGGCTTAGGGTTTCTTTCTTGTTCTTTCTCCAGCTCCTTTAGGTGTAGGGTTAGGTTGTGTACCTGAGACCTTTATTGTTTCTTGAGAAAAGCTTGTACTGCTATATATTTTCCTCTCAGAACTGCCTTTGTTGTGTCCCACAGATTTTGAACCGTTGTATTTTCATTATCATTTGTTTCCATGATTTTTTTCAATTCTTCTTTAATTTCCCGGTTGACCCATTCATTCTTTAGAAGGAGCTGTTTAGTCTCCATGTATTTGTGTTCTTCCCAAGCTTCCTCTTGTGGTTGAGTTCTAGCTTCAGAGCATTGTGGTCTGAAAATATGCAGGGAATGATCCCAATCTTTTGATACCAGTTGAGTCCTGATTTAGGACCGAGGATGTGATATATTCTGGAGAATGTTCCATGTGCACTAGAGAAGAATGTATATTCTGTTGCCTTGGGATGAAATGTTCTGAATATATCTGTGATGCCCATCTCATCCAGTGTATCAATTATGGCCTTTATTTCTCTGTTGATCTTTTGCTTGGATGATCTGTCCATTTCAGTAAGGGGAGTTTTAAAGTCCCCTACTAGTATTGTATTATTGTTGATGTGTTTCTTTGATTTTGTTATTAATTGGTTTACATAGTTTGCTGCGCCCACGTTGGGGGCATAGATATTTAAAATTGTTAGATCTTCTTGTTGGACAGACCCTTTGAGTATGATATAGTGTCCTTCCTCATCTCTTATTATAGTCTTTAGCTTAAAATTTAATTGATCTGATATAAGGATTGCCACTCCTGCTTTTTTTGATGTCCATTAACATGGTAAATTCTTTTCCACCCCCTCACTTTAAGTCTGGAGGTGTCTTCGGGTTTAAAATGAGTTTCTTGGAGGCAACATATAGATGGGTTTTGTTTTTATATCCATTCTGATACCCTGTGTCTTTTGATTGGGGCATTTAGCCCATTAACATTCAGGGTAACTATTGAGAGATATGATTTTAGTGCCATTGTATTGCCTGTAAGGTGACTGTTACTGTATATTGTCTCTGTTCCTTTCTGATCTACCACTTGTAGGCTCTCTCTTTGCTTAGAGGACCCCTTTCAGTATTTCCTGTAGAGCTGGTTTGGTGTTTGCAAATTCTTTCAGTTTTTGTTTGTCCTGGAAGCTTTTAATCTCTCCTTCTATTTTCAATGATAGTCTAGCTGGATATAGTATTCTTGGCTGCATGTTTTTCTCGTTTAGTGCTCTGAAAATATCATGCCAGCTCTTTCTGGCCTGCCAGTTCTCTGTGGATAAGTCAGCTGCCAATCTAATACTTTTACCATTGTATGTTACAGACTTCTTTTCCTGGGCTGCTTTCAGGATTTTCTCTTTGTCACTAAGGCTTGTAAATTTTACTATTAGGTGACGGGGTGTGGGCCTATTCTTATTGATTTTGAGGGGCGTTCTCTGAACCTCTTGAATTTTGATGCTCGTTCCCTTTGCCATATTGGGGAAATTCTCCCCAATAGTTCTCTCCAGTATACCTTCTGCTCCCCTCTCTCTTTCTTCTTCTTCTGGAATCCCAATTATTCTAATGTTGTTTCGTCTTATGGTGTCACTTATCTCTCGAATTCTCCCCTCATGGTCCAGTAGCTGTTTGTCCCTCTTTTGCTCAGCTTCTTTATTCTCTGTCATTTGGTCTTCTATATCGCTAATTCTTTCTTCTGCCTCATGTATCCTAGCAGTGAGAGCCTCCATTTTTGATTGAATTTCATTAATAGCTTTATTTCAACTTGGTTAAATTTTAGTTCTTTTATTTCTCCAGAAAGGGCTTTTATATCTCAGGAGAGGGTTTCTCTAATATCTTCCATGCCTTTCTCAAGCCCGGCTATAACCTTGAGAATTGTCATTTTGAATTCTAGATCTGACATATTACCAATGTCTGTATTGATTAGGTCCCTAGCCTTCGGTACTGCCTCTTGTTCTTTTTTTTTGTTGTGAATTTTTCCGCCTTGTCATTTTGTCCAGCTAAGAGTATATGAAGGAGCAAGTAAAATACTAAAAGGGTGGCAACAATCCCAGGAAAATATGCTTTAACCAAATCAGAAGAGATCCCAAATCGTGATGGGGGAGAAATCTCCTCTGATTGGGATCTCCTTTGATTGGGATCTCCCAATCTCTTCTGATTGGGATCTCTTCTGATTTGGGGATAAAAGGAGGTTCAAAAAGAAAGAAAGAAAAAAAAGAATTAAAAAAAAGATTGAATTAAAAATTCAATCAAGAATTTAAAAAAGAATTAAGAAAAAAAAAGATTGAAGAGATTAGGATCTCTTCTGATTTGGGGATAAAAAGAGGTTCAAAAATAAAGAAAGAAAAAAAAGAATTAAAAAAAAGAAAATGAATAAAGAAAAGTATAAAAAAGAAAAATATATATATATATATTAGATAATCTAGTTAAAAAAGAAAACGGTAAAAGTTATAAAAAATTTTAGCAGAAGAAGAGAAAAAAATGAAAAAGAAAAAAATTAAATTAACTGCAAGACTAAAAAATCACAGGCAGAAAGCCATGAGTTCCGTGGTTTGTTTTCTCCTCCTCTGGAATTCTGCTGCTCTCTCCTTGGTATTGAAACTGCACTCCTTGGTAGGTGAACTTGGTCTTGCCTGGATTTCTTGTTGATCTTCTGGGGGAGGGGCCTGTTGTAGTGATTCTCAAGTGTCTTTGCCCCAGGCAGAATTGCACCGCCCTTACCAGGGGCCGGGCTGAGTGATCTGCTCGGCTTTGCTTTCAGGAGCTTTTGTTCCCTGAGCGCTTTCCGTAGAGTTCCAGAGGACGGGAATACAAATGGCGGCCTCCTGGTCTCCGGCCCGGAGGAGCCGAGAGCCCGGCCCCGGTCCCCAGTGCGCCCTCAGCGAACAGCTCCCAGTAACTCGCGTCTGCCTAACCTCCGGCCACGCTCCGAGCTCACCGAGCCTGCGACCTGTTCAAGGCAACTTCGAGCTGCGAGCTTACTGTCGGCTCTGTCTCTGCAGCCGGCTTTCCCGTTCCAAATTCCGCAAGCTCTGCGACACTCAGACACCCCCGATCCTTCTGTGACCCCGCGGGACCTGAGGTCAGGCCGACTCCGCGTGGGCTTCGCCCTGGTTTAGCCTCCAGAGCGATGTCCCTCAGCGGAACAGACTTTTAAAAGTCCCGATTCCGTGCTCCCTTGCTCTGCCGCCTGCCGGGAGCCGGCCCCTCCCCCCGGGGTCTATCTTCCCGTCGTTTTGGTTCACTTCTCCGCCAGTCCTACCTTTCAGAAAGTGGTTGTTTTTCTGTTTCTAGAATTGCTGTTCTTCTTCTCTTCGATCTGCCGATGGATTTGCAGGTGTTTGCAATCTTTAGATAAGCTCTCTAGCGGATCTCCTGCTAGCTGAGGTAGTCTCAGCCTGCTACTTCTCCGCCATCTTGACTCCCATGCTACCCAAACCTTAGAAAGTTTTAAAACACATGCCTAAATATAATTAGTGATGTTAAACACCTGATCAAACACAACATAGACACTGAATTTTCTGGGCAGGCAAAGAAAAAACATAACAGTTCAGTTAACTTAAGAAAACTTTGTCTTTTAAACAGAGAGAAAAGCAGATTTTCTATATCATTGTCTTTTTCTTTTTAAATAAGCAGATAATGAGTTTACTAGGTTTCCCTCCCATTGTGAATGATGTTGCGGAAAAAGGGAGGGGGATCTTTCAGATGCTGTCCTGCTCGCGTCCCTCGTGGGAACTTAGGAGCATCTTAGCTAAGGTCTGTTTGTATAAACCCCGGACCAGGACACTCCATGGAGTAGATGACCGTTATGCCTGCAAGACTCAGGGTGCAGCCCACTCAGACTCCATAGCAGAAGTGGAGCCATACAGACACATTCACACAGTCAGGCACTCTTCAGATTCAAACTTTCACATATCTCCTACTTTTTACATACAGAGTTGCTTTTCTCATTTCCATCAGTCTTAATTACACTTAACAGAATTTTGTACTCTTAGAAATACCTGAACCTCTACTGAAGACTGAATATAAACCAATTGTGAGTTAGTACACCAGAATACTTTAGATGGCAAATTTATCAATCAATTAAGCACAGAACGTGTTCACCAGCAGATTTCAAAAGCACAAACCCAGTTCCAGGAGCCAACACTCTAGCATTTTATCTCATTTGGATAAGACCTACATGTCCAACAAATTTAATTCCATTTGTCATTCAAGCAACTCTTCACAGTTTCAGGTTACCAAAGACTTTGGAAGCCACTTTAACAATTACCCATTAAAACCTTGAGATAGACAAATAACCATCTCCACGTCAGATGCCATGCTTTCCCGCCAGCAAGGCGGATGGTCTATGCAGTCCACGTAGGGCAAGAAAAGGTAAGGAATTCCCCAAAACAAAGGGAGTTTCGGCAGTTGCTTGGGAATATTCCTTAAAGTGTCTGTCTCAAGGTCGGTTCATCCCGCAGTGCCAGTTCTGCTTACCAAAAGTGTCTCACTAGGCACTATATTCCATGCCTGGCTCCAATGAGCCAGCATTGGGCACCTTAACCCGGCATTCGACTTACCCCAGTTGACTCCAGTCTTAGCCCTTAACACACAAAATGAGTGAGCAAGAAGCCTTACATCTATTATGAAGAACGGAGAGATGAAGTCAGAGTCCCCTTACTCTCTGCTTGCCCCATTCCTTCAATTATAACAAGCAACACAACAGACAACAAAAGGACCAGGCAAAGACAACCGCAGGTTAAAGGATTCTTACCCATAACTTGCCACTGGTGGGGGCTTTATCCCCCGACCACCTAGGGGAACTTGAGCCCCTCAACGGCCCAGGGGGATTCAAACCCCCCAATCACCCAGGGGGACTCGAACCCACTGACTGTCTTGGGGGACTCAAACTCCCCGAACGCCCACGGGGACTCGAACCCATTGTCCGTCAAGGGGGACTTGAAACCCCTGGCCTACTAGGGTGACTCGAACCCCCTCGCCTTTTAAGGGGACTCGATCCCCCAACCACCTATGGGGACCTGATACCCCGGCAGGCCCCTGACTGACTGGGGGACTTGAACACCCCAGGTACAGCCTAGGGAGACTCGAAACCCTCGAAGCCCAGGGACTCGATCCCCCTTTTGGATCTACCAGCAGAGGGATGGGGCATCCCCGCATCCACTCCAGCCCTGGGGGGGCACGGCTGCATCCATCTTCTCCCTGGTACACCATACCCTGGAGCTCTAACTAGACAGACAGATAAAATCCCATGGACATACTTCTGGAGGCTTTTCCCAAAAATTCTGATGCTGACCCAGTTCTCATCATTTGAATCTGGTGCCCCCTCCAATGATTGGGTCCATAATCAAAGGAGTGAGACTAATACAAAATGAAGGTCAAGCAAAGCTTTATTTCATGCCAGTCTTGAGAATCAAACTGACTTGTCAGGGCCATCTCTTGCAAAGAGGCGACCCCTCCCAGTCTCCCAGACTAACTTTTATAAAGGTATTTAGCCAGGCTATACACACATGGCCAATGAGACTGTAATACACAGAGAACACTGCACAGTCATGCTAAATCACCACACACAGAAAAAAAAAAATGCTAGGTAACACACTGGTGCCCAATTGTATTTCAATTTACCCTAGTATATATATGCATGCCTCACTGATTGGATGTCTTCACCTGGCCTGAACTTCCCTTGTATCTAGACTTTGCAAGTAAGTTCCTCTGGGAAGGTCGGGGTCAATCTAAGTTTACTGCATAGGGTCAATCTAAGTTCACTACATAATCACAAAATGACTCCCTTTGGCCAACCAGACCCTTACAGGGGAACCTTAAGCACCATAGAGAACTCCTTCTTCCAGATGGCAGGAACCAGTCTGTTGAGACTGATGTCCAACCCTCAGAGTGGGGGCCAGCTGCATGGCCAATGAGACTACAACCAATCCTGAGGGCAGCCTTGGGCACAAACAGGCATTGTGACCCTCAGCCTGAGTTTGCTTTCTAACAAGCCCTCTCAGTTGCACCACAAGGATCCCGCACTGGAGGCCTGGTATGACCCTAGGCCCAAAACATATCACTTCATGGGATTTTCCAGGCGCCCAGACCCAGAGCCTGGCTCTGGAATGGATGTTTTGGAGCACGCCTAAGATGGAAAACTGCACTCTTCCCTTCTCTGAAAAAGCCATCAAACTATGGGGAACCGCCAGGATCCTTAGAGAGGAAAAAAATCTCTCATGGACCCATGAGACCACACATGCATTGCGAGGCCATCCTAGACACACAATCCTGATAGAAAAGTCTCTGATACAGCCTTCCAGTCACCATAAATACATTTCCTGATGAGATGCCATTCAGGTTTATGCATTGGGCCTGCGATCACCTCACCACTAACCATAACCCGATTTGGGTTTGCATACTTCTCTCCCAAAACCATGGCTCACATGTTCTCCAGAATGGGGTCTCTGGAGCCACAGCACAGGACTGTGCCTGCCATTCCCAAGGAAACTGTTCCCGTCACAGTTGCCCCAAATCTCTAGATTAGGATAAACCTGAAGGGCCCCTGAGCTCACCCCAATATGGGAGGCAGTTCTGGATGCAAAAGCCCAGTCTGAAGCACCCTGGTCACCTCCATCAAGGCAGACACACAAATCAATGGTCCTGAGTCAGAAGATTGAAACTGACATGCCCCTAGGACCTCATTGGAACCCTAGATTAGGTTTTCAGGCATCTGTCCTCAGAACCCTGTTCTGGAAAAACAACTTAAAATACAACATGTGCTCTGTGAACCAAACAACAGAATTTCTCCTGTACCCAGAAGGAAACCATGCTCTTGGACTGGTGTTAAACACTCAGGGTTGTAGAATCCTGCATGGCCCCTTAGGGACCAGCACATTCTAAGATCTCTCTGGTAACAAATTAGCATTGAGACCGATCTGCAAGAGATTCCATGTCAACTCAAGGCCTTGATACTTCGCACCATAACCACCAGAACGAATCTGACATGTTCCACAGCTGCAATTATCATTGGAGGTGTGCTTTCCACACAACCTTGCGGAAGTGCTCTGCTACCCAAACTTTCCATATGGAGGACACTGGAGCAAATAAACCAGACTCCACCTGTCCAGTAGAATGAAACCTTACCATTTGGAGCATATCCCAAGCTCCATCGAGCGAAATCCTCCATGGCCTCTTGAGGCCACCCCTACATTTGTTGGTCATCATAGACACAAACTCCAGTGTGAGCAAAACTCTGACATCGTCCTTACTCAGGTGATGAATATCTCGAATGAGCCACAGCACACGAGAACTGCCTTCTGCGTGGCACTGAATTTAACTGTAGCTTGGGTTTAGAATTCCATCCTCACCTCCCTCTTGGTAGGGAATTCTCAAGCCACATTGCAGCATTCTGCCTTCCCCCTAGAAAGAGGAAGTGCCTGGAGAGTCTGCCAAGAAATGCCAAATGTGGATCAATCTGCTCAGCCATCGAGGGATTTAAAGGCTGCCTCGAATTACACGTTACCCTGGCCACTAGTGGTGTGACTGACAGAGCCTGAGCCCCGAACCCGTGTCAGCCACCCGGAGAGAGGGCACCATATCCAGCATGTGCGACCAGCCATGGCCCAAGTCCATCAGCTCTACCCATCCTTGGTATTCAGGCACCTGTCTGCAGGCCTTTTACAGAATCGCTGCCAATGGGGGAACCTGAAGCACAATAGAGAACACCTTCCCAATTGCAGAAAACCTGGATGTTGGGATGGGTGTCCAATCCTCAAATTGAATGCCAGCTACAAGGCCAATGAGACCATGCCCCTTCCTAAGGACCGGCCTGGGAACAAACAGGCATTGTGACCCTCAGCCAGAGTATGCTTTCAAACAAACCCTCTCAGTTGCACCACCAGTTTCCTGCATTGCAGGCCTGGGACATCCCTAGGCCCAAATCCTAAGCCTTCTTGGGAATTTCCAGGCATGTAGACCAAGAGCCTGTAACTGGAATCGTGTTTTGGGGCAGGGCTAAGATAGAAAACAGCACTCTTGGCTTCCCCGGAAAAGCCACCAAAGTATTGGGAGCAGAAGGGATCCTTAGAGATGAAAAATCTCCCATGGACCCATGAGACCACACCTGTATTCCGAGGCCATCCTGGTCACACAATCCAGATAAAAAGGCCTGTGCTGCCTCCTCACCTTAATTATAGTTCTTGACGAGCTGCCCTCCATGTCTATGCATTGGGCCTGAGATTACCTCGCCACTAACCCTAACCCGAGTTTGTGTTTGCAGACCTCTCTCCCAAAACCATGGCTCACATTCCTTACAGGATGGGTTCTCTGGAGCCACACTACTGGACTGGGCCTGCCATCCACAAGGAATCTTTGCCAGTCACAGTTGCACAAACCCACCAGATTAGGAGAAATCTGCAAGGACCCTGAGCCCACCCCAATATTGGAGGCTGTTCTGGAAGCAAATGCACAGTTTAAAACACCCTGGTCACCTAAATGCAGGCAAACACCCAAGTCAATGGGCCTGAGGCAGAAGATTGTACCAGACATGCCCCTAGGACCTCATTGGAACCCTAGAATAGGTTTTCAGGCATCTGTCCTCCAAGGCCTATTCTGGAATACCACCTTATAATACAACGTTGGGTCCCTGAGCCACACAAAAGAACTTGTCCTTTCCCCACAATGAAGTTGTGCATTCGACCTGTGCCAAACCCTCAGCGTAGGAGAATGCTGCACAGCAACTTAGCCACGAGCACATTGTAAGACCTCCCTTGTAACAAACCAGCATTGTGACCCATCTGTAATAGATTCCCCGTCAACTTAAGGCCTTGGTACGTCGCTCAGTACCACCAGAATGAACCTGCCAAGTTCCTCAGCTGCAATGGTCAATGGAGGTGTGCTTTCCAGGCATCCATGTGGGAGAGCTTTGCTTCCCAATCTTTCCACATGGGGGACACTGGAGCAAACAAACCAGACTCCCCCAGTGAAAGAGCACGTTTTCCTTCTGGGCACAGGAGATGTTCTGTCGTGTGGCTCAGGGACCACATTATGAGCCATAAAATGGTATTCCAGAACAGGCCACTAAGGCCAGATGCCTGAAAACCTAATTGGGTTCCATTGAAGGCCTAGGGGCTTTTCAGGTTCTATCTTATAACTCTCGATCATTGACCTGGCTGTCTCTCTGTATGTAGGTGATCAGGATGCTTCAGACTGCGCATTTGTGTCCAGAATGGCCGGCAATATTGGGGTGGGTGCAGGGGCCTTACAGGTTTCTCCTAAATTGGAAGGCTTGGGCAACTTGGATATGCACAGTGCTCTTGGGGATGGGAGCCAGAGTTCTGTGGTGTTGCTCCAGAGATCTCATTCTTGTGGGCATGTGAGCCATGGTTTTGGGAGAGAAGTCTGCAAACACAAATTCGGGTTAGCAACTTGGTGGTGATGTGATTGTAGGCCCAATGCATAGACCTGTAGGGCAGCTCATCAGGAACTTTAATTAGGGTGCCTGGACGGCAGTAGCACAGGCTTTTCTCTCTGAATTGTGTGTCCAGGATGGCTTCGGAATGCAGGTGTGGTCTCATGGGTCCATGGGAGACTTTTCCTCTCTATGGATCCTGGTGGCTCTCCATAGTTTGGTGGCTTTCTCGGAGAAGGGAAGAGTGCTATTTTCCCTCTTAAAGGTGCCCCAAAACAGGGATTCCAGAGACGGGCTCTGGTTCTGGACCTCTGAGACATCCCACCAAGGGGTAGCTTATGGGCCTAGGGGCGTACAAGGCCAGCTATGCGGGATCGTGGTGGTGCAACTGAGAGGGATTCTTTGAAAGCATGCTCAGGCTGAGGCTCACAATGCCTGTTTGCAACCAGGGCGGCCCTCAGTAGTGTGCGTGGTCTCCTTGGTCTTGTATCTGGCTTCTCCTTTGAGGGTTGGACACCCATCCCAACAGCCAAGTTTATTGCCATGGGGAAGGAGGAGTTCTCTATTGTGCTTCAGGTTCCCCCATTGGCACAGATTCCAGCAAAGATCTGGGGACAGGTGCCTGAAAACCAAGTATGGGTAAAGGTGACATACTTGGGTCATGGCAATCCTAAATGCTAGAGGTGGGTCCCCCTCTCTGGTGACTGACACTAGGTTGGGGCTCAGACTCTGTCAGACACAGCACTAGTGGCCATGGCAGACTATAAATCGGGGTTGACTCAAGGGCCGAGCAGACTGATCCTCATGTGGGTTTTCTGGCCAGACTCACCAGGCACTTATTTCTATAGGAAAGGCAGAGTGCTGCGTTGTTGCTCCAGATTTCCCTATCAAGAGGGCTTGGGGACCGGTCGGGTGAGGATGGAATAGTAAACACAAGCTACTGTTCAATTCAGTGCCAAGGGGAAGGCAGTTCCTATATGCAGTTGCTTATTCGAGGTATCCAGCACCTGAGTAAGGGCGGATGTCAGATATTTGCTCACACTGGAGTTTGTGACTATGATGACTGACAAACAGAGGGGTGGCGTCAAGAGGCCATGCAGGGGTTTTCACGTTGAGGCTTATGAGCTGCTCCAAACAGCAAGCTTTCATTCTACTGGACAGGTGAAGTCTGGTTTATTGCTCCAGGTTCCCCCATGTGGAAAGTTTGGGTAGCAGAGCTCTACCGCATGGATGCCTGGAAAGCACACCTCCATTGACCATTGCAGCTGAGGAACTCGGCAGGTTCGTTCTGGTGTCTCTGGAGCGAAGTACCAAGTCTTTGAGTTGACATAGAATCTCTTTCAGATGGGCCCACAACGCTGGTTTGTTACCAGGGAGATCTTAGAATGTGCTGGTGGCTAAGGTGCTGTGCAGGATTCTACTACCCTGTGGTTGTGCTGGTGGCAAAGGTGCTGTGCAGGACTCTAAAACCTGGGCTTTGGCACAGATGGAAGGGCACGGTTTCCTTCTGGGGACAGGAGATGTTCTGTTGTGTCCCAGGGATCGCATGTTATATCCTATGTTTGCATTCCCGAAAGGCCTCTGAGGACAGATGTCTGAAAACCGAATCTATGGTTCCAATGTCGTCCTTAGGGCATGTTAGGTTCACTATTCTGACTCAGGATCATTGATTTGGCTGTCTGTCTGGAAGTAGGTGATCAGGCTGTTTTAGACTGTGCATTTGCATTCAGAGCAGCCACCAATATTTGGGTAGTCTCAGGGGACTTGCAGGTTTCTCCTAATCTAGAATTTTTGGGCAACTGTGATGGGCACTGTTTCCTAGGGATGGCAGGTAGAGTCCTGTGGTGTGGATCCAGAGACCCTATCCTGGAGGGCACGTGTGCCATGGTTTTGATAGAGAAGTTTGCTAGCTTCATGTTAGCTTTAGTGGCGAGGTGATCATAGGCCCAATGCATAGACCTGGAGGGCAGATCATTCAGGAACTGCAAATCAGGTGCCTCAAAGGTGGTAGCACTGGCTTTTGTATCTGGATTGTGTGTCCATTATGGCCTCGGAATGCAGGTGTGGTCTAATGGGTCCTTGGGATACTTTTCCTCTCTATGAATCCTGGTCGCTCTCCATAGTTTGGTGGCTTTTTCGGAGAATGGAAGAGAGCTGTTTTCCATCTGAGGGTGCCCCAAAACAGGGATGTCAGGACGGGCTCTGGGTCTGGGCACCTGGAAAATCCCACCAAGTTTTAGAATTCGTGCTGAGAGGCGTATGAGGCCTGCAATGCCGGATCATAGTGGTGCAACTGAGAGGGATTGTTCAAAAACATGCTCAGGCTGAGGGTCACAATGCCTGTTTGTGCCCAGGGTGAACCTCAGGAGTGGGCGTGGTCTCATTGGTCTTGTAACTGGCTCCCTGTTGATGGTTGGACACCTATCCCAACAGCCATGTTTATTGCCATGGGGAAGGAGGAGTTCTCTATTCTGCTTCAGGTACCCTCACTGGCAGGGATTTCAGCAAAATTCTGGGGACAGTGCCCGGAATATCAAGGATGTGTAGAGATGACGTATCTGGGCCATGACCATACCATATGCTGGTTATGGCGCCTGCTCTCTGGTGGCTGAAACTCGGTCGGGGCTCAGGGTCTGTCAGACAGAGCACTAGTGTCCATGGCAGCTTATAAATAGGGGTTGACTCGAGGGCCGAGCAGATTGATCCTCCTGTGGGGTTTCTGGGCAGACTCACCAGGCACTTCTTCATTCGATGGTGATGGAAGAATGTTGCATTGTAGCTCCAGATTTCCCTATAAATTGGGCATGTAGACCAGTCGGTTGAGGATTGAATTGTAAACACAAGCTACAGTCAATTTATTGCCAAGCAGAAGGCAGTTCCAATGTGCAGCGGTTTATTAAACACATCCAGCACCAGAATAAGGGTGGATGTCAGATATTTGCTCAAACCAGAGTTTGTGTCTATGATAACCAACAAATGGAGGAGTGGAGTCAAGAAGTAATGGAGGTTTTCACAAGCTGGGGCTTGTGAGATGCTCCAAACAGCAAGGTTTTTTTTTACCGGGGAGGGGGAGTCTGGTTTGTTTATGCCAGGTTCCCCCATGTGAAAGTTTGGGTAGCATAGCACTCCCACGTGAATGTCTGGAATGCACACCCATTGACCATTGCAGCTGAGGAACATCGCAGGTTCATTCTGGTTGCTCTAGGGCGAAGTACCAAGGCCTGGAGTTGACATGGAGTCTCATGAAGATGGGTCACAATGCAGGTTTGTTACCAGGGAGATCTTACTGTGTGCTGGTGGCTAAGGGGCCATGTAGGATTAATCTATCCTGAGGGTTTGACACCGGTAGAAGAACACGGTTTCTTTCTGGGGATCAGAGACATTCTGTTGTGGGGCTCATGGACCAAATGTTGTATCATTAGTTGTTATTCCAGAACAGGCCTCTGAGGACAGATGCCTGAAAACTTCATCTAGGCTTTCAATGAAGACCTAGGGGAATGTCAGTTTCAATCATCTGACTCAGGACCATTGACTTCAGTGTCTGCCTAGATGGAGGCTATTAAGGTTTTCTGACTGTGCATTTGTGTACAGAGAGGCCTCCACTATTTGGGTAGGCTCTGGGGCCTTGCAGGTTTCTCCTAATATGGAAGGATTGGGCAACTTTTATGGGCACAGTTTCCTTGGAGATGTTGGGCACAGTCCTGTGTTGTGGCTCCAGAGACCCCATCCTGGAGGGCATGTGAGCCATAGTTTTGGGAGAGAAGTCTGCAAACACAAACTCAGGTTAGGTTTAGTGGTGAGGTGATCATAGGCCCAATGCAAAGACCTGGACGGCAGATCATCAGGAACTTAAAATCAGGTGCCTCAAAGGTGGTAGCACTGGTTTTTGAATCCAGATTGTGTGTCCATGACGGCCTCGGAATGCAGGTGTGGTCTAATGGGTCCATGGGAGACTTTTCCTCTCTAAGGATCCTGACAGCTCCCAATAGTTGGTGGCTTTCTCGTTGAAGAGAAGAGTGCTGTTTTCCATCTTAGAGGTTCTCCAAACAGGGATTCGAGGGATGGGCTGTGGTTTTGGGTGCTTGGAAAATCCCACCAGTATTAGGATTTGGGCCTAGGGGAGTACCAGGCTTGCAATGCGTGACTTGGAGGTGCAAGTGAGAGCTTTTTTTTGAAAGCATGCTAGTCTGAGTGTCACAATGCCTGATGTGCCTAGGGTGGCCCTCATGAGTGGGCGTTGTCTCCTTGGCCATGCAGCTGGCTCCCACTTTAAGGTAGGACACCCATCCCAACTACCAGGATTTCTTCCATGGAGAAGGAGGAGTTCCCTATTGTCCTTCAGGTTCCCCCATTGTTAGGGATTTTATCAAATGTCTGGGGAAAGTTGCCTGAATACCAAGGATGGGTAGAAATGAGGGATCCGAGACATGGCCAGTCTCACATGCTGGATATGGGCCCAACTCTCTGAGTGTCTGACATGAGTTGAGGGCTCAGGCTCTGTCAGACACAGAACTAGTGACCAGGGCTGACAATAAATCGGGGATCCCTCGAGGGCCGAGCAGACTGATCCTCATGTAGAGGTTCTGGGCAGAGTCACCAGGCCCTTTTTCTTTCTAAAGGGAAGGCAAAAAGCTGTGTTGTGGTCCCAGAATTCCCTATCAAGAGGGCTTGGGGACCAGTAGGCTGAGGATGGAATTGTAAACCCAAGCTACTATTCAATTCAGTGCCAAGCGAAAGGCAGTTCCAGTGTGCAGTGGCTGATTCCAGATATCCAGCACTGGAGTAAAGGTGTATGTCAGATATTTGCTCATGCTGGAGTTTTTGTCTTTGATGACTGACAAATGGAAGGGTGGCGTCAAGAGGCCATGGAGGATTTCACACGCTGGGATGTGTGAGATGCTCCAAGCAACAAGGTTTCCTTCTACCGGACAGGGGGAGTCTGGTTTATTTGCTCCAGTGTCCCCCATGTGGAAAGTTTAGGTAGAAGAGCACTCCCACATGGATGCCTGAAAAGTACACCTCCATTGACTATTGCAGCTTAGGAACATGGCCGGTTCATTCTGGTGGCTCTGGGGCTAAGTACCAAGGCCTGGAGTTGACATGGAGTCTCATGAAGATGGGTCACAATGCAGGTTTGTTACCAGGGAGATCTTACAATGTGCTGATGGCTAAGGGATCATGTAGGATTCATCTACCCTGAGGGTTTGACACCGTTTGAAGAGCACGGTTTCCTTCTGGGACCGGAGATGTTCTGTTGTTGTACTCATGGACCACATGTTGTATCATAAGTTGGTACTCCAGAACAGGTCTCTGAGGATAGATGCTTGAAAATTAATCTAGGGTTTCAATGAATTCCTAGGGAAATGTCAGGTCCAATCTTCTCTCTCAGGACCATTGACTTCGATGTCTGCCTAGATGTAGGCGATCAGGGTGTTCCAGACTGTGAATTTGTGTACAGAGTGGCAACCAGTATTAGGGTGGGCGCAGGGGCCTTGCAGGTTTCTCCTAATCTGAAAGGATTTTGCAAATTTGTTGGGCAGAGTCATTGGCAATGGTGGGCACAGTCCTGTGGTGTGGCTCCAGAGACCCCATCCTGGAGGCCATGTGAGCCATGGTTTTTGGAGGGAAGTCTGCAAACACAAACACGGGTGAGGTTTAGTGGCGAGGTGATCATAGGCCCAATGCATAGACCTGGAAGGCAGCTCATCAGGAACTGTATATCGCATGCCTCGAAGGTGGTAACACAGGCTTTTGTATCTGGATTGTGTATCCATGATGAACTAGGAATGCAGGTGTGGTCTCAGGTGTCCATGGGTGATTTTTCCTCCCAAGTATCCTGGCGGCTCCCTAAAGTTTGGTGGCTTTCTCAGAGAAGGAAGAGTTTTGTATTCCATATTAAGGGTGGTCCATAACAGGGATTGCAGAGACGTGCTCTGGCTCTGGGCACCTGGAAATACCCACCAAGGGTTATGATTTGGGCCTAGGGGCTTACCAGGCCTCTAATGCAAATCCTGGAGGGACGAATGAGAAAGCATGCTCAGACTGAGGGTCACTATGCCAGCCTTTGCCAAGGGCGGCCCTCAGGAATAGGCGTGGTCTCAATGGCCATGCAGTAGGGTACCACTCAGAGTGTTGGACACCATTCCCAACTTCCAGGAATCCTGCCATAGGGAATGAGGATTTCTCTATTGTGATTCAGGTTCCCCCATTGGTAGGGATTCCAGGAAATGTCTGGGGACAGATGTCTGAATATCAAGGATGGGTAGAGATGACAGCCTTGGTCCTTGGTTTGTCTCACATGCTGAATATGGTCCCCGCCGTCTGGGTGGCTGACACGAGGTCGGGGGCTCAGTCTCTGTCAGACACATCACTAGAGGCCAAGACTGTCTAAAATTTGGGGTTCCCTCGAGGGCTGAGTAGATTGATCCTCATGTGGAATATTTGGGCAGATTCACCAGGCCCTTCTTTTTTCTATGGGGAAGGCAGAATGCTGTGTTGTGGCTGCAGAATTCCCTGTCATAAGGGCTTTTGGACCAGTAGGGTGAGCATGGAATTGTAAGCCCAAGCTACGAATAAATTCAGTGACAAGCGAATGGCATTTCCACTGTGCAGCGGCTGATTTGAATATACAGTACCAGAGTAAGGGCAGATGTCAGATGTTTACTCATGCTGGAGTTTGTGTCTATGATGACTAACAAATGGAGGGGAGGTGACAAGAGGCCATAGAGGATTTCCCACACTTGGGCTTGTGAGATGCTCCAAACAGCAAGGTTTCCTTCTACTGGACAGGGGCAGTCTGGTTTGCTCGAGATTCGCACATGTGGAAAGTTTGTGTAGCAGAGCACTCCCACATGGATGCCTGGAAAGCACACTTCCATTGAACATTGCAGCTGAGGAACATGGCAGTTTCATTCTGGAGGCTCTGGGGCGAAGTACCAAGGCCTTGAGTTGACATGGAATCTCATGAAGATGGCTCACAATGCTGGCTTTTTACCAGTGAGATCTTAGAATCTGCTGGTGGCTATAGGCCGTGCAGGATTCATCTACGCTGAGGATTTGACACAGGTCCAAGAGCACGTCTTCCCTATGGGAAAAGGAGATGTTCTGTTGTGGGGCTCAGGGACCATATGTTGTATTATAAGTTGGTACTCCAGAACAGGTCTCTGATTACAGATGCCTGAAAACAATATCTAGGGTGACAGTGAGGTCATAGGAGCATGTCAGGTTTAATCTTCTGACTCAGGACCATTGACTTGGGTGTCTGCCTGGATTCTGGTGATCATGGTGTTTCAGACTGTGCATTTGTGTCCAGAGCGGGCTCCTATATTAGAATGGGCTCAGGGTTCTTGCAGGTTTCTCCTTATCTCGAGGGTTTGGGCAACTGTGATGGACACATTTTCCTTGGGGATGGCAGGCATAGTCCTTTGATGTGGCTCCAGAGATCCTGTCCTGGAGGACATATGAGCCATGGTTTTGGGAGAGAAGTCTGCAAACACAAACTTGGGTTAAGGTTAGCAGCGAGGTGATCACAGGCACAATGCATAGACCTGGAGGGCAGCTCGTCAAGAACTGTAAATCAGGTGCCTCGATGGCGGTAGCACAGACTTCTGTATCTGGCTTATGTGTCCAGGATGGCCTCAGAATGCAGGTGTGGTCTCATGGATCCATGGGAAATTTTTCCTCTTAAGGATCCTGGCGGCTCCCTATACTATGGTGGCTTTCTCGGCAAAGGGAAGAGTGCTATTTTCTATCTTAGGGGTTCCCCAAAACAGGGATTCCAGAGACGGGCTGTGGTTCTGGGTGCCTGAAAAATCCCACCAGGGGTTAGGACTTAGACTTTGTGACATACCAGGCCTGCAATGCAGGATCCTGGAAATGCAACTGAGAGCATTTGTTTCAAAGCATGCTCAGGTTGGGGGTCACAATGCCTGTTTGTGTCCAGGGCGGCCCTCATGATTGGGCGGGCTCTCCTTGGCCATTCAGCTAGCTACCACTCTAAGGTTTGGACACCTATCCCAACAGCCAGGATTCCTGCCATGGGGAAGGAAGATTTCTCTATTGTGCTCCAGGTTCCCCCATTTAGAGGGATTCCAGCAAAGGTCTGGGGACAGATGCCTGAACCAAGAATGGGTAGAGATGACAGCCCTGGGCCATGGCCAGTCTCACATTCTGGAGATGGGATCTGCCCTCTGGGTCCTGACAAGAGGTTGGAGATGAGGTTCTGTCAGACACAGCAATAGTAGCCAGGGCAACCTACATATTGGGGTTCCCTCGAGGGTCGAGTAGATTGATCCTCATGTAAGGTTTCTGGGCAGTCTCACCAGGCCCTTTTTCTTACTATGGGCAAGTAAGTAGCTCCAGAATTCCCTATCAAGAGAGCTTACTGAACACTAGGGTGAGGATGGAATTGTAAACCCAAGCTGCTTTTAAATTCAGTGCCAAGCAAAAGGCAATTCCAGTGTGGAGCAGCTGATTCAAATATCCAGCACTTGAGCAAGCGTGGATGTCAGTTGATTGCTCACATTGGAGTTTATGCCTATGATGACCAACAAATGGATAGGTGGCCTCAAGAGGCCATGGAGGATACCCACGCTCGGGCTTGTGATATACTCCATACAGCAAGGTTTCCTTTTACCATACAGGGGAGTCTGGTTTGTTTTCTCCAGGGCTCCCCATGTGGAAAGTTGGTATCAGGGCACTACCGCTGGATGCCTGGAAAGTACACCTACATTGACCATGGCAGCTGAGGAAGATGGCAGTTTCGTTCTGGTGGCTCTGGTGCGAAGTACCAAGGCCTTGAGTTGTCATGGGGTCTCATGAAGAAGGGTCACAATGCTGGTTAGTTGTCAGGGAGATCAGAGAATGTGCTGGTTGCCAGGGGGCCTTGCAGATTCATCTACCCAGAGTGTTTGACACAGGTCCAAGAGCACGGCTTCCTTCTGGGGACAGGAGATGTTTTGTCGTGTGGCTCAGAGACCATGTTGTATCATAAGTTGAAATTCAGAACAGCCCTCTGAATACAGATACCTCAAAACATAATGTAGTTTTCCAATGAATTGTAGGGGCATGTCAGGTTCAATCTTCTGTCTCAGGAACATTGATTTGGCTGTCAGCCTGGATGTAGGTGAAAGGGTGTGTCAGACTGCGCATTTGCGTCCAGAGTGGCCTCCAATATTGGTGTGGACTCAGGGGCCTCACAGGTTTCTCCTAATCTAGAGGGTTTGTGCAATAGGGACAGACACAGTTTCCTTGGGGAAGACAGGTACACCCCCGTGGTGTGGTTCCAGATACCACTACCTGGAGTGCATGTGAGCCATGGTTTTGGGAGGGAAGTCTACAAACACAAACTCGGGTTAGGGATAGTGGCAAGGTGATCGCCGGCCCAATGCATAGACATAGAGGGGAGCTCATCAGGAAATGTTAATCAGGTGACTCAAAGGCGGTAGCACAGGCTTTTCTGTCTGGAATGTATGTCCAGGATGGCCTTGGAATGAAGTTGTGGCCTCATGGGTCCATGAGAGATTTTTCCTCTCTAAGGATCCTGGCGGATTTCTATAGTTGATGACTCTCTCAGGGAAGGGAAGAGTGGTGTTTTCCATGATAGGGGTGCCCCAAAATAAGGATTCCAGAAACAGGCTCTGTGACTGGTCTTCTGGAAAATCCCACCAAGTGTTAGGGTTTGGGCCTAGTGGCTTACCAGGACTGCATGCGGGATCCTGGAGGTGCAACTGAGAGGGCTTGTTTGAAATCATGCTCAGGCTGAGGATCACAATGCCTTCTTGTGCCCAGGGTGGCCCTCAAGATTGGGCGTGGTCTCCTTGGCCCTGTAGCTGGCTCTCACTTTGAGGTTTGGACACCCATATCGACAGCCAGGGTTCTTGCCATGGGGAAAGAGGAGTTCTCTATTGTGCTTCAGGTTCCCCCATTGGCAGGGATTCCAGCAACGGTCTGGGGACAGATGCCTGAATACCAAGGATGGGTAGAGGTGACGGACTTGGGCCCTGGATAATCTCACATGCTGGACATGGGCTCAGAATTCTGGATGGCTTATACTAGGTCTTGGCTCAGGCTCTGTCAGACACAGAACTAATTCCCAGGACAGCCTATAAATCAAGGTTCCCTCGAGCGCCAGGTAGATTGATCCTCATGTGGAGTTTCTGGGCAGATTCAGCAGGCCCATTTCATTCTATTGGGAATGCAGAATGTTGCTTTGTGGCTCTCAAATTCCATCTCAAGAGGGCTTGCAGACCAGGAGGATGAGGATGGAATTCTAAACCCAAGCTATGGTTAAATTCAGTGTCAAGCGAAATGCAGTTCCAGTGTGCACCGGTGGAAATGAAAATCCAGAAACTAAATAAGGGCGGATATCAGATGTTTGCTCATCCTGGAATTTTTGTCTATGATGACCGACAAATGGAGGGGTTGTGTCAAGAAGCCATGGAGGATTTCTCACGCTGGTGCTTCTGAGATGCTTCAAATAGAAGGTCCCCTTCTACCGGTCAGTAGCAGTCTGGTTTATTTGCTCCAGGGTCCCACATGTGGAAAGACTGGGTAGCAGAGCATTCCCACATGGATGCTTGGAAAGCACACTTCCACTGACCATTGCAGCTTACGAACATGGCAGGTTCATTCTGGTGGCTCTGGGGCGAATTACTAAGGACTTGATGTGACATGGAATCTCATGAAGATGGGTCACAATGCTGGTTTGTTACTGGGGAGATCTTAGAATGTGCTGGTGGCAAAGGGGCTGTGCAGAATTCATATACCCTGAAGGTTGACACAGGTCGAAGAGCACGGATTCCGTTTGGGGACAGAAGATATTCTATTGTGGGGCTCAGGGACCAGATGTTGTATCATACTGGTATTACAGAATAGACCTCTGAGGCTAAATGCCTGAAAAGCTAATATAGGCTTCCAATGAGGTCCTAGGGGAATGTCCGTTTCAATCATCTGACTCAGGACCATTGGCATGGGTGTCTGCCTAGATGGCGGTGATCATGGTGTTTCAGACTGCGTATTTGCATCCAGAGCGGCCTCCAATATTGGACTGGGCTCAGGGTCCTTGCAGGTTTCTCCTAATTGTAAGTTTAGGGCTACTGTGAAGGACACAGTTTCCTTGGGGGTGGCAGGAACTTTCCTGTGGTGTGGCTCCAGAGACCCCATTCTGGAGGGTATGTGACCCATGGTTTTGGGAGAAAAGTCTTCAAACACAAACTTGGGTTAGGGTTAATGGCGAGGTGATCACAGGCCCAATGCATAGGTCTGTAGGGCAGGTCATCTGGAAATGTAAATCAGGTGACTTGAAGGCGGTAGCAAAGGCTTTTGTATCTGGATTGTGTGTCCAGGATGGCCTCAGAATGCAGGTGTGGTCTCATGGGTCCATGGGAGATTTTTCCTCTCTAAGCATCTTGGCAGCTCCCAATAGTTTGGAACCTTTCTCGGGGAAGGGAAGAGTGCTGCTTTCCATCATAGAGGTGCTCCAAAACAGAGATTCCAGGGACGGGCTCTGGGTATTGTGGCATGGAAAATCCCACCAAGTCTTAGGATTTGGTCCTAGGAGAATACCAGGTCTGCAATGCGGGATCCTGGAGATACAACTGAGAGCCTTTGTTTGAAAGCACGCAAAAGTTGAGGAACACAATGCCTGCTTTTGCCCAGGGCGGCCCTCAGGAGTGGGCGTTGTCTCATTGGCCATGCCTCTGGCTCCCACGCTGAAGGATGGACAACCATCCCAACAACCAGGATTCCTGCCATGGGGAAGGTGGATTTCTCTATTGTGCTTCAGGTTCCCCATTGGTAAGGATTCCAGCAAAGGTCAGGGGACAGATGCCTGGACACCAACGATGGGTAGAGATGACACCCAAGCGCCATGGCTGATCTCTCATCCTGAACATGGGCCCTGACCCCTGGGTGGCTGACATGAGTTCGAGGCTCAGGCTCTGTCAGATGCAGCACTAGTGGCCATGGAAAACTCTTAATCGGGGTTGCCTCGTGGGCAGAGTAGATTGATCCTAATGTGCAGTTTCTGGACAGACTCAACAGGTCCTTCTTCTTTCTATATGGAAGGAAGAATGCTGCGTTGTGGCTCCAGAATTCCCTATCAAGAGATATTGCGGACCAGTAGGGTGAGGTTAGAATAGTAATCCAAAGCTATGGTTAAATTCAGTGTGAAGCAAAAGGCAGTTCCAGTGTGCAGTTACTGTTTCGAATATCCAGCACCTGAGTAAGGGCGGATGTCAGATGTTTGCTCAGGCTGGAGTTTGTGTCTATGATGACCCACAAATGTAGGGGTGGCGTCAAAAGACCATGGAGGATTTTTCATGCTGGGGCTTGTGAGATGCTCCAAGCATCAACCAAGCATCAAAGATTCTTTCTACCGGACAGTGGGAGTCTGGTTTGTTTTCTCAGGTTTCTCCATGTGGAAAGTGTGTAGCAGAGCACCCTGCATGGATGCCTGGAAAGCTCCCCTCCATTGACCATTGCAGCTGAGGAACATGGCAGGTTCGTTCTGGTGGCTCTGGGGCGATGTATTGAGGCCTTCAGTTGACATGGAGTCTCATGAAGATGGCTCACGATGCTGATTTGTTACCAGGGAAACATTGAATGTGCTGGTTGCTAAGGGGCCATGCAGGATTCATCTACCCTGACGGTTTGACACAGGTCCAAGAGCATGGCTTATTTCTCGGGGAGGAGATGTTCGGTTCTGTGGCTCAGGGACCATATGTTGTATCTTAAGTTGGTATTCCAGAACAGGCCTCTGAGGACATATACTTGAAAACTTAATCTAGTGTTCCAATGAAGTCCTCGGGGCATGTCAGGTTCAATCTTCTGACTCAGGACCATTGACTTGGGTGTCTGCCTGGATTGACGTGATCAGGGTGTTTCAGTCTGTACATTTGCGTCCAGAATGGACTCCATTACTGGACTGGGCTCAAGGCCTTTTAGGTTTCTCCTAATCTAGAGGTGTTGGGCAAAAGTGATGGGCACAGTTTCCTTGAGGATCGCAGGCACAGTCCTGTGTTGTGGCTTCAGATATCAGAACCTGGAGGTCATGTGAACCATGGTTTTAGGAGGGTAGTCTGGAAACACAAACTCGGGTTAGGGTTAATGGCGAGGTGATTGTGGGCTCAATGCACAGACCTGGAAGGCAGCTCATCAGGAACTGTAAATCAGATGACTCGAAAGTGGTAGCACACGATTTGTAACTGTATTGTAGGTCCAAGATAGCCTCGGAATGCAGGTGTGGTCTCATGGGTTCATGGCAGATTTTTCCTCTCAAGGATCCTGGGGGCTACCAATACTTTGGTGCCTTTTTCAGGGAAGGGAAGAGTGCTGTACTACATCTTTTATTTAAATTTATTTATTTTCAGAAAAAACAGTATTCATTATTTTTTCACCACACCCAGTGCTCCATGCAATCTGTGCCCTCTATAATACCCACCACCTGGTACCCCAACCTCCCACACCCCTGCCACTTCAAACCCTCAGATTGTTTTTCAGAGTCCATCGTCTCTTATGAATCACCTCCTCTTATAATTTACCCCAACTCCCTTCTCCTCTATAACACGCCTTGTCCTCCATGATATTTGTTATACTCCACAAATAAGTGAAATTTGATATGATATGATATGATAATTGACTCTCTCTGCTTGACTTATTTCACTCAGCATAATCTCTTCCAGTCCCATCCATGTTGTTACAAAAGTTGGGTATTCATCCTTTCTGATGGAGGCATAAGACTCCATAGTGTTTATGGACCACATCTTCCTTATCCATTCATCTGTTGAAGGGCATCTTGGTTCTTTCCATAGTTTGGCGACCGTGGCCATTGCTGCTATGAACATTGGGGTACAGATGGCCCTTCTTTTCACGACATCTGTATCTTTGGAGTAAATACCCAGGAGTGCAATTGCAGGGTCATAGGGAAGTTCTATTTTTAATTTCTTGAGGAATCTCCACACTGTTCTCCAAAGAGGCTGCACCAACTTGCATTTCCCCATTTTCCACATCTTCTCCAACACATGTTGTTTCCTGTTTTGTTAATTTTGGCCATTCTGGTGTAAGGTGATATCTCAATGTGGTTTTAATTTTAATCTCTCTGAGGGCTAATGATGATGAACATTTTTTCATGTGTCTGATAGCCATTTGTACGTCTACATTGGTGAAGTGTCTGTCCATCATTTCTGCCCATTTTTTTAAGATTTTATTTATTTATTTCATAGACAGAGATCTCAAGTAGACAGAGAGAGAGAGGAGGAAGCAGGCTTCCTGCTGAGCAGAGAGCCTGATGCGGGGCTCAATCCCAGGTCCCTGAGATCATGACCCGAGCCGAAGGCAAAGGCTTTAAACCACTGAGCCACCCAGGCGCCCCTTCTGACCATTTTTTAATATGATTGTCTGTTTTGTGTGTGTTGACTCTGAGAAGTTCATTATAGATCCTGATATCAACCTTTTGTCTGTACTGTCATTTGCAAATATCTTCTCCCATTCCGTGGGTTGCCTCTTTGTTTTTTTGACTGTTTCCATTGCTGTGCAGAAGCTTTTGATTTTGATGAAGTCCCAAAAGTTTATTTTCACTTTTGTTTCCTTTGCCTTGGAGACGTATCTTGAAAGAAGTTGCTGTGGCTGATATCGAAGAGATTACTGCCTATGTTCTCCTCTAGGATTCTGATGGATTCCTGTCTCACGTTGAGGTCTTTTATTCATTTTGAGTTTATCTTTGTGTATGGTGTAAGAGAACGGTCGAATTTCATTCTTCTACATATAGCTTTCCAGTTTTCTCAGCATCATTTATTGAAGAGACTGTCTTTTTTCCACTGTATATTTTTTCCTGTTTTGTCGAAGATTACTTGACCATAGAGTTGAGGGTCCATATCAGGGCTCTCTACTCTGTTCCACTGGTCTATGTGTCTGTTTTTATGCCAGTACCATGTTGTCTTGGTGATCACAGCTTTGTAATAAAGTTTGAATTCAGGTAAAGTGATGCCGCCAGCTTTATTTTTGTTTTTCATCATTTCCTTAGTGTTTTGGGGTCTCTTCTGATTCCATACATATTTTAGGATTATTTCTCCAGCTCTTTGATGAATACTGGTGGAATTTTGATCGGAATGGCATTAAAAGTGTATATTGCTCTAGGCAGGATAGACATTTCAACAATGTTTATTCTTCCGATCCAAGAGCATGGAATGGTCTTGCACCTTTTTGTGTCCTCTTCAATTTCTTTCATGAGTGTTCTGTAGTTCTTAAAGTACAGATCCTTTACCTCTTTGGTTAGGATTATTCCCGGGTATCATATGGTTCTTGGTGCTATAATAAATGGAATCGATTCTCTAATTTCCCTTTCTGTATTTACATTGTGAGTGTATAAGAAAGCCACTGATTTCTGCACATTGACTTTATATCCTGCCACGTTGCTGAATTGCTGTTTGAGTTTTAGTAGTTTGGGGGTGCAGTCTTTTGGGTTTTCCGTATAAAGAATCATGTCATCTGTGAAGAGAGAGAGTTTGACTTCTTCATTACCAATTTGGATACCTTTTATTTCTCTTTGTTGTCTGATTGCTGTTGCTAGGACTTCTAATACTTTGTTGAACAAGAGTGGTGAAAGTGGGCATCCTTGTCTTGTTCATGATATCAACGGGAAGGCTGCAAGATTTTTCCCATTATGGATGATATTTCCTGTGGGTGTTTCATAGACAGATTTTATGAAATTCAGGAAGGTTCCCTCTATCCCTATATTTGAAACATTTTAATCAGGAACAGATGCTGAATTTTGTCAAATGCTTTTTCTGCATCAGTTGAGAGGACCATGCGGTTCTTCTCCTTTCTCATATTAATTTGTTGTATTATATTGATTGATTTGCGAATGTTAAACCATCCTTGTAGCCCAGGGATGAATCACACCTGATCATGGTGGATAATCTTTTTAATGTGCTGTCGGATACTGTTGGCTAGGATCAAGTTGAGAATCTTAGCACTAATATTCATCAGGGACATTGGTCTAAAATTCTCCTTTTTGGTAGGGTCTTTGCCTGGTTTGGGGATCTGGGTAATGCTGGCTTCATATAAAGAGTCTGGAAGTTTTTTTTTTTTTTATATTTTAATCTTTTTTTAAAAATTATTATTTATTTATTTATTTTCAGAAAAACAGTATTCATTATTTTTTCACCACACCCAGTGCTACATGCAAGCCGTGCCCTCTATAGTACCCACCACCTGGTACCCCAACATCCCAACCCCGCCACTTCAAAACCCTCAGATTGTTTTTCAGAGTCCATAGTCTCTCATGTTTCACCTCCCCTTTCAATTTAGCCAAATTCCCTACTCCTCTCTAACACCCCTTGTCCTCCATGCTATTTGTTATGCTCCACAAATAAGTGAAACCATATGATAATTGTCTCTCTCTGCTTGACTTATTTCACTCAGCATAATCTCTTCCAGTCCCGTCCATGTTGCTACAAAAGTTGGGTATTCATCCTTTCTGATGGAGGCATAATACTCCATAGTGTTTATGGACCACATCTTCCTTATCCATTCATCCGTTGAAGGGCATCTTGGTTCTTTCCATAGTTTGGCGACTGTGGCCATTGCTGCTATAAACATTGGGGTACAGATGGCCCTTCTTTTCACGACATCTGTATCTTTGGGGTAAACACCCAGGAGTGCAATTGCAGGGTCATAGGGAAGCTCTATTTTTAATTTCTTGAGGAATCTCCACACTGTTCTCCAAAGAGGCTGCACCAACTTGCATTCCCACCAACAGTGTAAGAGGGTTCCCCTTTCTCCACATCCTCTCCAACACATGTTGTTTCCCGTTTTGTTAATTTTGGCCATTCTAACTGGTGTAAGGTGATATCTCAATGTGGTTTTAATTTGAATCTCCCTGAGGGCTAATGATGAAGAGCATGTTTTCATGTGTCTGATAGCCATTTGTATGTCTTGATTGGAGAAGTGTCTGTTCATATCTTCTGCCCATTTTTTTTGATGTGTTTATCTGTTTCGTGTGGGTTGAGTTTGAGGAGTTCATTATAGATCCTGGATATCAACCTTTTGTCTGTACTGTCATTTGCAAATATCTTCTCCCATTCCGTGGGTTGCCTCTTTGTTTTTTTTTTTTTGACTGTTTCCTTTGCTGTACAGAAGCTTTTGATTTTGTTGAAGTCCCAGAAGTTTATTTTCGCTTTTGTTTCCTTTGCCTTTGGAGACGTATCTTGAAAGAAGTTGCTCTGGCTGATATCAAAGAGATTTTGCCTATGTTCTCCTCTAAGTTTCTGATGGATTCCTGTCTCACGTTGAGGTCTTTCATCCATTTTGAGTTGATCTTTGTGTACGGTGTAAGAGAATGGTCGAGTTTCATTCTTCTACATATAGATGTCCAGTTTTCCCAGCACCATTTATTGAAGAGACTGTCTTTTTTCCACTGTATATTTTTTCCTGTTTTGTCAAAGATTAATTGACCATAGAGTTGTGGGTCCATATCAGGGCTCTCTACTCTGTTCCACTGGTCTATGTGTCTGTTTTTATGCCTGTTCCATGCTGTCTTGGTGATCACAGCTTTGTAATAAAGCTTGAAATCAGGTAAGGTGATGCCCCCAGCTTTATTTTTGTTTTTCAACAATTCCTTAGTGTTTTGGGGTCTCTTCTGATTCCATACAAGTTTTAGGATTATTTGCTCCAGCTCTTTGAAGAATGCTGGTGGAATTTTGATCGGAATGGCATTAAAAGTATATATTGCTCTAGGCAGTATAGACATTTTAACAATGTTTATTCTTCCTATCCAAGAGCATGGAATGGTCTTCCATCTTTTTGCGTCTTCTTCAATTTCTTTCATGAGTGTTCTATAGTTCCTCAAGTACAGATCCTTTACCTCTTAAGTTAGGTTTATTCCAAGGTATCTTATGGTTCTTGGTGCTATAATAAATGGAATCGATTCTCTAATTTCCCTTTCTGTATTTTCATTGTTAGTGTATAAGAAAGCCACTGATTTCTGCACATTGACTTTGTATCCTGCCACGTTGCTGAATTGCTGTATGAGTTCTAGTAGTTTGGGGGTGGAGTCTTTTGGGTTTTCCATATAAAGAATCATGTCATCTGCGAAGAGAGAGAGTTTGACTGCTTCAATTCCAATTTCGATACATTTTATTTCTCTCTGTTGTCTGATTGCTGTTGCTAGGACTTCTAATACTATGTTGAACAAGAGTGGTGAAAGTGGGCATCTTTGTCTTGTTCCTGATCTCAATGGGAAGGCTGCAAGCTTTTTCTCATTGAGGATGATATTTGCTGTGGGTCTTTCACAGATAGATTTGATGAGGTTCAGGAATGTTCCCTCTATCCCTATACTTTGAAGCGTTTTAATCAGGAACGGATGCTGGATTTTTTCAAACGCTTTTTCTGCATCAATTGAGTGGACCATGTGGTTCTTCTCTCTTCTCATATTAATTTGTTGTATCACAATTATGGATTTGCAAATGTTGAACCATCCTTGTAACCCAGGGATGAATCCCACCTGATCATGGTGAATAATCTTTTTAATGTGCTGTTGGATCCTGTTGGCTAGGATCTTGTTGAGAATCTTAGCATCCATATTCATCAGTGATATTGGTCTGAAATTCTCCTTTTTGGTAGGGTCCTTGCCTGGTTTGGGGTCGGGGTAATGCTGGCTTCATAGAAAGAGTCTGGAAGTTTTCCTTCTGCTTCAATTTTTTGAAACAGTTTCAGGAGAATAGGTGTTATTTCTTCTTGGAAGGTTTGGTAGAATTCCCCAGGGAATCTGTCAGGTCCTGGGCTCTTGTTTTTTGGGAGGTTTTTGATCACTGATTCAATCTCGTTATTAGATATGTGTCTATTCAGGTTGTCGATTTCTTCCTGGTCAATTTTGGTAGTTTATATTTTCCAGGAATGCATCCATTTCATCTAGGTTGCTAAGCTTATTGGCATATAACTGTTCATAATAACTTCTGATGATTGTTTCTACTTCCTTGGTGTTAGTTGTGATCTCTCCCTTTTCATTCATAATTTTATGAATTTGGGCTTTCTCTCTTTTCTTTTGGATTAGTGTAGCCAGTGGCTTATCGATCTTATTGATTCTTTCAAAAAATCAGCTTCTAGTTTCATTGATACGTTCTACTGTATCTCTGGTTTCTCCCTCATTGATCTCAGCTCTAATCTTGATGATTTCCCTTCTTATGTGTGGAGTTGGTTTGATTTGTTGTTGATCCTCCAGTTCTTTAAGGTGTAGAGACAGCTGGTGTGTTCTGGATTTTTCAATTCTTTTGAGCGAGTCATGGATGTCTATATATTTTCCCCTTAGGACCGCCTTTGCTGTATCCCACAGGTTTTGAACCAAAGTGTCTTCATTTTCATTGGTTTCCATGAATTGTTTCAGCTCTTCTTTGATCTCCTGGTTGATCCAAGCATTCTTAAGCAAGGTGGTCTTTAGTTTCCAGGTGTTTGAGTTCCTTCGGAACTTTTCCTTGTGATTGAGCTCCAGTTTCAAAGCATTGTGATCTGAGAATATGTAGGGAATAATCTCAGTCTTTTGGTATCGATTGAGTCCTGATTTGTGACCCAGTATGTGGTCTATTCTGGAGAAGGTTCCGTGTACACTTGAGAAGAATGAGTATTCTGCTGTTTTAGGGTGGAATGTTCTGTATATATCTATGAGGTCCATCTGGTCCAATGTGTCATTCAATGCTCTTGTTTCTTTATTGATTTTCTGCTTCGATGATCTGTCTAATTCTGAAAGAGGCTTGTTAAGATCTCCTACGATTACTGTATTCATATCAATATGACTCTTTATCTTGATTAACAGTTTTCTTAAGTAATTGGCTGCTCCCATATTGGGAGCATAGATATTTACAATTGTTAGATCATCTTGGTGGATAGTCCCTTTAAGGATTATGTAGTGTCCTTCTGTATCTCTAACTACAGTCTTTAGTTTGAATTCTAATTTATCTGATATGAGAATCGCTACCCCAGCCTTCTTTTGAGTCCCATTGGCATGAAAGATGCTTCTCCACCCCTTCACTTTCAATCTGCGTGTATCTTTAGGTTCAAAATGGGTCTCTTGTAGACAGCATATGGATGGGTCCTGTCGTTTTATCCAATCTGCAACCCTGTGCCGTTTTATGGGTGCATTTAGGCCATGCACATTGAGAGTGATTATTGATAGATACGTTTTTATTGACATCGAGTTACCTTTGAAGTTTTTCTTTCTGTAGACTGTCTCTATATTTCTGTTCTATGCTATTCTTGGGATTTTTCCTCTTTTATAGATCCCCCCTTAATATTTCCTGCAGCATCGGCTTTGTGGTTGCATAGTCTTTTAAGCCTTGCCGGTCTTGGAAACTCTTTATCTCTCCATCCATTTTGAATGTCAGTCTTGCTGGATAAAGTATTCTTGGCTGCATGTTTTTCTCATTTAGTGCCCTGAATATATCTTGCCAGCCTCTTCTGGCTTGCCAGGTCTCTGTGGACAGGTCTGACGTTATTCTGATGGGCTTCCCTCTGTAAGTAAGGAGCCTCTTTGCCCTGGCGGCTTTCAAGAGGTTATACCTACAATTATAATTACTCAATTTGACTATCAGGTGTCGTGATGTTTTTTTGGAATGTATAATGATGGGTGGAGACCGTTCAGCCTCTAGTACATGAACGCTGGTTTCATTCGTGAGATTCGTAAAGTTTTCATGAAGGACTTGTTCCATGATATCTTCTAGACTTCTTTCTTTCTCCTCCACTTCAGGGATTCCAATAATTCTGACGTTGGAACGCTTCATGGCATCATTTATTTCCCTGATTCTGCTTTCGTGGGATCTAAGCTGTTTGTTCCAGGCTTCCTCCTGATCCTTTCTCTCTATCTGTTTGTCTTCCAGATCACTAATTCTATCTTCTATCTCAGTTACCCTAGCTTTGAGAGAGTTTATATTAGATTGGAACTCATTGAGAGCATTGTGGACCTCCTCCGTGGTAGCTTTAAGCTCCGCCCTAACATTGTGAACATCCTGTCTGGTCGCTTTCAGTTCGGCCCTAATCAATTCTGTTTGGTCATCCATGGCTTTCTCCAACCTAGCTATTGCCTGGATAATTATTAGCCTGAATTCTCTTTCCGACATATTGTCTATGTTGATAGCCGTTAGCTCTGTTGCAGAAGGTCCATCCTCTGTATTTTTCTTCTGTTGGGCATTCCTCCTCCTAGTCATTTTGGTGGGAGAAGACTGAACAGATGTAGCTGGATGTATCTACTCTGGTGAAGTCAAGGTTCACCCTGGAATACTTCTGATCTATCAGGATTCCCCACCCAAACGAGAGACAAAAGAAAAGAAAAAGAGGAAAAGAAGAAAAAGAAAAACAAAAAAGAAAAAAGAGAGAGAGAGAGAGACAGGAAGGAAATGGAAGATGAAAGAGAAGGTTCAGCCCAGATGGGCCCCAAGGTAAGATTTATGAAGTAGACAATCAAAAAGAGATAAAAAGACTGATACAATTATATGGCAAGAGAAAAAAAGAAAAAAAATATATATATGCAAATAAAGAAAGAACCTCGTCAAAAAATACCACAAGTGTAAAATTTATATGCTATCAGGTCAAACACAAAAAACACAGAAATACTGGTGGAAGAAGACGGGAGAGTTCTTATAAATTCTCAGTGTGTGCGAGGAAGGTTGTTTTGATTCTTCCTGGATGTATCCTGATGTCTTTGTTAAAGGACTCAACTTACCTAAGATAAAGGGGATTAAAAATTGGTTTACCTATAGAGGTAGTAATAATTGGGAAAAGGGGATTACTTTGAAGTTAACTCTATATGAATATTAGAGGATAAAAATAAAAAGGAATATACTAGACTAAACTAAATTTTTTTAAAAAGGGAATTCAAAAAATAAAAATGCAAAAGAAAAACATAGTTGTATGTATCAAAACATTCTGGTTAGAAAGGTATTATGGAATTTGATGTACTGTACAGCTCGCTGTGCTGATAAATAGTTTAAAAAAATTACCTATGTGTAAAAAAAAAAATAAAATAAATAAAAAAATATGAACCGGAATAGTGGAAAGGAGTGAACAATACAAGTTTTCCTATGAAGTAGTGGTGGTTCTCTTGTAGTCCTTTTTTTTTTTTTTTCTTTTTTGGTTTGTTTTCTGGGAGAGGGTCCTGCCACGTGTGTTGTCAGTCAATGATGTTTCCTGAGTTGAGTCCCCCCGCCCCCCTCAAGGGGGTGGGCTCTGGGGAAACTGTTTTTTTTCAAGCTTTTGTTCTCTTGCGGTTTTTTTGCTTTTTCACTTTTTTCCCTCTCACCTTGACCGCCTTTGATGGTTTTTGTAGTATTAGAAGAAATCAAACCGCACCCTGATCTCCGTCTCAGAGAGAAGCCTCAGTCTGGGTGCAGAAGCTGAATAAATTCCCCCTTGGCCACTGGCAGCGCAGGTTCCAAGGTGCAGACCCTGGGGGTGCAGGATCTTTTGCTCGTCCCCAAAGCCAAGGCAGTGGCGGCTGTCTGGGAGCTCCCGACCGCCAGAGAGGTTCCAAGCAGCGATTGCACACTGAGATTTTGCCGCCGGCCCGGGCTGGGAGTGCCCAGCTTGCGCGCTCCTCTTTTCAGAGGCGGCTATGGGTCGGGCGCGCCTGTGGGGCCCTGAGAACGGGGCGCGGGTCCGTGAGCCCCAGGCTGGGCTTTTGTGCGCCTCTGTCCCGGGGAAGAGTTGTGCGCGCGCGCGAGTGGCTTAGGCTTTGAAACAATGGCGCGGGTCAAGGAGCGCCCGCCGGGCCTCAGTAATTCAGGGGAGAGTGAGGGACGTGCGCGCGTATCTCAAGCTTTGTGGTAGGGCTAGCGCGCGTTCCGCAGACCGGCGCGGCTCCCATCCCCTCACAGGAGCTGGAACCCACGCGCTCTGGGGCGCGCTGGCGGCTTAGGTACCAGGAGCAGTTTCTCTGCCGCACTCTCTCTGCCTCAGAGCCGGGGAGGCCGTCTGGGATCGGGGACTTAAGCCCCTCTCCCTAGCCGCCCCGATTCCCACAATTTCCCCCGCAATCCTTTGCTCTTTTGGAGTGCTTTCAATCAGTCTCCGAGTTACTGCTGGTCCCCAGACGCAGGGCACTCTCGCTCGTATTGGGGTATTACTCTCCCACCTGTCGCCACTGGTCGCTCCCTCCCCCTTTTGTTTATCTTCCGATATCAGTCCGCAGTTCCCATTCCTCTTTACCTGCTCACTGGCGTCTTCTGCCCCTGTAGAGATCCAGACGTGTATAATTCTGATCTCAGGCTGATTTCATGGGTGATCGGAGTTCTTTGGTAGGTAATGAGCTAACTTTGGGGTACTGGCTGAAAAGACGCCTCTTCCTACTACCCCGCCATCTTGTCCCCCATGGGGGTTGTTTCTATCATGACTGGCAAATGGAGAGTTGGCGTCAAGAGGCCATGGAGGATTTCCTGCGCTGAGGCTTGTGAGATGCTCCAAATAGCAAGGTTTCCTTCTACTAGACAGGTGGAGTCTGGATTCTTTGCTCCAAGGTTCCACATGTGGAAAGTTTGGGTAGCAGGGCTCCTCCACATGGATGCCTGGAAAGCACACCTCCATTGACCCTTGTAGCTGAAGGACATGGCAGGTTTGTTCTGTTGCTTCTTGGACCAAGTGCCAAGGCCTTGAGTTGACATGGAATCTTTTACCCATGGGTCACAGTGTTGTTTTGTTACAAGGGAGATCTTACAATGTGCTGGTAGCTATGGTGCCATGCAGGATTCTCCTACCCTGAGGGTTTGACACAGGTCCAAAAGCATGGTTTCTGTCTGGGAACAGGAGATGTTCTGTTGTGTGGCTCAGGGACCACATGTTGTATCATAAGTTGGTATTCCGGAACAGGTATATGAGGACAGATGCCTGAAACCTAATCAAGGGTTCCAATGACGTCTTAGGGTCATTGGACCCTAAGGTTCAATAATCTGACTCAGGACAATTGACTTGGGTGTCTGCCTGGATGTAGGTGATCAGGGTGTTTCAAACGGCACATTTACGTCCAGAGTGGCCTTCAATAGTGGGGTGGGCTCAGGGGCCTTTCAGGTTTCTCTTACTCTGGAGGGTTTGGGCAACTGTGACAGGCACAATTTCCTTAGGGTTGGCAAACCTAGTCCTGTGGTGCGGATCGAGGGAACTCATCTGGGAAGGCATATGAGCCATGGTTTTGGGTGAGAAGCCTGCAAACACAAACTCAGGTTAGGGTTAGTGGCAAGGTGATCCCAGGCCCAATGCATAGCCCTGGAGGGCAGCATGTCAGGACCTGTAATCTGGGAGACATGAATGCGGTAGCAAAGGCTTTGTATTTGGATTATCTGTCCAGGATGACCTCGGAATGCAGGTGTGGTTCTTGGGTCCAGGGGAGATTTTTTCACTCTAAGGATTCTGGCTGCTCCCAATTGTTTGGTGGCTTTCTCGGGGAAGCAAAGAGTGCTGATTTCCATCTTAGGGGAGCCCTAAAACAGGAATTCTGGAGACGGGCTCTTGGTCTGGGTGCCACAAAATTCCCACCAAGAGTTATGACTTGGGCCTAGGGGCGTACCAGGCCTGCAATGCGGGATCCTGGTGATGCAACTGAGAGGGCTTTTTGAAAGCATGCTCAGGCTGAGGATCACAATGCCTGTTTGTGCCCTGGGCAGCCCTCAAGTGTGGGCATGGTCTCATTGGTCATGCAGCTGTCTTCCACTCCGAGTGCTGGACACCCATGCCAAAAGCCAGGTTTCCTGACATGGGTAAGCAGGAGTTCTCTATTGTACTTCAGGTTCCCCCATTGGCAGGGATTCCAGCAAAGGCCTGGGGACAGGTGCCTGAATGTCAAGGATGCATAGAGATGACGGACTTGGGCCGTGGCCAGTTTCACATGCTGGATATGGGACCTCCTCTCTGGGTGGCTGACACGAGGTCGGGGTTCAGGCTCTGTCAGACACAGCACAAGTGGCCCGGCGCAGCCTATAAATTGGGATTCCATTGAGGCATGAGCAGATTGATTCTCATGTGGGTTTTTTTGGCAGACTCACCAGGGACTTCTTCTTTCTATGGAGAAGGCAGAATGTTGTGTCGTGGCTCCAGAATCCCCTATCAAGAAGGCTTGGGGACCAGTAGTGTGAGGATGGAATTGTAAACACAATCTACGGTTAAACTCAGTGCCAAGCAGAAGGCAGTTCCAATGTGCAGCGGCTTATTTGAGACATCCAGCACCTGAGTAAGGGTGGATGTCAGATATTTGCTCACGCTGGAGTTTGTGTCTATGATGACCGACAAATGGAGAGGTGGCGTCAATACGCCATGAAGGATTTCCCTTGCTGATGCTTGAAAGTTGCTCCAAATAGCAAGGTTTCCTTGTGCTGGACAGGTGGAGTCTGGTTTGTATGCTCCGGGGTGCCCCATGTGGAAAGTTTTGGTAGCAGAGCGCTCCCTCATGGTTGCCTGGAAAGCACACCTCCATTGATCATTGCAGCTGAGGAACATGGCAAGTTTGTTCTGGTGGATCTTGGGTGAAGTATGAAGGCCTTGAGTTGTCTTGGAATCTCTTGCACATGGGTCACAATGCTGGTTTGTTAACAGAGAGATCTTACAATGTGCTGGTGGCAAAGGTGCCATGCAGGATTATCCTAACCTGAGGGTTTGACACAGGTCCATGAATATGGTTTCCTTCTATGTACAGGAGATGATCTTTTGTGTGGCTCAGGGACCACATGTTGTATCATAAGTTGGTATTCCAGAATAGGCCTCTGATGACAGATACCTGAAAACCTAATAGGGTTCCAAAGAGGTCCTAGGGGCATGTCAGTTTCAATCTTCTTACCCAGGAAGATTGACTTGGCTGTCTGTCTGGATGTAGGTGATCAGGGTGTTTCAGTCTGCACATTTGCATCCAGAGCAGCCTCTAATAGAGGTTTGGGCTCAGGGGCCTTACGGGTTTCTCTTAATCTGAAGGGCTCGGCCACTGTGACGGGCAAAGTTTCCTTGGGAATGGCAGGCCACGTCCCGTGTGTGGCTCCAGAGACCTCATCCTGGAGGGCATGTGAGCCATGGTTTTGGGAGAGTAGTCTGCAAACACAAATTCGGGTTAGTGTCAGTGGCGAAATGATCGCAGGTGCTAAGCATAAACTTGGAAGGCAGCTCGTCAGGAACTGTAATTAGGGTTACTCAAAGGCCTCTTTGAGTTTCTCAAAGAGCACCTCTTTTTGTATCTGGATTGTGTGTCCAGGATGGCCTCGGTATACAGGTGTGGTCTCATGGGTCCATGGGAGAATTTACCTCTCTAAGGATCCTGGCAGCTCCCAATAGTTTGGTGGCTTTTTCGGGGAAGGGAAGAGTGCTGTTTACATCTTAGGTGTGCCCCAAAACAGGGATTCTGGAGATGGGTTCTGGGTCTGGGCGCCAAGAAATTCCCACCAAGGATTATTTTTTTGAGCCGAGGGTCATACCAGGCCTGCCATGTGGTATCCTGGTGGTGCAACTGAGAGGGATTATTTGAAAGCATGCTCAGGCTGAGTGTCACAATGCCTGTTTGTTCCTAGGGAGGCCCTCAAGAGGGGGCATTGTCTCATTGGCCATGGAGTTTTCTCCTATTCTGGGGGTTGGACACCTATCCCAACAGCCAGGATTCTGGCCATGGGGAAAGAGCAGTTTTCTATTGTGCTTCAGGTTCCCCCATTGGCAGGGATTCCAGCAAAGGTCTGGGGACAGATGACTGCATACCAAGGATGGGCAGAGAGGGCCGACTTGGGACATGGCTGGTCTCACATGCTGGATATGGGACCCGCTCTCTGTGTGGCTGTCAAGACGACGGGGCTCAGGCTTTGTAAAACACAGTACTAGTGACCTGGGTAGCCTATAAATCGGGGTTACATCGACGGACGAGCAGAGTGATCCTCAAACGGGGTTTTTCTGCAGACTCAACAGGGACTTCTTCTTTCTATGGGGAAGGCAGAATGCTGTGTTTTACACCATTCGGATGAGGATGGAATTGTATCCACAAGCGATGGTTAAATTCAGAGCAGAGGGAAAGGAAGTTCCAGTGTGCAGCGGCTTATTCGAGACATCCAGCACCTGAGTAAGGTGGATGTCAGATATTTGTTTACAATGGAGTTTGTTTTTATGATGAACTTCAAATGGAGAGGTGGTGTCAAGAGGCCACCGAGGCTTGTGAGATGCTCCAAATAGCAAGGTTTCCTTCTACTGGACAGTTTGAGCCTGGTTTGTTTACTCCGGGGTCCCCCATGTGGAAAGTTTGGGTAGCAGAGCTCTCCCTCATGAAGGCCTGGAAAGCACACCTACATTGACGATTACAGCTGAGGAACCTGGCAGGTTTGTTCTGGTGTCTCTTGGGCGAAGTACCAAGAATCTCTTGCACATGGGTCACATGTGGTTTGTTACCAGGGAGATATTAGAATGTCTGGTGGCTAGGTTACATGCAGGGTAGTCCTATCCTAAGGGTTTTACACATGTCCAGGAGCACTGTTTCCTTCTGGGAAAAGGAGGTGTTCTGTTGTGTGGCTCAGGGACCACATGTTGTATCATAAGTTGGTATTCCAGACAGGCCTCTGAGGACAAATGCCTGAAAACCTAATATAAGGTTCCAATGAGGTCCTAGGGGCATGTCAGTTTCAATCTTCTGATGCAGGACCACTGACTTGGCTGTCTGCCTGCATGTAGGTGATCAGGGTGTTTCAGACTGCACATTTGCGTCCAGAGCGGCCTCCAATAGAGGGGTGGGCTCAGGGGACTTGCAGGTTTCTCCTATTCTGGAGGGTTTGGGCAACTGTGACACACACAGTTTCCTTGGAGATGGGAAGCTCAGTCTGTGGTGTGGCTCCAAAGACCCCATCCTGGAGGGCATGTGAGCCATGGTTTTGGGAGAGAATTCTCTAGACACAAACTCGGTTTAGAGTTAGTGGCTAGGTGATAGCTGTCCCACAGCGTACACCTGGATAGCAGCTCCTCAAGAACTGTAATTAGGGTGATCTGAAGGCGGTAGCATAGGCTTATGAATCTGGATTGTGTGTACAGGATGGCCTCAGAATGCAGGTGTGGTCTCATGGGTCCATGGGTGATTTTTCCTCTCTAAGGATCCTGCTTGTCCCAAATAGTGTGGTGGCTTTTCCGGGGAAGTGAAGAGTGCTTCTTTCCGTCTTAATGGTACCCCAAAACAGTGATTCCAGAGGCGGTCTGGTCTGGGCACCAAGAAATTCCCACCAAGTGTTAGGATTTGGGCCTAGGGGCATACCAGGCCTGCAATGCGGTATCCTGGTGGTGCGACTCAGAGGGCTTGTTTGAAAGCATGCTCAGGCTTAGGGTCACAATGTTTGTGCCCAGGGAGGCCTTCAGGAATGGGCCTGGTCTCATTGGCCATGCAGCTGTCTTCCACTCTGAGGGTTGGATACCCATCACGACAGCCAGGATTCCTGCCATGGGGAAGGAGGAGTTCTCTATTTTGCTTCAGGTTCCCCCATTTGCATGGATTCCATCAAAGTTCTGGGGACAGATGCCTGAATGCCAAAAATGGGTAGAGAGGACAGACTTGGGTCATAGCTGGTCTCACATGCTGGATATGGGCCCCGCTCTCTGGGTGGCGGACATGAGGCCAGGGCTCAGGCTCTGTCAGACACAGCACTAGTGGCTAGGGCAGCCTATAAACTGGGTTACCCTCGAAGCCCAGCAGATTGATACACATGTGGGGTTTTATGCAGACTCATCAGGCACTTCTTCTTTCTATGAGGAAGGCAGAATGCTGTGTTGTGGCTCCATAATTCCCAATAAAATAGGCTTGGGGACTAGTTGGGTGAGAATGGAATTTTAATCACAAGCTACAGTTCAATTAAGTGCCAAGCAGAAGGAAATTCCAATGGGCAGCAGCTTATTTGAGAACTCCAGCACCTGAGTAAGGGCAGATGTCAGGTATTTGCTCACACTGGAGTTTGTGTCTATCATGACCTACAAATGGAGAGGTGGCCTCAAGGCCATGGAGGATTTCCCACGCTGAGGCTTGTGAGATGCTCCAAATAGCAAGGTTTCCTTCTCTTGGACAGGTCGAGTCTGGTTTCTTTGCTCCGGGGTGGAGCATACCCCATGTGGAATGTTTGGGTAGCAGAGCTCTGCTGCATGGATGCCTGGAATGCACACCTCCACTGACCATTGCAGCTTAAGAACATGGCATGTTCATTCTGGTGGCTCCCACTCCTGAGCGCCACCCTGGGCACAAGCAGGCATTGTGACCCTCAGGCTGAGCATGCTTTCAAACAAATGCTCTCAGTTGCACCTCCAGGATCCTGCATTGCAGGCCTGCTATGCCCCTAGGTCCAAATCCTAAACCTTGGTGGGATGTTCCATGTGCCCAGACCCACAGGCCATCTCTGGGATTCCTGTTTGGGGGCACCCCTAAGATGGAAAACAGTACTCATCCCTTCCACTAGAAAGCCCCCATACTATAGGGAAACTCCAGGATACTTGAGAGAAAAAATCTCACATGGACTCATGAGACCACACCTACATTTCGAGGCCATCGTGGATATACAATCCAGATACAAAAGCCTGTGCTGCCGCCTTTGAGTCACCTGATTTACAGTTCCGGACGAGATGCCATCCATGTCTATGCATTGTGTCTGTGATCACCTCACCACTAACCCTAACTCAAGTTTGTGTTTTCAGACTTCTCTCCCAAAACCATGGCTCACATCCCTCCAGGATGGTCTATCTGGAGCCACAGCACAGGACTGTGCCTGTCGTCCCCATGGAAACTGTGCCCATCACATTTGCAAACCCCTCTAGATTAGGAGAAACCTGCAAGGACCCTGAGCCAAACCCAAGATTGGAGGCTTCTCTGGATGCAAATGTACATTCTGACATACCCTGATCACCTCCATCCTGGCAGACAACGAAGTCAATAGTCCAGAGACAGAAGATTGAACCTTACATGCCCCTAGGACCTAATTGGAACCCTAGATTAGGTTTTTAGGCATCTCTCCTTAGAGGACTGTACTGGAATACCAACTTATAATACAACATATGGTCCATGAGCCCAACAAATGAACATCTCCTGTCCCCAGAAGGAAGCCGTGCTCTTGGACCTGTGTCAAAACCTCAGGGTAGATGAATCCTGCACAGCCACCAGGACATTCTATGATCTCCCTGGTAACAAACCAACATTGTGACACATCTTCATGAGATTCCATGTGAAATCAAGGCCTTGATATTTCTCACCAGAGCTACCAGACAGGCATCCATGAGGGAGTGCTCTGCTACCCAAACTTTCCACATGGGGGAACCTGGAGCAAACAAACTGGACTGTCCCTTTCCAGTAGAAGGAAACCATGCTGTTTGGAGCATCTCACAATTCCCATCTTTGGTCCTCCATGGCCTCTTGATGCCACCCCTCCATTGTCGGTCATCACAGACACAAACTCCAGCATGAGCAAACATCTGACATCCACCTTACTCAGGTGCTGGATATTCAATTAGCTGCTGGAGAATTGAACTTCCTTTCGCTTGGACTGAATTGAATCGTAACTTGTGTTTACAATTCCATCCTCACCCGACTGGTCTATACGCCCTCTTGATAGGGAATTCTGGAGCCACAATGCAACATTTTTCCTTCCCCATAGAAAGAAGAAGGGCCTGGTGTTTCTGCCCAGAAACTCCACATGAAGATGAATCTACTTGACCCTAGAGGGACCCCGATTTATTGGCTTCCCTGGCCACTAGTGCTGTGTCTGACAGAGCCTGAGCCATGACTCATGTCAGCCACCACAAGCGAGGGCCCTATACCCAGCATGTGAGACTGGCCATGGCCCAAGGCCGTCATCTTGACACATCCTTGGCAATCAGAAATATGTCCCTATACCCTTGCTGGAATCCCTACAAATGGGGGAACTGAAGCACAATAGAGAACTCCTTTTTCCCCATGGCAGGATTCCTGGTTGTTGGGATGGGTGTCCAACCCTCAGAGTGGGAGTCAGCTGCATGGCCAATGAGAGCACGCACTCTCCTGAGTGCTTCCCTGGACAAAAGCAGGCATAGTACCCTCAGCCTGAGCATGCTTTCAAAGAAACGCTGTCAGTTGTACCTCCAGGATCCCACATTGGAGGCCTGACACACCCCTAAACCTAAATCCTAACCCTTGGTGGGATTTTCCAGGCACCGAGACCCTGAGCCCCTCTATGGGATTCCTCTTTGGGGCCACCCCTAAGATGGAAAACAGCACTCTTCCTCTCCCTGAGAAAGCCACCAAACTATTGGGAGCCTCCAGTTTCCTTAGAGAGGAAAAATCTCCCATGGACCCATGAGACCACACCTGCATTGCGAGGCCACCCTGGACACACAATCCTGATAGAAAAGCCTTTGATATCGCCTTTGAGTCTCCTGATTTACAGTTCCTGAGGATCTGCCTTCCATGTTTGTGTATTGGGCTTGCAAACACCCTGCCACTAACCCTAACCTGAGTTTGTGTTTGCAGACTTCTCTCCCAAAACATTGGCTCACATGCCCTCCAGGATGTGATATCTGAACCCACACTGCAGGAATGGGCCTGCCATTCCCAAGGGAACTGTGCCTGTCACAGTTGCCCAAACCCTCCATATTACGAGAAACCTGCAAGGTCCCTGAGCCCACCCCAATACTGGAGGATATTCTGGATGCAAATGCGCAGTCTGAAACACTCTGATCACCTCCATCCAGTCAGACAAGGAAGACAATGATCCTGAGTCAGAAGATTGAGCCTGACATGCCCCTAGGACTTCATTGAAACCCTAGATTAGGCTTTCGGGCATCTGTCTACAGAGGCCTGTTCTGGGATACCAACTTATGATACAACATGTGGTCCTTGAGCCACACAACAGAACACCTGTCCCCAGAAGGAAGCCGTACTCTTGGACCTGTGACAAACCCTCAGGGTAGATAAATCCTGCACAGCCTGTTAGCCATCAGTACATTCTAAGATCTCCCTGGTAACAAACCAGCATTGTGACCCATCTTCATGAGAATCTATGTCAACTCAAGGCCTTGGTACATCGCCCCAGAGCCACCAGAATGAAGCTGTCATGTTCTTCAACTGCAATAGTCAATGGAGGTGTGCTTTCCAGGCATCCATGCAGGGGTGCTCTGTTACCCATAGTTTCTACATGGGGGAACCAGGAGCAAAAAAGCCAGACTTCCCCTGTCCGGTAGAAGGAAACCATGCTGTTTGTAGCATCTCACAAGCCCCAACGTGGGAAATCCTCCATCGACTCTTGATGCCTCCCCTCTATTTGTCAGTCATCATAGACAAAATGTCCCGCGAGAGCAAACATCTGACATGTGCCCTTGACCAGATGCCAGATATCTCGAATTAGATGCTGCACACTGGAACTGCCTTCTGCTTGTCACTGAATATAACCACAGCTTGCGTTTACAATTCCATCCTCACCCTACTGATACCCAAGCCCTCTTGATAGGGAATTCTCGAATCACAACACAACATTCCACCTTCCCAGTAGAAAGAAGAAGGGCTTGGTGAGTCCTCCCAGGCACCACGCATGAGGATGAATCTGCTGAGCCCTCAAGGGAACCATGATATATAGGCTGCCCTGGCCACTAGTGCTGTGTCTGAAAGAGCCTGGGACCCGACCTCGTGTCAGCCACCCTGAGTGAGGGCCCCATATCCAGCATGTGAGACCGGCCTTGCCCAGGGATGTCATCTCTAACGATCCTTTGAATTCAGGCATCTGTCCTCGGACCTTTGCTGGAATCCTTACCAATAGGGGAACCTGAAGCACAATAGAGAACTGCTCCTTCCACATGGCAGGAATCCTAGCTGTTGGGATGGCTGTCCAACCCTCAGAGTGGGAGCCAGCTGCATGGCCAATGAGACCACACCCCCTCTTGTAGGCCACCTTATGCACTAGCAGGCATTGTGACCGTCAGCCAGAGCAAGCTTCAAACAATCTCTCTCAGTTGCACCTCCAGGATCCCGCAATGGATGACTGGTACGCCCCTAGGCCCAAATCTTAACCCTTGGTGGGATTTTCCAGGCTCCGAGTCCCAGAGCACATCTCTGGAATCCCTGTTTGGGGGCACACCTAAACATGGAAAACAGCACTCTTCCATTCCCCGAGAAAGCCACCAAACTATTGGGAGCCACCAGGATGCTTCTGAAAAATCTCCCATGAACCCATGAGACCACACCTGCATTGCGAGGCCATTCTGGACACACAATCCAGATAGAAATGCCTGTGCTACCGCCTTCAATTCACCCAATTTACGGTTCCTGACCTCCAGGTCTATGCATTGGGCTTGTGAATACATGGCCACTAACCCTAACCTGAGTTTGTGTTTGCAGACTTCTCTCCTAAAACCATGGCTCAGATGCCCTCCAGGATGGTGTCTCTGGAGCCACACCACAGGAATGTGCCTGCCATCACCAAGGAAACTGCCCGTCACAGTTGCCCAAAGCCTCCAGATTAGGAGAAAGCTGCAAGGACTCTGAGCCAACCCCAAAACGAGAGGTCGCTCTGGATGTAATTGTGCAGTCTGAAACACCCTGATCACCTCCATCCAGGCACACACCCAAGACATTGGTCTTGAGTCAGAAGACTGAACCTGAATTAACCCTTGGGCTTCACTGGAACCCTTGATTAGGTTTTCAGGCATCTGTCCTCAGAAGCCTGTTCTGGGAAACCAAATTATGATATAACATGTGGTCCCTGAGCCACACAGCAGAACATCTCCTGTCCCCAGAAGGAAACCATGCTCTTGGACCTGTGTCAAACCCTCAGGGTAGATGAATCCTGCATGGGCCCATAGCCAGCAGTGCATTCTAAGTACTCGCTGGTAACAAACCAACGTTGTGATTCATCTTCATGAGACTCCCTGTCAACTCATGGCCTTGATTCTTCGCCCCAGAGCCACCAGAACTAACCTGCCATGTTCCTCAGCTGCAATGGTAAATGGAGGTGTGCTTTCCAGGCATCCATGCGAGAGTGTTCTAATACCCAATCTTTCCTCATGCGGGACCCTAGAAAAAACAAACCAGACTCCATCTGTCCAGTAGAAGGAAACCTTGCTGCTTGGAGCATCTCACAAGCCAAAGTGTGGGAAATCTTCCATGGCCTCTTGAAGCAACCCCTCCATTTGTTGGTCAACATAGACACAAACTCCATCATTAGCAAATATCTGATATACCCCTTACTCGGGTGCTGGATATTCAAATCAGCCACTGCACACTGAATCTGCCTTTAGCTTGGCACTGAATTTAACCATAGCTTGGATTTACAATTCCATCCTCACCCTACTGCTCCACAAGCCCTCTTGATAAGGAATTCTGGAGCCACAATGCAGCATTCTGCCTTCCCCATAGACAGAAGTAGGGCCTGATGAGTCTGCCAAGAAACTGCACATAAGGATGAATCTACTCGGCCCTTGAGGGAAGCCAGATTTAGAGGCTGCCCTGGCCACTAGTGCTGTGTCTGACAGAACCTGAGCCCTGAACTAGTGTCAGCCACCAGAGGGCGGGCCCCATATTCAGTATGTGAGACCGGGCATGTCCCAGGGCAGTCAACTTTACCCATCCTTGGTATTCAGGGATCTGTCCACAGACCTTTGCTGGAATCCCTACCAATGGGGGAACCTGAAGCACAATAGAGATCTCCTCCTTCTCCATGGCAGGAAACCTGGGTTTTGAGATGGCTGTCCAACCCTCAGAGTGGGAGTCAGCTGCATGGCCAATGAGAACACTCCCACTCATCAGGGCCGCCCTGGGCACAAGCAGGCATTGTGATCCTCAGTCTGAGCATGCTTTCAAACAAATGCTCTCAGTTGAACCTCCAGGATCCCGCATTGCAGGCCTGGTATGCCCCTAGACCCAGATCCTAACCCTTGGTGGGATTTTTCAGGCACCATGAACTAGAGCCTGTCTCTGGAATCCCTGTTTTGGCTCATCCTTAAGATGGAAAACAGCACTCTTCCCTTCTTCGAGAAAGCCACCAAACTACAGGGAGCCACCAGGATCCTTATGAAAAATCTCCCATGGACCAATGAGAACACACCTGCATTGCGAGGCCATCTTGGACACACAATCCAGATAGAAAAGCCTGTGATACGGCCTTCGAGTCACGCGATTAACAGTTCGGGTTAATCGAGCTGCCCTCCACGTCTTTGCATTGGGCCTGTGATCACATAGCCATTAACCCTAACCCGAGCTTGTGTTTGCAGACTTCTCTCCAAAAACCATGGCTCACATACCCTTGGGATGGGGTCTCTGGAGCCACTACACAGGACTGGGCCTGCCATCTTCAAGGAAACTGTGCAGGTCACAGTTGCCCAAACCCTCCAGAATAGGAGAAACCTACAAGGACCTTGAGCCCACCCCATTACTGGAGGCCGCTCTGGACGCAAATACACAGTTTGAAACACCCTGATCACCTACATCCCGGCAGACACTCAAGTCAATGGTCCTGTGTCAGAAGATTGAACCTGACATGCCCCCAGGACTCAAAGGAACACTAGATTAGGTTTTCAGGCATATGTCCTCAGAGGCCTGTTCTGCAATGCCAACTTATGATACATCATGTGGTCCCCGAGCCACACAAGAGAACAGCTCCTGTTCCCAGAGGGAAACCGTGCTCTTGGACCTGTGTCAAACCCTCAGGGTAGATGAATCCTGCACAGCCCCTTAACCACCAGCACATTCTATGATCTCGTTGGTAACCAACCAGCATTGTGACCCATCTTCATGAGACTCCATATCAACTCAAGGCCTTGGTACTTTGCATCAGAGCCACCCAAACGAACCTGCCATATTCCTCATCTGCAATGGTCAGTGGAAGTGTATTTCCAGGCATCCATGCGGGAGAGCTCTGCTACCCAAACTTTCCACATTAGGAACTCTGCTGCAAACAAACCAGACTCCCCCTGTCCGATAGAAGGAAACCTTGCTGTTTGGAGCATCTCACACGCTCCAGCTTTGGAAATCCTCATGACTTCTTGAAGCCACCCATCCATTTGTTGGTCATCATAGACGCAAACTCCAGAGTGAGATAAGTCTGACATCCATCCTTACTCAGGTGCTGGATATCTCGAATCAGCCACTGCACACTGTAACAGCCTTTCGTTTGACACTGAATTTAACCATAACTTGGGTTTACAATTCCATCCTCAACCTACTAGTCTGCAAGCCCACTTCACTTTACAGGGAATTCTGGAGCCACATCACAGCATTCTGCCTTCCCCTTAGAAAGAATAAGGTCCTGGTGAGTCTGCCCAGAAAATACAAATGAGGATAGATCTTATTGACCCTCAAGGGAACCACGATTTATAACCTGCCCTGGACACTAGAGCTGTGTCTGACAGCCTGTGCCCCGACCTCGTGTGAGTCATCCAGAGAGCGGCCCCCATATCCAGCATTTGAGACCGGCCTGGCCCAGGTACATCATCTCTAACCATCCTTGTAATTCAGGCATCTGTCCCCAGACCTTTTATGGAATCCCTGCCAATGTGGGATACTGAATCACAATAGAGAACTGCTCCTTCCACATGGCAGCAATCCTTGCTGTTGGGATAGCTGTGCAACCCTCAGAGTGGGAGCAAGCTGCATGGCCAAAGAGACCACACCAACTCCTGTGAGATTCCCTGGGCATAAGCAGGCATCGCAACCCCCTTCCAGAGCATGCCTTCAAAGAAGACATCTCAGTTGCACCTCCAGGATCCCACATTGCACAACTGGCACGCCCCCAACCCAAATCCTAACCCTTGGTGGGATTTTCCAGGCGCTGAGGCCCAGAACCCATCTCTGGAATCCCTGTTTTGGGGCACCCCTAAGATGGAAAACAGCACTCTACCCTTCTCCAAGAAAGCCAGCAAACTATTGGGAGCCGCCAGGACCCTTATGAAAAATCTCCCATGGACCCATGAGACCACACCTGCATTCCGAGGCCATCCTGGACACACAATCCAGATACAAAAGCCTGTGCTACCACCTGATTTACAGTTAGAGTTACCTAATTTATAGTTCCTGATGAGCTGCCCTCCAGATCTATGCATTGGGTGTGTCTGAGAACCCAGGTAGGGAAGACATGTTGGCCTAAGGCCAAGGGGTGACCAATGTGCTGTGTGTGTGGTCCACTGTCTCCTTGTCTGTCGGGACGTTTGGCTTAAGGCTGTGTCAGACAGAGCAATAGTGCCCAGGCAGCCTATCTAATTGGGGTACGGTCGAGGCCTGAGCAGGTTGATCCTCATTTGGGGTTTCTGGAGAGTCCCATAGGGCAATGATTTTTTTTCTGGTCGGCAGGCAGAGGGCAGCATTATGGCTCCGGAATTCCCAGTCTGGAGGGCTTGTTTGTCAGGAGTGTGAGGAAGGAAGTCTGAAAACAAAAGCTAGCATTAAGTTTGGGACCGAGGGCATGGCAGGCCCACTCTGTAGAGGCTGAATCGAGATCTCCTGCATCTGAGGTCAGGGCGAGTATCAGACGTTGCCTCAGGCTGGAGTTTGTGTCCATAATCGCCCCTTCTTGAAGGGGGTGGGGGCGTTATGAGGTCAGGGAGGTTTCCCTACGCTGGGAGTAGTGAGCTGCTCCAAACTCAATGTTTCCTTCTGCAGGATAGTCGAGTCCTATTGGATGGTTCCAGGATGCCCAATACTGAAAGATTAGAGAGCAGGAGTCTAAGCATGGATGCCTGGAAACGCCACCTCACATTCCCATTTGCTGGCCGATCCAAGGCAGGTTCAATCTGCGGGCTCTTGGAAAAGCTACCCAGAGGGCTGAGTTGGAATGGACTCTCCTGAGGACATGTCATAATGTGGGTAGTTGGCCATGGAGACCTTGGCATGTGGTGGTAGCTCAGGGAATCTGCAGGATTCTCCAACCCGAAGGGTTTGACACAGCTCCAACAAGGAAGCTATCCATGTGGAGACGAGAGGTGTTCTGTTTTGTGCCTCAGGAAAGCCCATATGCTGGTTTTCGAACCCAGGCCTCTGAGGCAAGAGTTCAGATTAGGGACTAGGGGACTGTCCAGTTCAATCTTCTGTATCTGTGGACATCTGTCTGTGTGCCTGCATGGAGGTAGTTGCTCAGCTTGTGTCAGAATGGCCCTGTTTGTCCAGGGCGGCATACAGTAGTGGGATGTTCTCAGGGGCTTTGAGATTGCTCCTATTCTGTAGGGTTGTGGAATGGAATGGGCACAGTTTCCTAGGAGAGAGCAGTCGCAGTCCTGTGGTATGGCTCCAGAGGACCTAGCTTGGAAGCTGTGTTTGCCAGGGCTGTGGGGATAGATGTCTGAAAACAAACTTGGCTCAGGTTTGGGGCCGAGGCTATGGCAGGCCTGATCTCCAGTCCGTGAGGGGAGCACCTCTGGATATGAAAGGAGGGTGAGTGGGAGGGGGTCGCTCAGGCTTTTGTCTCTGGATTTTGTGTCCACGATGGTCGTTTAATGTAGAGGTTTCCTCATGGGCCATGGTAGAGTCTCCCTCTTTGGTGATTTGCCCAGCTTCCAAGGTTGGGATTATTCTGTGGGAAGGGAGGAGTCCTGTTTTCTGCCTCAAGTTTCCCACAGTAGAGTGATTTGAGAGGAGAACATTGGGTACTGACAACTGGAATTCCCACCATCTCGTTAGGTCTGGGGCCCTATGGGCATGGCAAGCCCCATATGCGGGCTCCTGGTCCAGCCACAGAGAGGCGTTACTTGAATACGGGACTCATGCGATGGTCACAATGCATGTTTGTGCCCAAGGATGCCCTCAGGCATGGACGTGTTCTAATGGGCCATGCAGGTTTCCCCTATACTGAAGGTTTGACTCCCTGCCAACAGCAAGTTCCTGCCTGGGGAACGTGGAGTTCTGACTTGTGCATCAGGTTCACCCCTGTGCAGGGATTGGAGATAACGTCTATGTTCTGATGCCTGAAAACCCATGTTAGGAAGGGATGATAGCCTAAGGCCATGGTGGGTATGATGTGCTGGGTGTTCGGCCAGCTGTTTCGGTGTCTGTAGGAAGGTCTGGGCTTAGGCTATGTAAGACAGAGCATTTGTGCTTAGGGTAACCTATGTAATTGGGGTGTTGCCGAGGGCCGAACAGGTTGGTCCTCATTTGCGGTTTCTGGGCAATGCCATAGACAACTCTTTACTTCTGGTGGCAGGCGGAGTGCTTTGTTGTGACCCCAGAACCCAATCGGGAGGGATTGTGTGACAGGAGTGTGAGGACGGAAGTCTGATAACAAAAGCTAAGGTGAGGTTTGGGGCCAAGGGCACGGAGGCCCAATCTGTAGAGGCAGAATCGAGATCTCCTGCATCGAGATCACCCTGAAGTCAGGTGATGATCAGACATTGGCTGAGGCTGGAGTTTTTGTCCATGACGGCCCCTTCCTGAAGTGGGGGCCTCATGAGGCCAAGGAGGTTTTCCTATGCTGAGTTTAAGAGTTGCTCCAAATCACAAGGTTTCCTTCTCCCGGACAGTTGAGTCCTGTTGGATGGCTCCAGGATGTCCCATTCGGAAGGACTGAAGAGCAGGGTTTGAAGGATGGATGCCTGTACAGCATGCCTCGCATTCCCATTGGCTATTAGCGACAAGACATCTTTGATCTGCTGGCTCTGGGGCAAGCTACCCAGGGGGCTGAGTTGAAATGGACTCTCCTGAGGATGCATCATAATATGGGTTTTTGTCTGTGGAGACCTAGCAATGTGCTCAGGGGCCCTGCAGAATTCGCCTGCCTAAAGGGTTTGATACAGCTCCAATAAGAAAGCTCCCCATGTGGAGATGAGAGAGGTTCTGTTTGGTGCCTCAGAAAAGCCCCATATACTTTTCTTTGAAACCAGTCCTCTGAGGAGAGACACCTGAAAACCAAAGCTTGGGTTCAGATTAGGACCTAGGGGCCTGTTGTTTCAATCTTCTGTCTCTGAGGACACAGCCTGAATGTCTAAGTGGAGATAGTTTCTCAGCTAGTGTCAGAGGGCCCTTCCTAGTCCTGGGCAGCCTACACTATTGGGATGGCCTCGGGGGCCTTGGAGGTTTCTCCTAATCTGTCGGGCTGTGGTTAGTGGATTAGGCATAGTTTTCTTCGAGAGGACAGGAACAGTCTTTCGGTGTGGGTCCAGAGGTCCTAGCCTGCGGGGTTTGTGGGTCTGCACTGTGGGCACAGAAGTCTGAAAGCACAAACTTGCCTTAGGTGTGGCACCGAGGGTATGGTAGGCCAGATCTACAGACCGTGAGGGGAGCTCCTCAGCATATGAAAGAAGGGCGAGTAGGAGGTTTTCCCTCAGGCTTTTGTCTCTGGATATTGTGTCCAGAATAGCCGTGGATTGTAGGGGTGGCCTCAGGGGCTATGGACGAGTATCCCTCTCTGGGGATTTGGCCAAGCTCCCAAGAGTATTGGGACACTTTGTGGGAAGTGTGGAGTCCTGATGTCTGGCTCAGGTGTATCTCCAAGAGAGGGATTCCAGAGCAGAGCCCCAGGTATGGGAGACTTAAAAATTCGAACTCTGGTGAGGATTGGGAGCATAGGGGCTTGGCAAGCCCCATATGTGAGCTCTTGGTCCAGGCCATAAGAGGCCTTACTTCGACATGGGGCTCACGCTGAGGGTCATAATGCGAGTTTGTGCCCATGTTCGGCACTCAAGTTTGGGCATGGCCTCAGGGACCATGAAGGTTTCTCCTACACTGAAGGTGTGACTCCATGCCAACTGCAAGCTTTACAGCCATAGGGAAGGCAGAGTTCTGATTTTTGCCTCAGGTACCGAACTGTGTGGGGATTTGATATAAGGTCTAGGTTCAGATGTCTGAAAACCCAGGTAGGGAAGAGATGTTGGCCTAAGGGCATGGCATGACCAATGTGCTGGGTGTGCAGCCCACTGTCTCCTTGTCTGTTGGGACATCTGGCCTCAGGCTGTGTCATACAGAGCATTTGTGCCCGGGGCTGCCTATCCAATTGGGGTGCGGTCGAGGCCAGAACAGATTGATCCTCTTTTGAGGTTTCTGCAGAGCCCCATAGGGAAACGTTTTTCTTCTGGTGGGCAGGCAGAGGACTGTGTTGTGGTTCTGGAATTCCCAGTATGGAAGGCTTGCTTGTCAGGAGTGTGAGGAAGGAAGTCTGAAAACACAAGCTAGCATTAGGTTTGGGGCCGAGTGCATGGCAGTCCCACTCAGTAGAGGCTGAATAGGAATCTCCTGCATCTGAGGTCAGGGCAAGTGTCAGATGGTGTCTCAGACTGGAGTTTGTGTCCATGATGGCCCCTTGCTGAAGGGGGTGCATGCGTCAGGAGGCCAGGGAGGTTTCCCTACGCTGGTAGTTGTGAGCTGCTCCAAAGTTTCCTTCTGCAGGACAGTCGAGTCCTATTGGATGGTTCAAGGATGTCCCATATGGAAAGACTCGAGAGCAGGAGTCTAAGCATGGATGCCTGGGAATGCCACATCACATTCCCATTGGCTGGTCGGTCAAAGGCAGGTTCAATCTGCGGGCTCTTGGATGAACTACCCAGAGGGCTGAGTTGAAATAGACTCTCCTGTGGATGAGTCATAATGTGCATTGGTGGCCATGGAGGCCTTGGAATGTGGCAGTGGCTCAGGGAGTCTGCAGGTTCTCCAAACTGAAGGGTTTGACACAGTTCCAACAAGAAAGCTTTCCATGTGGAGACAAGAGGTGTTTAGTCTGGTGCCTCAGGAAAGCCCCTTATGCTGGTTTTTGAACCCAGGACTCTGAGGAGTGACACCTGGAAACCGAAGTAAGTGTTCAGATTAGGGGCCTAGGGGCCTGTCTGTTTCAATATTCTGTCTCTGCGGACATCTGTCTGTGTGTCTGCATGGAGGTAGTTGCTCAGCTTGTGTCAGAATGCCCTTGTTTGTGCAGGGAGGCTTACAGTAGTGGGATGTCCTCGGGGGCCTTGAGGTTTCTCCTATTCTGTTGGGTTGTGGCCAATTGAATCGGCATAGTTTACTAGGAAAGAGCAGGCAGAGTCCTGTGGTGTGGCTCCAGAGGACCCAGCCTGGAGGTGTGTGGGTCAGGGCTGTGGGGACAGACGTCCAAAAACATAAACTCAGCCCAGGTATGGGGCCGAGTTTATGGCAGGCCAGATCTACAGTCCGTGAAGAGAGCTCCCCTGGATATGAAAGGAGGGTGACTGGGAGGAGGTCGTTCAGGCTTTGGTCTCTGGATGTTGTGTCCAGGATGGCCGTTTAATGTAGGGGTGGCCTCATGGGCCGAGGAAGAGTGTTCTCAGACAAAAATCCTCTCTGTGGCTTTGCCAGCCCCATAGAGATTGGGTTCATTCTGTGAGAAAGGAGGAGTTCTGTTTTCTGTCTCAGGTGTACCCCCAATAGAGGGATGCTAGAGCAGAGTAGTGGGTACTGACACCTGCAATACCTGCCCTCTCGTAAGGCCTGAGGGCCTATGGCATGGCAAGCCCCATATGCGGGGTCTTGGTCCAGCCACTAAGAGGCATTACTTGAATATAGGACCCACGTTGAGGGTCACAATGTGTGTCTGTGCCCAAGCCAGCCCTCACGCACTGACGTGGCCTCACAGACCATGCAGGTTTCTCCTACACTGAATGTTGCACAACATGCCAACCACAAGGTTTCTTGCCATGGGGAAAAAGGAATTCTGATTTCTGCAACACGTTCACCCCTGGGCAGTGATTGGAGATAAGGTCTAGGCTCTGAAGCCTGAAAACCGAGGTGGGAAGAGACGACAACCTGAGGTCATGGCGGGTCCCATGAGTTCAGTTTGGGGCCAGCTCTCTAAGAGGTGTCGTTTGGGAGGTCTGGTCTCAGGCTGTGCCAGACAGGGCATTAGTACACAGAGTAGGCTGTATATTTGCGGTACAGTTGAGTGGCATTCCTTAGATAATCATTTGGGGTTTCTCATTTGCAGCATAGGGCAAAGTTTTTCTTCTGGAGGGCAACTGAGAGGGATTGTTTGAAATCATGCTCAGGCTGAGGGTCACAATGCCTGTTTGTGTCCAGGGCGACCCTCAGGAGTGGGCGTGGTCTCATTTGCGATGCAGCTGTCTCCCACTCTGAGGGTTGGACACCTATCTCAACAGCCATGTTTCCTGGCAAGGGGAAGGAACAGTTCTCTATTGTGCTTCAGGTTCTCCCATTGGCAGGGATTCCAGCAAAGGTCTGGGGACAGAATCCTGAATACCAAGGATGGATAGAGAGGAGGTACTTGGGCCATGGCCAATCTCACATGCTGCATATGGTCCCAGCTCTCTAGGTGTCTGACATGAGGTCGGGGCTCAGGGTCTATCAGACACAGCACTAGTGTCCAGGGCAGTTTATAAATCGGGGTACCATCAAGGGCCAAGCAGATTGATACTCATGTGTGATTACTGGGCAACAAACCAGGCACTTCTTCTTTCTATGGGGAAGGCAGAATGCTGTGTTGTGGCTCCAGACTTCCCTATCAAGAGTGCTTGGGGACATGTCGGGTGAGGATGGAATTGTAATCACAAGCTATGGTTAAATTCAGTGCGAAGCAGAAAGGAGTTCCAATGCACAGTGGCTTATTTAAGACATCCAGCACCTGAGTAAGGGCATATTTCAGACATTTGCTCACACTGGAGTTTATGTCTCTGATGACCTACAAATGGTGAGGTGACATCAAGAGGCCATGGAGTATATCCCACGCTGAGGCCTGTGAGATGTTCCAAATAGAAAGGATTCCTTCTACTGGATAGGAGGAGTCTGGTTTGTTGTTCTGGTGTCCCCAATGAGGAAATATTGGGTAGCAGAGCTCTCCTGCATGGACAACGGGAAAGCACAGTTCCATTGATCATTGCAGCTGAAGATCATGGCAGGTTCGTTCTGGTGGCTCTTGGGGAAAGTAACAAGGCTTTGAGATGACTTGGAATCTCTTGCACATGTGTCACAATGCTGGTGTTACTAGGGAGATATTAGAATGTGCATGTGGCTAAGGTGCCATGTAGGATTCACCTACTCTGAGGGTTTGACAGAGGTCAAAGAGAACGGTTTCCTTCTGGGGACAGGAGATGTTCTGCTGTGTGGCTCATGGACTACATGTTGTATCATAGGTTGGTATTACAAAACAGCCTTTGGGGAAAGATGCCTGAAAATCTAACCTAGGTTTCCAATGATGTCCAAGGGGCATGTCAGGCTCAAAGTTCTGACTCAGAATCATTGACTTGGCTGTCTGCCTAGATGTAGGTGATCAGGGTGTTTCAGACTGTACATTTGCATCCAGAGTGGCCTCCAGTTGTGGGGTGGGCTCAGGGGCCTTGCAGGTTTCTCCTGCAAGGAGGGTTTGGCGCCAATATGACGGGCACATTTTCCATGGTGATGGCAGGCACAGTACTGTGGTGTGGCACCAGAGACCACATCCTTGAGGGCATATGAGCCATGGTTTTGGGAGAGAGGTCTGAAAACCAAACTTGGGTTAGGGTTAGTGGCGAGGTGATCACAGGTCCAATGTGTAGACCTGTAGGGCAGCTCCACAGGAATAGTAATTAGTGGGTCTCGAAGGTGGAAGCACAGGCTTTTATATCTGGATTGTGTGTCTAGGATGGCCTTGAATGCAGGTGTGGTCTCATGGATGCATGAGAGATTTTTCCTCTCTAAGGATCTTGGAGGCTACCAATAGTTGGGTGGTTTTGGGGGGAAGGGAAGAGTGCTGTTTTCCATCTTAGGGGTGCCCCAAAACAGGAATTCCAGAGACAGGCTCTGGGTCTGGGCACCGGGAATGTCCCACCAAGTGTTAGGATTTGGGCCTAGGGGCGTGCCAGGCCTGCAATGCGGTATCATGGTGGTGCAACTGAGAGGGCTTGTTTGAAAACATGCTCAGGCTGAGGGTCACAAGGCCTATTGTGGCAGGGCAGACCTCAGGAGTGGGCATTGTCTCATTGGCCATGAAGCTGGATCACAGTTTGAGGATTTGACATTCATCCCAACAGCCAAGTTTCCTCCCATGGGGAAGGAGGAGTTCTCTACAGTACTTCATGTTCCCCCTATGACACGATTTCCAGACAAAGTCTGGGGACAGGTGTCTGAATACCAAGATTGGGTAGAGATGACGTACTTTGGCCATGGCCAGACCCAGTGCTGGATATGCGGCCCGCTCTCTGGATGGATGACACTAAGTCGGGTCTCAGGCTCTGTCAGACACAGCACTAGTGGCCAGGACAGCCTTTAAATTGGGGTTCTCTCAAGGTCTGAGCAGAGTGATCCTCATGTGAGGTTTCAGGGCAGACTCACCAGACACTTCTTCTTTCTATGAGGAAAGCATAATGCAGCGTGTGTCTCCAGAATTCCCTCTCAAGAGGGCTTGGGGACCAGTAGTGTGTGGATGGAATTGTAAACACAAGTTATGGTTTAATTCAATGCCTAGCGAAAGGCAGTTCCAATGTGCAGTGGCTTATTTGAGACATTCAGCACCTGAGTAAGGGCGGATGTCAGATGTTTGCTCACACTGGAGTTTCTGTCTATGAAGACCGACAATTGGAGGGGTGGCATCAAGAGGCCATGGAGGATTTCCCACGCTGAGGCTTTTGAGCTGCTCCAAAAAGCAATGTTTCCTTCTACTGGATAGGTGGAGTCTGGTTTGTTTGATCCAGGGTCCCTATGTGGAATGTTTGGGTAGCAAAGATCTCCTGCATGGATACAAGGAAAGCACACCTCCGTTGTCCATTGCAGCCAAGGAACATGGTAGGTTGGTTCTGCTGGCTCTGGGGTGAAGTACTAAGGCCTTGAGTTGACATCGAATTCTCAAATTCTTGCAGATGGGCCAAATTGCTGGTTTGTTACCAGGATATCTTACAATGTGCTGGTGGTTAAGGTGCCTTGCAAAGTTCTCCTACCCTGAGAGTTTGGCGCAGGTCGAGGAGCTCGGTTTCCTTCTGGGGACAGGGGATGTTCTGTTGTGTTGCTCAGGGACCACATGTTGTATCATAATTTGGTATTCCATACCAGGCCGCTGAGGGCAGATGCCTGAAAACCTAATCTAGTGTTTCAGGGAAGTCCTACAGGCCTATCAGGTTCAATCTTCTGACTCAGGACGATTGACTTGGCTGTGTGCCTGGATGTAGGTGATCAGGATGTTTCAGTCTGCGCATTTTCATCTAGAGCAGCTGGAAGTATTGGGGTGGGCTCAGGGCCTTGCAGCTTTCTCCTAATCTGAAAGGTTTGGGCAACTTTGACGGGCACAATTTCCTTGGGGATGGCAGGCACAGTCCTGTGGTTTGGATCCACAGACCCCATCCTTGAGGTCATGTGAGCCATGGTTTGGGAGAAAAGTCTGCAAAAACAAATTCAGTTTAGGTTTAATGGCGAGGTGAATGCAGGCCCAATGCGTAGACCTGAAGGGCAGCTCATCAGGAACTGTAATTAAGGTGATTGGAAGGTGGTAGAACAGGCTTTTCTATGTGGATTGTTTGTCCACAATGGCCTCGGAATGCAGGAGTGACCTCATGGGTCCATGGGAGATTCTTCCTCTTTAATGATAACTGGCTGCTCCCCATACTTCGGTGGCTTTTTTGGGGAAGGGAAGAGTGCTATTTTCCATCTTAGGGGTGCCCCAAAAAGGGATTCCAGAGACAAGCTCTGGGTCTGGGAGCCTGGAAAATCCCACGAAGTGTTATTAGTAGGTACTAGGGGTGTACCAGGCCTGCAATGCGGGATTCTGGTGGTGCAACTGCAAGGGATTGTTTGAAAGCATGCTCAGGCTGAGGTTCACATAGCCTGTTTGTGCCCAGAGTGGCACTCAGAAGTGGGCGTGGTCTCATTGGCCATCAGCTGGATCCCACATTCAGGGTTGAACACCCATCCCAACATCCAGGTTTCCTTCCATGGGAAAGGAGGAATTCTCTATTGTGCTTCAGGTTCCCCCATTGGCAGGGATTCCAGCAACGGTATGGGGACAGGTGTCTGAATACCAAGGATGGGAAGAGATGACAGACTTGGTCATTGGGTGGCCCCACATGCTGGATATGGGTCCCACTCTCTCTTTGGCTGACATTAGGTCGGGCTCAGGTTCTGTCAGACACAGCACTAGTGTCCATGGCAGCCTATAAATCAGGGTTCCCTCAAGGGCCGAACAGATTGATTCTCATGTGGGATTTCTGGACAGACTCACCAGGCACTTCTTCTTTCTATGGGGAAAGCAGAATGCTGCCTTGTGGCTCCAGAATTCCCTATGAAGAGGGCTTGGGGACCAGTAGGATGAGGATGGAATTGTAAACCGAAGCTGTGGTTCATTTCAGTGTCAAGCAGAATGCAGTTCCAATGTGCAGCGGCTTATTCAAAATATCCAGTACCTGATTAAGGCTGGATGTCATATATTTGCTCACACTGGAGTTAGTATCTCTGATAACTGACAAATGGAGGGGTGGCATCAAGAGGTCATGGAGGTGTATACACGTTGAGCTTGTGAGCTGCTCCAAACAGCAAGGTTTCATTCTACTGGAAAGGTGAATCTGGTTTATTTGCTCCAGGGTCCCCCATGTGGAAAGTTGGGTAGCAGAGCTCTAACACATGGATGTCTGGAAAGTTCATCTCCATTGATCATTGCAACTGAGGAACATGGCAGGTTCGTTCTGGTGTTTCTTGGGTGAAGTACCAAGTCCTTGAGTTGACATGTAATTTCTTGCAGATGGGCCACAATGCTGGTTTGTTACCAGGGAGATCATAGAATATGCTGGTTGCTAAGGGGTCAGATTCACCTACGCTGAGGTTTTGACACAGGTCCAAGAGCACGCCTTCTGTCTGGGGACAGGAGATATTCCATTGTGGGGCCCAGGGGCCACATGTTATATCATACGTTGGTAATCCAAAACAGACCCAGCACCTTAATAAGGGCAGATGTCAGATGTTTGCTCACACTGAAGTTTTTGTCTATGATGACTGAGAAATGGAGGGGTGGCATCAAAAGGCCATAGAGGATTTCCCATGCTCAGGCTTGTGAGATGCTCCAAACAACATGGTTTCCGTCTAATGGACAGGTGGATTCCAGTTTGTTTGATCTGGGCCCCCATGTGGAAAGTTTGGGTAGCAGAGCTCTTGCGCATGGAAGCCTGAAAAGCACACCTCCATTGACCATTGCAGCTGAGGAACATGGCAGGTTTGTTTTGGTGGCTCTGGGGTTTAGGGCCAAGGCCTTGAGTTGACATGGAATATCACGCAGATGGGCCATAATGCTGGTTTGTTACCAGGGAGATCTTAGAATGTGCTGGTGGCTAAGGTGTCATGCAGGATTCTCCTACCCTGAGAGTTTGACACAGATCCAAGAGCACGGTTTCCTTCTGGGGACAGGAGATTTTCTGTTGTGTGTCTCAGGGACCACCTCTTGTATCATAAATTGGGATTCCAGAACAATCCCCTGAGGACAGATGCCTGAAATCTTAATCTGGGGTTCCAATCTGGTCTTAGGGGCATGTCAATTTCAATCTTCTGACTCAGGGACATTGAGTTGGCTGCCTTCCATGATGTAGGTCATCAGGGTGTTTCTTACTGTACTTTTGCTTCCAGTGCGGCTGCCAATATTGGGGTGGGCTGAGGGGCCCTGCAGATTTCTCCTAATCTGGAAGGTTTGGGCCACTGTGACGGGCACAGTTTCCTTGGGGATGGCAGGTACATTCCTGTGGTGTTGATCCAGAGACCCCATCCTGTAAGGCATGTGAGCCATGGTTTTGGGCGAGAAGTCTGCAAACACAAGTTCAGGTTAGGGTTAGTGGCGAGGTGATTGCAGGCCATATGCCTAGACCTGGAGATTAGCTCGTCAGGAACTGTAATTAGGTTTACTGGAAAGTGGTAGCACAGGCTTTTCTATCTGGATTGTGTGTCCAGGATGGCCTCAGATTGCAGATGTGGTCTAATGGGTCCATGGGAGACTTTTCCTCTCTAAGGATCCTGGTGGCTACCTATAGTTTGGTGGCTTTTTGGGGGAAGGGAAGAGTGCTGTTTTCTATCTTAGTGGTGCCCCAAAACAGGAATTCCAGAGACGGGCTGTGGGTGAGAGTGCCTGGAAAATCCCACCAAGGGTTAGGATTTGGGCTTCGGGGTGTTCCAGACCTGTAGTGCAGGATCCTGCTGGTGCAACTGAGAAGGTTTGTTTGAAAGCATGCTCATGCTGAGGTTCACAATGCCTGTTTGTGCCCAGGGTGGCCCTCAGGAGTGGGCGTGGTCTCATTGGCCATGCAGGTGACTTCCATTTTGAGCATTGGACAGTCATCCCAACAGCCAGGTCTCCTGCCATGGGGAAGGAAGGATTCTCTATTGTGCTTCAGATTCCCCCATTGGTAGTGATTGCAGCAAAGTTCTGGGAACAGGTGCCTGAATACCAAGAATGGGTAGAGTTGACAAACTTGAGGCATGGCTGGTCTCACATGCTGGATATGGGGCACATTCTGTGGGTGGCTGACACTAGGTTGTGGCTCAGGCTCTCAGACACAGTACTAGTGGCCAGGGCACCCTATATATTGGGGTTCCCTCGAGGTCTGAGAAGATTGATCCTTATGTGGCGTTTCTAGGCTGACTCACAAGGCACTTCTTTCTTTCGAAAAGCAGTATGCTGCGCTGTGTCTCCAGAGTTCCCTATCCAGAGGGCTTCAGGACCAGTAGGGTGAGGATGGAATTGTAAACACAAGTTACGCTTCAATTCTATGCCAAGTGAGAGGCAGGTCCAATATGCAGTGGCTTATTTGAGATATCCAGCACCTGAATAAGGGCCGATGTCATATGTTTGCTCACACTGGAGATTGTGTCTATGATGACCGACAAATGGAGGGGTGGAGTCAAGAGGTCATGGAGGACTTCCCACACTGAAGTTTGTGAGATGCTCCAAACAGCAATTTTTCCTTCTACTGGACAGGTGGTTTGTTTTCTCCAGGTGCCCCATGTGAGAAGTCTGGGTAGAAGATCTCTCCAGCATGGATGCCAGGACAGCACACCTCTATTGACCATTGCAGCTGAAGAACATGGCAGGTTCATTCTGGTGGCTCTTGGGCGAAGTACCAAGGCCTTGAGTTGACATGGAATCTCATGAAGGTGGGTCACAATGCTGGCTTGTTACCAGGGAGATCTAAGAATGTGCTGGTGGCTAAGGTGCCATGCAGGATTCTCCTACCCTGAGGTTTTGGCACAGGTCGAAGAGCACGTTTTCCTTCTGGGCAGTATATGTTCTGTTGTGTGGCCTAGGGACCACATGTTGTATTCTAAGTTGGTATTCCAGAAAAGGCTCCTGAGAACAGATACCTGCAATATTAATCTAGGGTTCCAATGCAGTCCTAGGGGCATGACAGGATAAATCTTCTGACTCAGGTTGATTGACTTGGCTGTCTGCCTAGATGGAGGTGATCAGGTTGTTTCAGACTGTGCATTTGCTTTCAGAGTAGCCGACAATATTGGGGTGGGCTCAGGGGCCTTGCAAATTTCTCCTAATCTGGAAGATTTAGGCCAATGTGACCGGCACAATTTCCTTGGGGATGGCAGCACCGTCCTGTTGAGTGGCTCCAGACACCCCATCCTGGACGGCATGTGAGCCATGGTTTTGGGAGAGAAGTCTGGAAACACAAATTTGGGTTAGGGTTAGTGGCGAGGTGATCGCAGTCCAATGCCTAGACCTGGAGGACAGCTCGTCAGGAACTGTAATTAGGACAGATGCCTGAAAACCTAATCTAGTGTTCCAATGAAGTCCTAGGGGCATGTTACGAACAATGATCTGACTCAGGACCATTGACTTGGCTGTCTGTCTGGATGTAGGTGATCAGGATATTTCAGACTGCTCATTTTTGTCCAGAGCGGCCGCCAGTATTGGGGTGGTCTCAGGGGCCTTGCAGGTTTCTCCTAATCTGGAAGGTTTGGGCACCTGTGATGGGCACAATTTCCTTGTGATGGCAGACACAGTCCTGTGGTGTGGTTCCACAGACCCCATTGGAGGGCATGTGAGCCATGGTTTGGGGGAGAAGTCTGCAAACACAAACTTGATTTAGGTTTAATGGCGAGGTGATCACAGGACCAATGCATAGACCTGGAGGGCAGCTTGTCAGGAACTGTAATTAGCGTGACTGAAAGACCGAAGCACAGGCTTTTCTATGTGGATTGTGTGTCCAGGATGGCCTCAGAATGCAGGTGTGGTCTCATGTGTCCATGGTAGTCTTTTCCTCTCTAAGGATCCTGGCTGCCCCCCATAGTTTGGCGGCTTTTTCGGGGAAGGGAAGAGTGCTGTTTCCCATCTTAACCGTGTCCCATAACAGGGATTGCAGAGACGGGCTCTTGTCTGGGTACCTGGAAAATCCCACCAAGATTTAGGTTTTGGGTCCAGGGGACTACCAGGACTGCAATGCAGGATTCTGGTAGTGCAACTGAGAGGGCTTTTTGAAAGCATGTTTAGGCTGAGAGGGCTTGTTGAAAGCATGCTGAGGCTGAGGGTTACAATTCCTGCTTGTGCCCAGGGCAGCCCTCCGGAGTGGACATGGTCTCATTGGTCATGCAGCTAGCTCCCACTTTGAGGGATGGACACCCATCCCAACAGTCAGGTTTCCTGCCATAGGGAAGTAGGAGTTCTCTATTGTGCTTCAGGTTCCCGCATTGATAGGGATCCAGTAAAGGTCTGGGGACAGATGCCTGAATACCAGGGATGGGTAGAGATGATGGCTCTGGTACATGGCTGGTCTCACATGCTGGATACGGGCCCCTCTTTCTGGGCGGCTGACACAAGGTCGGGGCTCAGGGTCTTTCAGACACAGCTCTAGTGTCCAGGTCAGCCTATAAATTGGGGCTCCCTCGAGCGCCAAGCAGATTGATCCTCATGTGAAGTTTCTGGGAAGACTCACCAGGCCCTTTTTCTTTCTATGGGGAAGGCTAAATGTGGCATTGTGGCTCCAGATTCCCTATCAAGAGGTGTGGATCAGGAGGATGAGGATGGAATTGTAATCCCAAGCTATGGTTTCGTCAGGAACTGTAGTTATGGTGACTGGAAGTTGGTAGCACAGGCTTTTCTATATGGATTGTGTGTCCAGGATGGCCTCCGAATGCAGATGTGGTCTCATGGGACCATGGGAGACTTTTCCTCTCTAAGGATCCTGGCAGCTCCCCATAGTTTGGTGGCTTTTTAGAGGAAGGGAAGTGTGATGTTTTCCATCTTAGGGGTTCCCCAAAACAGGGATTCCAGAGACGGGTTCTGGGTCTGGGTGCCTGGAAAATCTCACCAAGGGTTATATTTTGGGCCTAGGGGTATACCAGACGTGTAATGTGGGATTCTGGTAGTGCAACGGAGAAGGCTTGTTTGAAAGCATGCTCAGGCTGAGGGTCACAATGGCCAGTTTGTGCCCAAGGTGCCCCTCAGGACTTGCCGTGGTCTCATTGGCCTTGCAGCTGGCTCCCACTTTGAGGGTTGGACACCCATCCCAGCATCCAGGTTTCCTGCCATGTGGAAGGAGGAGTTCTTTATTGTGCTTCAGATTCCCCCATTGGCAGGGATTCCAGCAAAGGTCAGGGGACAGGTGCCTGAATACCAAGGATGGGTAGAGATGATGGACTTGGGAAATGGCTGGTCCCACATGCTAGATATGGGGCCCGCTCTCTGTGTGGCTGGCACTAGATTGGGTCTCAGGCTCTGTCAGACACAGCACTAGTGGCCAGGGCAGCCTATAAATCGGGGTTCCCTTGAGGGCTGAGCAGATTGATCGTCATGTGGGGTTTCTGGGCAGACTCACCAGGCACTTTTTCTTTCTATGGGGAAGTCAGAATGCTGCGTTGTGGCTCCAGAATTCCCTATCAGGAGGGCTTTGGGACCATTCGGGTGAGGATGGAATTGTAAAGACGAGCTTTGGTTTAATACAGTGCCTAGCAGAGGGCAGTTCCAATGTGAAGGAGCTTAATCGAGATATCCAGCACCTGAGTAAGGCAGAATCAGATGTTTGCTCACACTGGAGTTTGTGTCTATAATGACCGACGAATGGAGGGGATGCGTCAAGAGGCCATGGAGGTCCCAGAAGTTTATTTTCGCTTTTGTTTCCTTTGCCTTTGGAGACGTATCTTGAAAGAAGTTGCTGTGGCTGATATCGAAGAGATTATTGCCTATGTTCTCCTCTAAGATTCTGATAGATTCCTGTCTCACATTGAGGTCTTTTATCCATTTTGAGTTGATCTTTGTGTACAGTGTAAGAGAATGGTGGAGTTTCATTCTTCTACATATAGCTGTCCAGTTTTCCCAGCACCATTTATTGAAGAGACTGTCTTTTTTCCACTGTATATTTTTTCCTGTTTTGTCGAAGATTAATTGACCATAGAGTTGAGGGTCCATATCAGGGCTCTCTACTCTGTTCCACCTGTCTATGTGTCTGTTTTTGTCAGTACCATGCTGTCTTGGTGATCACAGCTTTGTAATAAAGCTTGAAATCAGGTAAGGTGATGCCGCCAGCTTTATTTTTGTTTTTCAACATTTCCTTAGAGATTCGGGGTCTCTTCTGATTTCATACAAATTTTAGGATTATTTGCTCCAGCTCTTTGAAGAATGCCGGTGGAATTTTGATCGGAATGGCATTAAAAGTATAGATTGCTCTAGGCAGTATAGACATTTTAACAATGTTTATTCTTCCTATCCAAGAGCATGGAATGGTCTTCCATCTTTTTGTGTCTTCTTCAATTTCTTTCATGAGTGTTCTATAGTTCCTCAAGTATAGATCCTTTACCTCTTTAGTTAGGTTTATTCCCAGGTATCTTATGGTATCTTAAGCTTCTGCACAGCAAAGGAAACAGTCAAAAAAAAACAAAGAGGCAACCCACGGAATGGGAGAAGATATTTGCAAATGACAGTACAGACAAAAGGTTGATATCCAGGATCTATAATGAACTCCTCAAACTCAACCCACACGAAACAGATAAACACATCAAAAAATGGGCAGAAGATATGAACAGACACTTCTCCAATCAAGAAATACAAATGGCTATCAGACACATGAAAAAATGCTCATCATCATTAGCCCTCAGGGAGATTCAAATTAAAACCACATTGAGATATCACCTTACACTAGTTAGAATGGCCAAAATTAACAAAACAGGAAACAACATGTGTTGGAGAGGATGTGGAGAAAGGGGAACCCTCTTACACTGTTGGTGGGAATGCAAGTTGGTACAGCCTCTTTGGAGAACAGTGTGGAGATTCCTCAAGAAATTAAAAATAGAGCTTCCCTATGACCCTGCAATTGCACTCCTGGGTATTTACCCCAAAGATACAGATGTCATGAAAAGAAGGGCCATCTGTACCCCAATGTTTATAGCAGCAATGGCCACAGTCGCCAAACTATGGAAAGAACCAAGATGCCCTTCAACGGATGAATGGATAAGGAAGATGTGGTCCATAAACACTATGGAGTATTATGCCTCCATCAGAAAGGATGAATATCCAACTTTTGTAGCAACATGGACGGGACTGGAAGAGATTATGCTGAGTGAAATCAGTCAAGCAGAGAGAGTCAATTATCATATGGTTTCACTCATTTGTGGAGCATAACCAATAGCATGGAGGACAAGGGGTGTTAGAGAGTAGTAGGGAATTTGGGTAAATTGGAAGGGGTGGTGAACCATGAGATACTATGGACTCTGAAAAACAGACTGAGGGGTTTGAAGTGGCGGGGGGGTGGGAGGTTGGGGCACCAGGTGGTGGGTATCATAGAGGGCACAGCTTGCATGGAACACTGGGTGTGGTGAAAAAATAATGAATACTGTTTTTCTGAAAATAAATAAATTGGGAAAAAAAAGAGGCCATGGAGGATTTCCCATGCTGAGGCTTGTGAGATGCTCCAAACAGCAAGATTTCCTTCTACTGGACAGGTGGAGTCTGGGTTGCTTGCCTCAGGTCCCCCATGTCGAAAATTTGGGTAGCAGAGCTCTCCCACATGGATGCCTGTAAAGCACCCCTCCTTTGACCGTTGCAGTTGAGGAACATGGTAGGATCATTCTGATGGCTCTGGAGCGAAGTACCAAGGCCTTGAGTTGACATGGAATCTCTTGCAGATGGGACACAATGCTGACGTGTTACCAGGGAGATCATAGAATGTGGTGGTGTCTAATGTGCCAAGCACGATTCTCCTACCTTGAGGGTTTGCAAAGGTCGAAGATCACGGTTTCCTTCTGGGGACTGGAGATGTTTTGGGGTGTGGCTCAGGGACCAACAGTTGTATCATAAGTTGGTATTCCAGAACAGACCTCTGAGGCCAGATGCCTGATCACCTAATCTAGTGTTCCAATGAGGTCCTAGGGGTATGTCAGTTTCAATCTTCTGTCTAAGGACCATTGATTTGGCTGTCTGCCTGTATGTAGGTGATCAGGGTGATTCAGACTGCACATTTTCATCCTCAGTGTCCGACAATATTGGGGAGGGCTCAGGGGCCTTGCAGGTTTCTCCTAATTTGGAATGTTTGGGCAACTGGACAGGCACAGTTTCCTTGGGGATGGCATTCACAGTCCTGTGGTGTGGCTCCAGAGACTCTATTCCGGAGGACATGTGAGCCATGGTTTTGAGAGCGAAGTCTGTAAACACAAATTCAGATTAGGGTTAGTGGTGAGGTGATCGCAGGCCCAATGCATAGACATAGAAGGCTGCTCATCAGGAACTGTAAATAAGATTACTCAAAGATTTTAGCAAAGGCTTTTGTATCTGGATGGTGTGTCCAGGATGCCCTTGGAATGCAGTAGTGGTCTCATGGGTCTATAGCAGATCTTTCCTCTCTAAGTTTTCTGGCAGCTCCCAATAGTTTGGTAGCTTTCTTGGGGTAGGGAAGAGTGCTGTTTTCCATCTTAGGGGTGCCCCAGGACAGGGATTCAAGAGACGGGATCCGGGTCTGGGCCCCTGGAATATCCCACCACGTGTTAGGATTTGGGCCTAGGGGCATACCAGGGCTGCAATGCGGGGTCCTGTAGGTGCAACTGAGAGAATGTGATTGAAATCATGCTCAGGCTGAGGGTCACAATGCCTGCTTATGCCCAGGGAGGCCCTCATGAGTGGGTGTGGTCTCCTTGGCCATGCAGCTGGCTCCCACTTTGAGGGTTGAAATCCCATCCCAAAAGCTAGGATTCATGCCATGGGGAAGGAGGAGTTCTCTATTGGGCTTCAGGTTTCCCCATTGGCAGGGATTCCAGCAAAGGTCTGGGGACAGGTGCCTGAATACCAAGGTTGGGTAGAGGTGGTGGAGTAGGGCCATGGCCCGTCCCACATGCTATATATGGGTCCCACTCTCTCGGTGGCTGACACTATGTCTGGGCTCAGGCTCTGTCAAACAAAGCACCAGTGGCCATGGAAGCCTATAAATTAGGGTTCCCTCGAGTTCCGAGCTGATGGATCTTCATGTGGGGTTTTGGCACAGATTCACCAGGCACTTCTTCTTTCATGGGGAAGTCAGAATGCTGTGTTGTGGCTCTAGAATTCCCTATTAAGAGGCCTTGGGACCAGTAGGGTGAGGATGGAATTGTAAACACATTCTATGGTTCAATTCAGTGTGAAGCCGAAGGCAGTTCCAAAGTGCAGCAGCTTATTCGAGATATCCAGCACCTGAGTAAGGGCAGGTGTCAGATATTTTCTCACACTGGAGTTTGTGTCTATGATGACTGAGAAATGGAAGGGTTGCATCAAGAGGTCATGGAGGATATCCCATACCAAGGTTTGTGAGATGCTCCAAACAGCAAGGTCCTTCTCCTAGACAGGTGGAGTCTGGTTTGTTTGTTCCAGTGTCCCCAATGTGGGGGCATCAGAGCTCTCCAATGTGGATGCCTGGAAAGCACACCTCCACTGACCTTTGCAGCTGAGGAACATGACAGGTATATTATGATGGTTCTGGGCGATGGACCAAGGCCTTGAGTTGACTAGAATCTCTTGCGGATGGGTCACAATGCTGGTTTGTTACCAAGGAGATCTTATAATATGCTGGTGGGTAAGGTGCCTTGCAGGATTCTCCTACCCTTAGGGTTTGGCACTGGTCTAACAGCATGGTGTCCTTCTGGGGACAGGAGATGTTCTGTTGTGTGGCCAAGGGACAACATGTTGTATCCTAAATCGGTATTCCAGAAAACACCACTGAGGAAAGATGTCTTAAATCCTAATCTAGAGTTCCAGTACGTTCCTAGGGGCATTTCAGGTTCAATCTTCTGACTCAGTACCATTGACATGGGTGAATGTCTGGTTGTAGGTGATCAGGTTGTTTCAGACTGTGCATTTGCTTCCAGAGCAGCCACTATATTGGGGTGGGCTCAGGGGACTTGCAGGTTTCTCATAATCTGAAAGGTTTGGGCAACTCTGATGGGCACAGTGTCCTTGGGGATGGCAGCACAGTCCAATGGTGTGGCTCCAGAGACTCCATCCCAGAGGGCATGTGAGCCATGGTTTTTGGAGAGAAATCTGAAAACACAAATTCGGGTTAGGGTTAGTGGCATGGAGGTCGCAGGCCCAATGCATAGACCTCAAGGGGCGTTCGCCTGGAACTGTAATTAGGGTGACGGGAATGTGGTAGCACAGTCTTTTCTATCTGGAATGTGTGTACAGGATGGCCTCGGTATGGAGGTGTGGTCTCATGGGCCCATGGGACACTTTTCCTCTCTAAGGATCCTGGTTTCTCTTCATAGTTTTGTGGCTTTTTCGGGGAAGGGATGAATGCTGTTATGCATCTTAGGGGTACCCGAAAACAGGGGTTCCAGAGACGGGCTCTGGGTCTGGGCCCCTGGAAATTCTACCATATATTAGGATTTGGGCATAGGGGCGTACATGTACTGCAAAGCAGAATCCTGGTGGTGCAACTGAGAGTGTTGTTTGAAATCATGCTCATGCTGAGGGTCACTATTCCTGTTTGTGCCCAGGGCGTCCCTCATGAGTGGGTGTGGTCTCTTTGGCCATGTAGCTGGCTCCCACTTTGAGGGTTGGAAACCCTTCCCAACAGCCCATTTCCATGCCATGGAGAAGGAGGAGTTCTCTATTGGGCTTCAGGTTCCCCCATGGCAGGGATTCCGACAACGGTCTGGGGAAAGATGCCTGAATACCAAGGATAGGTAGAGATAAGGAAGTAGGGACATGGCCCATCCCATATGTAGATATGGGTCCAACTCTGTGCGTGGCTGACATGAGGTCATTGCTCAGGTTCTGTCAGACACAGCACTAGTGTTAGCGCAGCCTATAAATCGGTGTTCCCTCGAGGGTCGAGCAGATTGATCCTCATGTGGGGTTTCTAGGCAGACTCACCAGGCACTTCTTCTTTCTTTAGGGAAGGCAGAATGCTGCATTGTGGCTCCAGAATTCCCTATCAAGAGGCCATGGGGACCAGTAGAGTGAGGATGGTATAGTAAACCCAATCTATGGTTCAATTCAGTGTGAAGCTGGAAGGCAGTTCCAATGTGCAGTGGCTATTTCTAGATATGCAACACCTGAGTAAGGGCAGATGTCAGATATATGCTCACACTGGAGTTTGTGTCTATGATGAATGACAAATGGAAGGGTGGCGTCAAGAGGCCATGGAGGATTTCCCATGATGAGGATCCTTAGAGAGAAATGTCTCCCATGGACCCATGAGACCACACCTGTATTCCGAGGCCATCCAGGATACACAATCCAGATAGAAAAATCTGTGCTACCGCCTTCCCATCACGTTAACTAAAGTTCCTGATGAGCTGCTCTCCAGGTCTATGAATTGGGCCTGCGACCTCCACGCCATTAACCCTATCCCGAGTTTGTGTTTGCATATTTCTCTCCAAAATCCATGGCTCACATGCCCTCCAGGATATGGGTCTCTGGATCCACACCACAGGACTGTGCCGGCCATCCCCAAGGAACCTGTAGCCGTCACAGTTGCCCAAAACTCCCAGATTAGGAGAAACCTGCAAGGCCCCTGAGCCCACCCCAATACTCTTGGCTGCTTTGGATGCAGTCTGAAAATTCCTGATCACCTACATCCAGGAAGACAGCTAAGTCAATGATCCTGAGTCAGATGATTGAGACTGATATGCCTCTAGGACCTCATTTGAACCCTAGATTAGGTTTTCAGGCATCTGTACTCAGGGTTCTGTTCTGAAATATCAACTTATGATACAACAGGTAGTCCCTGAGAGACAAAACAGAACATCTTCTGTCCCCAGAAGAAAACCTTGATCTTCGACCTGTGCCAAATCCTCAGGTTAGCAGATTCTTGCACGGCACATTAGCCACAGGCACATAAGATTTCTCGGGAGCTGGACAGAATCTCCAGAGTCGAAGAATCTCCCAAAGTCTCATGAAGCCACCGCTATCATTAGCAACCATCCTGGAAATACAATCCCAACAGAAGAGCCTGCACTATTGCCTCCAAGACACCTTAAGTTCAGTACACTATGAGCTGCCCTCAGGGCCTGCATTTTGGCCCTGTGATCACCTCGGTCCTCACACTAACCCTAATTCCCATTTACAGATTTTTTCCCCGAAGGCCTGCCCCACAAGCCCTCAAGGAAGGGGCCTCTGTAGTCATACCAGACGACTGTGCCTATCTTCCCAAAGGAGACTCTGTACTTCACTTTTGCCCAAACCCTGAAGATTAATTGCAATGTACAAAGCCCCTGAGCCCACCTCAATTGAGAGGAAAACTCTGGACTGAAATGCACATTCTGGCACACCATGAGCACATGACTCCAGGCAGACATCCAAGTCAAAGGCCCTGAGTCAGAAGATTGTACCTGACATGCCCCAAGGACTTCATTGAAACCATAGATTAGATTTTCAGGCGCCTCTCCCCAGAGGCCTTTTCTCCAATACCAACTTATATTCCAATATGTGGTCCATGAGCCATACAATAGAACACCTCCTGTCCCCAGTAGGATAGCTTGCTCTTGGTAGCTATGTCCAAGACTTAGTGTAGCAGAATCCTGCATGGGCCCTGACCACCCCAACACTGTAACGTCTCCCTGGATACAAACCATCATTATGATCCAACAGCATGAAACTCCAAGTCAACTCAGGCCGTTTGGAACTTGCCCCAGAGCAACGAGATCAAACCTGCCATGTTCCTCAGCTGCAATGGTCAATGGAAGTGTGCTTTCCACGCATCCATATGGGAGAGCTACCCAAACTTTCCATATGGGGACCCTGGAGGCAACAAACCAGACTCACCCAGTCCAGCACAAGGAATCCTTGCTGTTTGGAGCATATCACAAGCCCCAGTGTGAGAAATCCTCCATGGCCTCATGACACCCACCCTTCATTTGGTGGTAATCATGGACACAAAGTCCAGTGTGAGCAAGCATCTGACATCCTCCCTTACTCAGGTGCTGGTATCTCGAATCAGCCGCTGCAAACTGGAACTGCCTTACACTTTGCACTGAATTTAACTGTAGCCTCTGTTTACAATTTTATCCTCACTCTCCTGGTCACCAAGCCCTCTTGACAGGGTTTCTGGAGCCAAAATGCAGCATTCTGGCTACGCCACAACAGAAGCCATGCCTGGTGAGTCTGCCCAGAAACCCCACATGAGGATCCACCTGCATGGCCCTTGATGGCACCCTAATATCATAGGCCGCCATGGGCACTCAGGCTCAGTCTGACACAGCCTGAGCCTTGACCTCTAGTCAGACAGACACACAGTTTGCCTCATATCCTGCAGGTGGGACCTGTCATGGCCCAAAGCCGTCACATCTACTCAACCTGGATATTCAGGCACTCTCCCCAGACTATAGCTCAAATCCCTGCCTATGGGGGAACCTAAAAAACAGGAGTACTCCTCCTACATGATGGCAGGAATCCTGGCTGTTTATATGGGTGTCAAACCCTCAGCGTGGGAACCAGCAGCATGGCTTATGAGACCACAGCCACTCATGGGAGCGGCTCTGGGCACAAACAGGTGTTGTGACCCTCAGCGTGAGTCTGCTTTCAAACAAACCGCCTTTTTAGCTTGACCAGGAGCACACAGGACAGACCTGCCAAGTACCTAGGACCAAATCCTCACCCTCGTTAGTGTTTTTCAGGTGCCTAGACCCATAAACTGTCTCTGGAATCCCTCTATTGGGTGTCCCCTGAGATGGAAAACAGCAGTCTCCCCTTCCCCCAGAGACACCAAACTCTAGGGAGCTGGGCCGAATCCCCAGAGACGAAGAATCTCCCTTGGACCCATGAAGACTTCCCTACATTTTGCGACTGTCCTAGACACAAAATCCAGACAGAAAAGCCTGCACTACCATCTTCATGACACCTTAATTTCAGTACATATGAGGTGCACTTACGCCTCACAGATTTGGCCTGTGATCACACTGGCCCTCACCCTAACCCTAGTTTGTGTTTGCAGATTTCTGTCCCCAAGTCCCTCCCCCACATGCCCTCCAGGATGGGGCCTCTGGTGCCACAACAGACAAGTGCGCCTACCCTCCTGAAGAAAACTCTTCCCTTCACGGTTGCCAAAACCATGAATATGAGGAGCAAAGTACAAAGCCCCTGATCTCAGCTGAATTTCGAAGAATGCTCTGGATCCAAGTGCATATTCTGACACACAATGAGCACCTGCCTCCAGATAGACATCCAAGTAAAAGGCCGTGAGTCAGAAGATTGAACCTGACATGGCTCTAGGACTTCATCCATACCCTAGCTTAGGATTTTAGGCTCCTGTACTCAGAGGCCTGTTCTCCAATACCAACTTATATTCCCTGAGCCACACAACAGAACCCCTCCTTTCGCCATAAGGACAGATTGCTCTTGCTAGCTGTGTCCAAGATTCACTGCAAGAGAATCCTGTATGGCCCCGTGACCACCCCAAAATCTAACATCTCCCTGGATAACAACAAGCATTGTGACCCAAAAGCATGAAACTCCCTGTCAACACAGGCCTCTTGGAACTTCGCCTCAGAGGCACCAGATCGAACATGACATGTTCCTCAGCTGCAATGGTCAATGAAGTTGTGCTTTCAGGCATTCATGAGGGAGAGCTCTGCTACACAAACTTTCCATAATTGTGACTCTGGAGCAAACAAACCAGACTCCAGTGAAAGTAAACATTGCTGTTTGGAGTATCACACAAGTTACAGCATAGGAAATCCTCCAAGACCTCGTGACACAACCCTTCTATCTGTCAGTCATCATAGACACAAACTCCAGTGTGAGCAAACATCTGATATCCACCCTTACCCCGGTGCTGGATATCTCAAATCAGCCGCTGCACACTGGAACTGCCTTCCGCTTGTCACTGCATTTAACCGTAGCTTCTGTTTACAATTCCATCCTCACCCTCCTTTTGCCCATGCCCTCTTGATAGGGGATTCTTGAGCCACAATGCAACATTCTGCCTGCCCCACAGAAAGAGGAATTGCCTGGTGAGTCTGCCCAGAAACCCCTCCTGAGGATCCACCAGCATGGCCCTCGATGGGACCCTAATAACTTAGGCCTCCATGTGCACTCAGGCTATGTCTGACACAGCCTGAGCCATGATCTCCAGTCAGCCACACAGACAGTGGTCCCCATATCCTTCAGGTGGGACCTGCTGTGGCCGGAAGCCGTCACATCTGCTCAACCTGGATATTCAGGCATCTCTCCCCAGACCGTAGCTCAAACCCCTGTCTATGGGGGAAAGTGAAGCACAGGAGTACTCCTCCTTCCCGATGGCAGGAAACCTGGCTGTTGAGATGGGTGTCCAACCCGCAGAGTGGGAGCAAGCTGCATGGCCCATGGCACCATGGTCGCTCATGGGAGCCGCACTGGGTACAAACAGGCATTGTGATCCTCAGTGTGAGCCTGCTTTTAAACAAACTCAATCGGTAGCTGTACTAGGAGCCTGCAGTGAGGGCCTGCCAGTTCCCTAGGGCCAAAGCCTCACACTCGTTCATGCTTTCCAGGAGCCCAGACCCAGAACCTGTATCTGGAATCCCTCTTTTGGCGGTCCGCTGAAAAGGAAAACAGCAGTCTTCCCTCCACCAGAGACACCAAACTCTTGGGATCTGATCAGAATCCCCAGAGACGTAGAATCTCCTATGGCCTCATTAAGTCAACACTACCATTTGCGACTGTACTGGACACACAATCTCAACAGAAAAGCTTGCGCTACCACCTCCAAGACACCTAAATTTCAGTACAATATGAACTGCCCTTAGGGCTTGCAGTTCGGGCCTGTGATCACCTCAGCCCTCACCCTAACCCTAGTTTGTGTTTGCAGATTTCTGTCCCCAAAGCCCTGGCCCACATTCCCTCCAGGATGGGGCCTCTAGAGCCACACCAGACGACTGTGTCTAACCTCCTGAAGGAAACTCTGCCCTTTACTGTTGCCCAATCATGAAGATTAGGAGCAATGTACAAAGCCCCTGAGCCCACCTCAATTGCGAGGAAAACCCTGGACCGAAATGTGCATTCTGGCACACCATGAGCACCTGCCTCCAGGCAGACATCCAAGTCAAAGGCCGTGAGTCAGAAGATTGTACCTGACATGCCCCTAGGACTTCATCGATACCATAGATTAGATTTTCAGGCACCTGTCCCCAGAGGCCTTTTCTCCAATACCAACTTATATTCCAATAAGTGGTCCATGAGCCACACAATAGAACCCCTCCTGTCCCCAGTAGGATAGCTTGCTCTTGGTAGCTATGTCTAAGATTCAATGTAGCAGAATCCTGCATGGCCCCTGACCACCCCAACATTGTAACGTCTCCCTGGATACAAACCATCATTATGATCCAACAGCATGAAACACCATGTCAACTCAGGCTGCTTGGTACCTCTCCCCAGAGCCACGAGATCGAACCTGCCATGTTCCTCAGCTGCAATGGTCAATGGAAGAGTGCTTTCCCCGCATCCATACGGGAGAGCTCTGCTACCCAAACTTTCCATATGGGGACTCTGGAGGCAACAAACCAGACTCACCACATCCAGTACAAGGAAACCTTGCTGTTTGGAGCATCTCACAAGCCCCAGCATGGGAAATCCTCCATGACCCCGTGACGCCCCCCCTTCATTTGGTGGTCATCATAGACACAAAGTCCATTGTGAGCAAGCATCTGACATCCTCCCTTACTCAGGTGCTGGTATCTTGAATCAGCCGGTGCACACTGGCTGCCTTCCACTTGGCACTGAATTTAACCGTAACTTGTGATTACAATTCCATCCTCACCCTCCTGGTCACCAAGCACTCTTGACAGGGAATTCTGGACTAAAAATACAACATTCTGCCTACCCCAGAGACAGAAGAGGTGCCTAGTGAGTCTGCCCAGAAACACCACAAGAGGATCCACCTTCATGTCCCTTAATGGCACTCTAATATCAAAGGCCACCATGGGCACTCAGGCTCTGTCTGACACAGCCTGAGCCATGACCTCCAGACAGCCATGCAGACAGTGGGCCCCATATCCTGCAGGTGGGACCTACCATGGGCTGAAGCCGTCATCTGTACTCAAAATAGGTATTCAGACATCTGTTCCCAGTCAGAAGATCAAATCCGTGCCAAGGGGGTACCTGAAGCACAGGAGTACACCTCCTTCCCAAAGGCAGGAAACCTGGCTCTTGAGATGGGTGTCCAACTTTCAGTGGGAACAAGCTGCATTGCCCATTAGACCACGGCCACTAGTGGGAGACATCCTGGGCACAAACAGGCATTGTGACCCTCAGTGTGAGCCTGCTTTCAAAAAAAAAAAAAAAAAGAAAAAAAAGAAAAACCCTTGATAGCTGTACCAGGAACACACCAAGTGGGTCTGCCATGTCCCAAGGGCCGAATTCTCACCCTTATTCATGTTTTCCTGGCGCCAAGACCAAAAATCTGCCTTTGGGTTCCCTCTTTTGGGGGTCCTCTGAGACGAAAAACAGCAGTCTTCCCTTCCCCCAGAGACACCAAACTCTTGAGAGCTGGGCAATATCCACAGAGACGAAGAATCACCCATGGAACCATGAAGCCGACTGTGCGTTTTGCGACCAAACTGAACACAGTCCAGACAGAAAAGCCTGAGCTATTGCTTCCATGACACCTTAATTTCAGTACACTATGAGCTGATCTCAGGACCTGCAGATCGGGCCTGTGATCACCTCGGCCCTCACCCTAACCATAGTTTGCATTTTCAGATTTCTGTTGCCAAAGTCTGGGCACACATTCTCTCCATGATGGGGCCTCTGGTGCAACACCAGATGATTGTGCCAACCCTCCTGAAGAAGTCTCTACACTTCTAATGTTGCCCAAACCCTGAAGATTAAAAGCAAAGTAAAATCCCCTGAGCCCACATCAATTTCGAAGTATGCTCTGGACTGAAAAGCATATTCTGACACACAATGAGAACCTGCCTCCAGGCAGAATTCCAAGTCAAAGGCCCAGAATCAGAAGATTAAACCTGATCTGCCTCTAGGACTTCATCGACACCCTAACATAGGTTTTCAGGTGCCTGTCTCCAGAGACCTCTTCTACAATACCAACTTGTATTCCTACATGTGGTCCCTGAGCCACACAACAGAACCCTTGCTGTCCCTAGAAGGATACCTTGCTCTTGGTAGCTGTGTCCAAGACTCAGTGTAGGAGAATCCTGCATGGACCCTGACCACCCCAACATTCTAACATCCCCCTGGATACACACCAGCATTATGTTGTAAAACCATGAAAATACATGTCAACTCAGGCCGCAAGGAACTTCGCCCCAGAGCCACCAGATCAAACCTGCCATGTTCTTCAGCTACAATGATCAATGGAGGTGTGCTTTCCAGGCATCCATGCGAGAGACATCTGCTATGCAAACTTTCCATATGGGGGATGGTGGAGCAAACAAGCCAGACTCGCCCTGTCCAGTAAAAGGAAACATTGCTGTTTGGAGCATCTCATAAGCCTCAGCTTGGGAAATCCTCCATGGCCTCTTGACACCACCCCTCCATTTGTCCGTCATCATAGACACAAATTCCAGTATGTGCAAACATCTGATAACCGCCCTTACTCAGGTGATGCATATCTAGAATAAGATGCTACACATTGGAACTCCCTTCTGCTTGGCACTGAATTGAAACGAAGCTTGTGTTTATAATTCCATACTCACCCTACTGGTCCCCAAGCCCTCTTGATAGAGAATTCTGATGCCATGATGCCACATTCTGCATTCCCCATAGAAAAGAGAAGTGCCTGGTGAGTCTGCCCAGAAACACCACATGATGATCAATCTGTTCGGCCCTTGAGAGAACCCTGATTTATTGGCTGCCCTGGCCATTAGTGCTATGTCTGACAGAGCCTGAGCCCCGACCTAGTGTCATCCACCCAGAGAGCAGGCCCATTATCCAGCATGTTAGTTCAGCCATGGCCCAAGTCCGTCCTCTCTACACATCCTTTTTACTCAGGCACCTGTCCTGAGACCTTTGCTGGAATCCCTGCCAAAGTGGGAACCTGAAGCACAATAGAGAACTCTTCCTTCCACATGGCAGGAAACCTGGCTGTTGGGATGGGTGTCCAACCCTCAATGTGGGAGCAAGCTGCATGGCCAATGAGACCACGTCCTCTCATGAGGGCCACACTGGGCAGGAACAGGCAATGTCACCCTCAGCCTGCTTTCCAACAAGCCCTCAGTGTTGCACCACCAGGATCCCACATTGCAGGTCTGGTATGTCCCTAAGCCCAAATCCTAACCCTTGGTGGGATTTTCCAGGCGCCCAGACCCAGAGCCCGTCTCTGGAATCCTTAACCCACTGAGCCACCCAGGCGCCCCCCCCCGTCTCTGGAATCCTTGTTATGGGGCACCCCAAAATTGGAAAACAGCACTTTTCCCTTACACGAAAAAGCCACCAAACTATGAGGACCTACCAGGATCCTTAGAGAGGAAAAGTCTCCCATGGATCCATGAGACTACACCTGCAATCCAAGGTCATCCTGGACACACAATCCAGATAGAAAAGCCTGTGCAAGCGTCTTCCACGCCCCCTAATTACAGTTCTTGATGAGCTGCCCACCAGGTCTATGCACTGGGCCTGCGATTACCTCGCCACACACCCTAACCCGAATTTGGGTTTGCAGACTTCTCTCCCAAAATCATGGGTCAAATCCCTCCAGGATGGGGTCTGTAGATCCACACTCCAGGATTGTGCCTCCCATCCCCAAGGACACTGTGCCCGTCATAGTTGCCCAAACCTTCCAGATTAGGAGAAACCTGGAAGAAACGTGAGCTCACCCCAATACTGGTGGCCGATCTCTACGAAAATGCACAGTCTGAAACATCCTGATCACTTGCATCAAGGCAGACATCCAAGTCAATGGACCTGAGTCAGAAGATTGAATCTGATATGCCCCTAGGACCACAATGGTCCTAATCTAGGTTTTCAGGCATCTCTCCTCAGGGTTCTGTTCTAGAATACCAACTTATGATACAACATGTGGTGCCTGAGCCACACAACAGAACAACTCCTGTCCCCAGAATGAAACCGTTCACTTCTATCTGAGCCAAACCCCCATGGTAGGAGAATCCAGCATGGCACCTTAGCCACCAGCACATTCTAAGATCTCCCTCGTAACAAACCAGCATTGTGACCCATCTGCAAGAGATTCCCTGTCACCTCAAGGCCTTGGTCTTTCGCCCCAGAGCCACCAGAATGAACCTGCCATGTTCCTCAGCTGCAATGCTCAATGAAGGTGTGCTTCCCAGGCATCCATGCCTGAGAGCTCTGCTACCTAGACTTTCCACATGGGGGAACCTAGAGCAAACAAACCAGATCCCACCTGTCCAGTAGAAGGAAACCTTGCTTTTTGAAGCATCTCACAAGCCTCAGCTTGGGAAATCCTCCATGGCCTCATGACGCCAGCCCTCGATTTGTCCGTCATCATAGACACAAACTCCAATGTGTGCAAACATCTGACAACAGCCCTTACTCAGGTGCTGGATATCTAGATAAGCTGCTGCACATTGGAACACCCTTCCGCTTGACACTGACTTGAACAGAAGCTTGTGTTTACAATTCCATCCTCACCTACTGGTCCCCAAGCCCTCTTGAAAGGGAATTCTGGAGACATGATGCAGCATTCTGCATTCCCCATGGAAAGGAGAAGTGCCTGGTGAGTCTGCCCAGAAACCTCACATGGTAATCAATCTGTTCGGCCCTCAAAGGAACCCTGATTTATTGGCTGCCCTGGCCATTAGTGCTGTGTCTGACAGAACCTGAGCCCTGACCTAGTGTCAGCCATGCAAGAGCGGGCTAATTATCCAGCATGTTAGCTCGGCCATGGCCCAAGTCCATTCTCTCTACCCATCCTTTGTATTCAGGAACCTGCCTTGAGACCTTTGATGGAATCCCTGCCAAAGGAGGAACCTGAAGCACAATAGAGAACTCTTCCTTCCACATGGCAGGAAACCTGACTGTTGGGATGGGTGTCCAATTCTCAAAGTGGGAGCCAGTTGCATGTCAATGAGATCATGCCCATTCATGAGGGCCACATTGGGCAGACACAGGCAATGTCACCCTCAGCCTGCTTTCAAACAAGCCCTCTGAGTTGCACTACCGGGATCCCGCATTGCAGGTCTGGTACGTCCCTAGGCCCAAATCCTAACCCTTGGTGGGATTTCCCAGGTGCCCAGACCCAGAGCCCATCTCTGGAATCCTTGTTTTGGGGCACCCCAATTTTGAAAACAGCACTTTTCCCTTCCACAAAAAAGCCACCAAACTTTGGGGAGCTACCAGGATCTTTAGAGAGGAAAAGTCTCCCATGGATCCGTGAGACTACACCAGCAATCCAAGGTCATCCTGGACACACAATCCAGATGGAAAAGCCTGTGCTAGCGTCTTCCAGACCCCCTAATTACAGTTATTGATGAGCTTCCCACCAGGTCTATGCATTGGGCCTGTGATCACCTCGCCACACACCCTATCCTGAATTTGGGTTTGCAGACTTCTCTCCCAAAACCATGGGTCAAAAGCCCTCCAGGATGGGGTCTGTGGATCTACACCACAGGACTGCGCGTGTCATCTCCAAGGAAACTTTGCCCATCACAGTTGCCCAAACCTTCCAGATTAGGAGAAACCTGGAAAATGCCTGAGCCCACCCCAATATTGGCGGCTGCTCTCTACGAAAATGCACAGTCTGAAACACCCTGATCATTTATATCCAGGCAGAGAGCCAAGTCAATGGTCCTGAGTCAGAAGATTGAATCTGTAAGAAGATTGAATGTCCCTAGGACCACACTGGAACTCTAGATTAGCTTTTCAGGCATCTCTCCTCAGGGTTCTGTTCTGGAATACGAACTTATGATACAACATGTGGCCACTGAGCTACACAACAGAACATCTCCTGTCTCCAGAATGAAACCTTGCACTCCTATCTGAGCCAAACCCTCATGGTAGGAGAATCCTGCATGGCACCTTAGCCACCAGCACATTCTAAGATCTCTCTAGTAACAAACCTGCATTGTTACCCATCTGCAAGAGATTTCATGTCAACTCAAGGCCTTGGTCCTTCGCCCCAGAGCCACCAGAACGAACCTGCCATGTTCCTCAGCTGCAATGGTCAATGGAGATGTGCTTTCCAAGCATCCATGCCAGAGAGCTCTGATACCCAGATTTTCCACATGGGGGAAACTAGAGCAAAGAAACCAGGTCTCACCTGTCCAGTAGAAGGAAACATTGCTGTTTGGAGCATCTCACAATCCTCAGTGTAGGGATTCCTCTATGGCCTCATGACGCCAGCCCTCCACTTGTCCGTCATCATAGACACAAACTCCAGTGTGTGCAAACATCTGACAACCACCCTTACTCAGGTGCTGGATATCTAGAATAAGCCTCTGCAAATTGTAACTCCCTTCTGCTTGGCACTGAATTGAACCGAAGCTTGTGTTTACAATTCCATCCTCACCTACTGGTCCCCAAGCCCTCTTGATAGGGAATTCTGGAGCCATGATTCAGCATTCTGCATTCCCCATAGAAAGAAGAAGTGCCTGGTGAATCTGCCCAGAAACCCCTCATGATGATCAATCTGTTCGGCTCTCGAGGGAACCCCGATTTATTGGCTGCCCTGGTCATTAGTGTTGTGACTGACAGAGCCTGAGCCCCGACCTAGTGTCATCCACCCAGAGAGCGGGCCCATTATCCAGCATGTTAGTTCAGCCATGGCCCAATTTTGTCCTCTCTACCCATCCTTTGTATTCAGACACTTGTCCCGAGACCTTTGCTGGAATCCTTGCCAAGGGGGAAACCTGAAGCACAATAGAGAACTCTTCCTGCCACATGGCAGGAAATCTGGCTGTTGGGATGGATGTCCAACCCTCAAAGTGGGGGCAAGCTGCATGTCAATGAGACCACGACCACTCATAACGGCCACACTGGGCACAAACAGGCAATGTGACCCTCAGCCTGAGCAGGTTTTCAAACAAACCCTCTCATTTGCAATACCAGGAACCCGCATTGCATGTCTCTTATGCCCCTAGGCCCAAATCCTAACCCTTGGAGGGATTTTCTAGGCGCCCAGACCCAGAGCCCGCCTCTGGATTCACTGTTTTGGGGCACCCCTAAAATGGAAAACAGTACTCTTCCCTTCCACGAAAAAGCCACCAAACGATTGGGAGTTGCCAGAATCCTTAGTGAGGAAAAGTCTCCCATGGATCTATGAGAACTCACCTGCATTCTGAGGCCATCCTGGACACACAATCCAGATACAAAAGGCTGTGCTGTCGCCTTGGAGTGACCTGATTTCCATTTCCTGATATGCTGCCCTCCAGGTCTATGCACTGGGCTTGTGATATCCTCGCAACTAACCCTAACCAGTGTTTGGGTTTGAAGACTTCTCTCCATAGCCATGGCTCACATTACCCTCCAGGCTGGGGTCTCTGGAGCCACACCACAGGACTGTGCCTGCTGTCCCCAAAGAAACTGAGCCTGTCGGAGCTGACCAAGCACTCATTGTAAGGAGAAATCAGCAAGGCTCCTGAGCCCACCCCAATATTGGAGGCCACTCTGGACGCAAATGCGCAGTCTGAAAAACCCTGATCACCTACATCCAGGCATACACCCAAGTTAATGGTGTCTGGAGTCAGAGATTGAAACTGACAACCCCCTAGGACCTCATTGCAACCCTAGATTAGGTTTTAAGGCATCTGTCCTCAGGGTTCTGTTCTAGAATGCCAATTTATGATACAACATGTGGCCCCTGAGCCACACAACAGAACATCTCCTCTCCCAAGAAGGAAACCGTGCACTTATATCTGAGCCAATCCCTCAGGGTAGGAGAATCCTGCACAGCACCTAAGCCACCGGCACATTCTAAGATCTCCCTAGTAACAAACCAGCATTGTGACCATCTGCAAACGATTTCATGTCACTCAAGACCTTGGTACTTTTCCCCAGAGCCACCAGAACGAACCTGCCATGCTCCTCAGCTCCATTGTCAATAAAGGTGTGCTTTCCAGGCATCCAAGCGGCTGAATTCTGCTATCCAAACTTATCACATGGGGGACACTCGAGCAAACATCTCAGACTCCACCTGTCCAGTTGAAGGAAACCTTGCTGTTTGGAGCATCTCACAAGCCCCAGCGTGGGAAATCCTCCATGGCCTTTTGACGCCACCCCTCCATTTGTCGGTCATCATAGACACAAACTCCAGTGTGAGCAAAAGTCTGACATCCTCCCTTATTCAGGTTTTGGATATCTCTAATAAACCGCTACATATTGGGACTGCCTTTCACTTGTGTTTACAATTCCATCCTCAACTACCTGGTCCCAATGCGCTCTTGATAGGGAAATCTGGAGCCACAACACAGCATTCTGAATTCGCCATAAAAAGAAGTTCCTGGTCAGTCTGCCCAGAATGTCACATGAGGATACATCTGCTCTTCCCTCGATGGAACCCCAATTGTTAGACTGCCCTGGCCACTAGTGCTGTGTCCAAGAGAGCCTGAGTTTCATCCTAGTGTCATCCACCCAGATAGAGAGTCCCATATCCTGCATGTGAGACTGGCCATGGCCCAATTCCATCATATCTACCCATCCTTGGTATTCAGGCAACTTTCCCCAGACCTTTGGTGGAATCCCTGCCAATGGGGGAACCTGAAGCACAATAGCGAGCTCCTCCTTCCCCATGGCATGAAACCTAGCTGTTGGGATGGGTGTCCAACTCTCAGAGGGGAAACCAACAGAATGGCAATGAGATCACGCCCACTCATGAGGGCCACCCTTGGCACAAAAAGGCATTGTGTCCCTCAGCCTGAGCATGCTTTCAAAGAAGCACACTCATGCGCACCACCAGAATCCCTCATTGTATCCCAGTATGCCCTTAGGTCCAAATCCTAACAGTTGGTAGGATTTCCAGGCAACTGGACCAGAGCCTGACTCTGGGATCCCTGTTTTGGGGCACCCCTCTGATGGAAAACAGCTCTTTTCCAATCCCTGAAAAAGCCACCTAACTATTGGGATCCCCCAGGATCCACAGAGAAGAAAAATCTCCCCTGGAGCCATGAGACCACAACTGCATTTCGAGGCCTTCCTGGACACACAATCCAATTATAAAATCCTGTACAACCATCTTCGAGTCACCCTAATTACAGTTCCTGACGAGCCTCCCTCCAGGTCCACGCTTTGGGCCTGTGATCACCTCACCACTAACCCTAACCCGAGTTTGTGTTTGCAGACTTCTCTCTAATAACCATAACTCACATGTCCTCTAGGATTGGGTCTCTGGAGCCACACCACACGATTGTGCCTGCCATTCCTAAGGAAATTTTGCCTGTCACAGTTGTACAAACCCCCCACATGAGGAGAAACCTGCAAGGCCCCTGAGCCCACCCCAATATTGGAAACCATTGTGGATGCAAATGCACAGTCTGAAACACACTGATTACCTACATCCAGGACGACACCAAGTTAACAGTCCTGAGTCAGAAGATTGAAACTGACATGCCCCGAGGACCTCATATCAACCCTAGACTAGGTTCTCAGGAATCTGCCCTCAGAGGCCTGTTCTGTAATACCAACGTATGATACAACATGTGGTCCCTGAGCCACACAACAGAACATCTCCTGTCCCCAGAAGTAAAATGTGCTCCTCACCTGTGTCAAAACCTCAGGGTATGAGAATCCTGCATGACCCATTACTGACCAGCACATTGTAAGAATTCCCTAGTAACAAACCTGCATTGTGACCCATCTGCAAGAGAATCCATGTTAACTCAAGGCCTTGGTACTTCTCCCAAGAGCCACGAGAAGGATCCTGCAATGTTCCTCAGCTGCAATGGTCAATGGAGTATGCTTTCCAGACATCCATCCGGGCGAACTCTACTACCTAACTTATCACATGCGGGGCCCTGGAGCGAACAAACCAGACTCCACCTGTCCAGTTGAAGGAAACCTTGCTCTTTAGAGCATCTCACAAGCCCAAGCATTGGAAATCCTCCATGGCCTCTTGACGCCACCTCTCCATTTGTCAGTCATCATAGACACAGACTCCAGTGTGAACAATTATCTGACATCCACCCTTACTCATAGACTGGATATCTCGAAGAAGCCGCTGCAGGTGGAGACAGCCTTCCACTTGGCACTGAATTTAACCATAGCTTGTCTTTACAATTCCATTCTCACCCTACTGGACCACAAGCCTTCTGGATAGGGAATTCTAGAGTCACAATACAGCATTCTGCCTTCACCATAGAATGAAGAAGTGCCTGTTGAGTCTGACAAGAAAACCCACATGAGGATCAATCTGCGAGGCCCTCGAGGGAACCCCAATTTATAGATTGCCCTGGCCTCTCGTATAGTGTCTGTCAGAGCCTGAGCCCCGACCTACTGTCAGCAACCCAGAGAGCGGGACCCATATCTAACATGTGGGACCAAACATGGTCTTACTCCATCATCTCTACTTATCCTTGGTATTCAGTCATCTGTTCCCAGATCTTTGCTGGAATCCCTGCCAATGGGGGAACCTGAAGCACAACAGAGAACTCCTGCTTTTCCATGACAGGAATCCTAACTGTTGGTATCGTTGTCCAACTCTCAGAGTTGGAGCAAGCTACATGGCCAATGAGACCACACCCACACGTGAGGGCCGCCTAGGGCACAAACAGGCATTGTGACCCTCAGCCTGAGCATACTTTCAAACAAGCACTCTCAGTTGTACCACCAGTATCCCGCGTTGAAGGCCTGGTAGGCCCCTAGGCCCAAATCCTAAACCTTTGTGGAATTTCCAGGTGCCCAGACCCAGAGACCGTCTCTCGAATTCCTGTTTTGGGGCACCCGTAAGATTGAAAGCAGTACTCTTCCATTCCTTGAAAACGACACCAAAGTATTGGGAGCCCCCAGGATCCTGAGGGAGAAAAATCTCCCAAGGACCCATGAGACCACACCTGCATTATGAGGCCATTCTGGACACAAAATCCAGTTGTAAAAGCCTGTGCTACCACCTTCGAGTCACCCTAATTAAAGGTAATGTCTAGGTACAGATGTTTGAAAACCCAGGTTGGGAAGAGATGATGGCCCAAGTCTATGGCATGTCCAATGTGCTGGGTGTGCAGCCATCTGTCTTCGTGTCTGTTGGGACCTCTGGCCTCAGGCTGTGTCAGACTGAGCATTAGTGCCCAGGGCAGCCTATACAATTGGGGTGCGGTTGAGGACCAAGCAGGTTGATCCTCATTTGGGGTTTCTGGAGAGCCTCATAGGGAAAGGTTTTTCTTCTGGTCGGCAGGTAGAGGGCTGCATTGTGGTTCTGGAATTCCCATTCTGGAGGGCCTGTTTTCCAGGAATGTGAGGAAGGAAGTCTGAAAACACAAGCTAGCATTAGGTTTGGGGCCGAGAGCACGGCTGGCCCACTCTGTAGAGGCTGAATCGAGATCTCCTGCATTGGAGGTCTGGGCGAGTATCAGATGTTGCCTCAGGCTGGAGTTTGTGTCCATGATGGCCCCTTCCTGAAGGAGGTAGGGGCATCATGAGGTGAGGGAGTTTTACCTACGCTGCAGTTTGTGTGCTTCTCCAAACCTCAAGTTTTCCTTCTGCAGGACAGTCGAGTCCTATTGGATGGTTCCAAGAAGCCCCATACGGAAAGACTTGAGAGTGGGGCTCTAAGCATGAATTCGTCAACACGCCACGTCACATTCTCATTAGATGGCCGGGACGAGGATGGCACAATCTCCGTGCTCTGGGCGAGCTACCCAGAGGACTGAGTTGAAATGGACTCTCCTGAGGATGCGTCATAATGTGGGTTGGTGGCCACGGAGGCCTTGGAATGCAGCGGAGGCTCAGGGACTCTGCAGGATTCTCCAAGCTGAAGGGTTTGACACAGCTCCAACAAGGAAGCTTCCCATGTGGAAGGAGAGGTGTTTTGTTTGGTGCCTGAGGAAAGCCACATCAGCTGGTCTTCGAACCCAGGCCTCTGAGCAGTGACACCTGGAATTCAAAGCAAGAGTTCAGATTAGGGCCCAGAGGCCTGTCCGATGCAATCTTCTGTCTCTGTGGACATCTGTCTTCGTGTCTGCGTGTCTGCATGTCTGTGTGGAGGTAGTTGCTCAGCTTGTGTCAGAATGCCCCTGTTTGTCCAGGGCGGCTTACAGTAGTGGGATGTCCTCGGGGACCTTGGGGTTTCTTCTATTCTGTAGGGTTGTGGCCAATGGAATGGGCACAGTTTCCTAGGAGAGAGAAGGCACAGTGTTGTTGTGTGGTTCCAGAGGACCCAGCCTGGAGTGTGTTTGGGCCAGGGCTATGGGGACAGATGTCTGAAAACACAAACTCGGCTCAGGTTTGGGGCCGAGGGTATGGCAAGCCTGATCTAAAGTCCGTGAGGGGATCTCCTCAGGATATGAAAGGAGGGCGAGTGGGAGGCGGACATTCAGGCTTTTGTCTCTGGATGTTGTGTCCACGATGGATGTTTAATGGAGGTGTGGCCTCATGGGCCTGAGAAGATTCTCCCTCTCTGGTGATTCGCCCAGCTCCCAAGAGTTTGGGGTCATTCTGTGGGAAGGGAAGAGTCCTGTTTTCTCCCTCAGGTGCCACCCACCTAGAGGGATTCTAGAGCAGAACAGTGGGTACTGACAACTGGAGTACCCACCCTCTGGTTTGGCCTGGGGGCCTATGGGCATGGCAAGCCCCATATACGGGCTCTTGGTCCAGCCAATGAGAGGAGTTACTTGAATATGGGACTCACACTTATGGTCACAATGCGTGTTTGTGCCCAAGGCTGCCCTCATCATGGGCGTGGCCCCTTGGACCTTGCAGGTTTCTCCTACATTGAAGGTTTGACTCCATGCCAACAGCAAGGTTTCTTGCCTGGGAAAGGTGGAGTTCTGACTTGTGGGTCAGGTTCCCACCTGTGCAGTGATTGGAGATAAGGTCTAGGTTCCAATGGCTGAAAACCCAGGTTGGGAAGGGATGATGGCCTAAGGCCCTGGCGGGTCCGATGTGCCGGGTGTGCGGTCAGCCTTCTCGGTGTCTGTCGGAAGGTCTGGGCTCAGGCTATGTAAGACAAAGCATTAGTGCTAAGGGTAGCCTATGCAATTGGTGTGTTGCCAAGGGCCTAGCAGGTTGATCCTCATTTGGGGTTTCTGGGCAACGCCATAGACAGTGTTTTTCTTCTGATGGGCAGGCAGAGTGCTTCATTGTGGCCCCAGAATCCCCAATCAGGAGGGCTTGTGGGTCAGGAGTGTGAGGATGGAAGTCTGAAAACACAAGTTAGGGTGAGGTTTCAGGCCAAGGCACGGCAGGCCCACTCTGCAGAGGCTGAATCAAGATCTCCTGCATCTGAAGTCAGGATGATGATCAGACGGTGGCTGAGGCTGGAGTTAGTGTCTATGATGGGCCCTTCCTGAAGGGGGTGTGGGCAGGGAGGTTTGCATACTCTGGAGGTTGTGAGCTTCTCCAAACCGCAAGGTTTGGCAGGCCCACTATGCAGAGGCTGAATCAAGATCGCCTGCATCTGAATTCAGGGTGACGATCAGATGGTGGCTGAGGCTGGAGTTTGTGTCCATGATGGCCCCTTCATGAAGCAGGGCCTCAGGAGGCCAAGGAGGTTTTCCTACTCTGAGTTTTTGAGTTGCTCTAAACCAAAAGGTTTCCTTCTTCGGGACAGCCGAGTCCTGTTGGATGGCTCCAGGATGTCCCAAATAGAAGGACTGGAGAGCAGGGTTTGAAGCATGGATGCCTGTATAGCATACCTCACATTCCCCATGGCTATTAGCGACAAGTCATCTTTGATCTGCTGACTCCAGGACGAGCTACCCAGGGCCCGAGTTGAAATGGACTCTCCTGAGGATGGGTCCTAATGTGGGTTTGTGTCCATGGAGACCTCGGAATGTGCTGTTAGCTTAGGGGCTCTACAGAATTCACCTACTCGAAGGGTTTGATACTGCTCCAGTAAGAAAGCTCCCCATGTGGAGATAAGAGAGGATCTCTTTGGTGCCTCAGAAAAGCCCCATGTGCTAGTTGTTGAAACCAGTCCTCTGAGGGGAGACACCTGGATATCAAAGCCAGGGCTCAGATTACGTCCTATAGGCCTGTCCCTTTTAATCTTCTGTCTCTGTAGACACTGTCTGAGTGTCTAAGTGGAGATAGTTGCTCAGCTGGTTTCAGAGTACCCTTCTTAGTCCAGGGCTGCCTACACTATGGGGATGTCCTCAGGGACCTCGGAGCTCTCTCCTAATCTCTAGGGTTGTGGCCAATGGATTAGGCACATATTCCTTGGAGAGGACAGGCACAGTGCTTCGGTGTGGGTCCAGAGGCCCTAGCCTGGAAGGTGTGTGGGTCCGGGCTGTGGGCACAGAAGTCCGAAAACACAAACTCGGCTTAGGTGTGGTGCCGAGGGTATGGTAGCCCGGATCTACAAACCGTGAGGGGAGCTCCTTGGCTTATGATAAAAGTACCAGTGGGAGGTGGTCCCTCAGGCTTTTTTCTCTGGATGTTGTGTCCAGGATAGCTGTGGATTGGAGGGTTGAGCTAACGGGCTATGGTCAAGTCTACCTCTCTGGGGATTGGGCCCAGGTCCCAAGAGTTTGAGGTCATTTTGTGGGAATGGTTGAGTCCTGTCGTCTGGCTCAGGTGTGTCTCCAAAAGAGGGATTCCAGAGCAGAGCCTCAGATATGGGTGAGGTGAAATCTCAAACTTTGGTGAGGTTTTGGAGCATAGGGGGTTGCAAGCCCCCTATGCAGGCTCTTGGTCCAGGCCCTGAGAGGCCTTACTTCGACATGGGGCTCACGCTGAGGGTCACAACACAAGGTTGTGCCCAAGTCATCACTCAAGTTTGGGCGTGTCCTCGGTGGCCATGAAGATTTCTCCTACCCTGAAGGTGTGACTCCATGCCAACAGGAAGCTTTACAGCTATGGGGAAGGAGGAGTTATGATTTGTGCTTCTGGTGTCCACCTGTGCGGGGATTTCATATAATGTCTAGGTTCAGATGTTTGAAAACCCAGGTTAGGAAGAGATGATGGCCTAAGGCAATGGCGTGTCCAATGTACTGGGTTTTCGGCCCGCTGTCTCCTTGTCTGTCGGGACGTCTGGCCTCAGCTCTGTCAGATAGAGCTGTGTCAGCCTATCAAATTGGGGTGCAGTCGAGGCCTGAGCAGGTAGATCCTCATTTGTGGTGTCTGGAGAGCCCCATAGGGCAACGTTTTTCTTCTGTTGGACAGGCAGAAAGCTGCGTTGTGTTTCCGGAATTCCCAGTCTGGAGGGCCTGTTTGTTAGGAGTGTGAGGAAGGAAGTCTGAAAACATAAGCTAGCAACAGGTTTCGGGCCGAGGCCAGGCAGGCCCAGTCTGCAGAGGCTGAATCGAGATCTTCTGCATCTGAAGTCAGGGCAAGTATCAGATGTTGCCTCAGGCTGGAGTTGGTGTCCATGATGGCCCCTTCCTGAAGGGGGTGCGGGCATCATGAGGCCCGGGAGGTTTCCCTACACTGGAGGTTTTGAGCTTTTCCAAATCTCAAGCTTTCGTTCTGCAGGACAGTCGAGTCCTATTGGATGGTTCCAAGATGCCCCATACCGAAAGACTCGAGAGAAGGGATCTAAGCATGGATGCCTGGAAACGTCACCTCACATTCTCATTGGACGGTCTGGCCAAGGCAGGTAAAATCTGCGGGCTCTTGCGCGAGCTATCCAGAGGTCTGAGTTGAAATGGACTCTCGTGAGGATGTGTCATAATGTGGGTTGGTGGCCATGGAGGCCTTGAAATGTGGCGGAAGCTCAGGAACTCTGCAGGATTCTCCAAGCCAAAGGGTTTGACACAGCTCCAACAAGGAAGCTTCCCATGTGGAGATGAGAGTTGTTTTGTTTGGTGCCTCAGGAAAGCCCCATCTGCTAGTCTTCGAACCCAGACCTCTGAGGAGTGACACGTGGAAACCAAAGCAAGAGTTCAGATTATGCCCCAGGGACCTGTTCGGTGCAATCTTCTGTCTCTGCGGACCTCTGTCTGTGTGTCTGTGTGTCTGCATGGAGGTAGTTGCTCAGCTTGTGTCAGAATGCCCCTGTGTGTCCAGAGCAGCTTACAGTAGTGGGATGACCTTGGGGGCCTTGAGGTTTCTCCTATTCTGTAGGGTTGTGGCCAATGGAATGAGCACGGTTTCCTAGGAGACAGCATGCACAGTCCTGTGGTGTGGCTCCAGACGACCCAGCCTGGAGCGTGTGTGGGCCAGGGCTATGGGGACAGATGTCCAAAAACACAAACTCGGCTCAGGTTTGGGGTAGACGTTATGGCAGGCCTGATCTACAGTCCGTGAGGTGATCCCCTCGGGATATGAAAGGAGGGAGAGTGGGAGGCGTTATCTCAGGCTTTTTTCTCTCGATGTTGTTTCCACAATGGCCATTTAATGTAGGTGTGGCCTCATGGGCAGAGGAAGAGTATTCCCTCTGGTGATTTGCCCAGCTCCCTAGAGTTTGCAGTCATTCGGTGGGAAGGGAGGAGTCCTGTTTTCTCCCTCTGCTGTGCCTCCAATAGAGGGATTCTAAAGCGGAGCAGTGGGTGTTGACAGCTGGAATACTTCCCCTCTGGTTAGGCCTGTGGTTTATGGGTATGGCAAGCCCCATATGTAGGCTCTAGGTCCAGCCACTGAGAGGCGGTACTTGAAATCGGGACTCACGCTGAGGGTCACAATGCGTGTCTATGCCCAAAGGGGCCCTCAAGCACTGGTATGGCCTCACGGACCATGTAGGTTTCTCCTACACTCAACGTTGGACAACATGCAAACCACAAGGTTTCTTGCCATGGAGAAGGAAGAATTCTGATTTCTGCATCACGTTCACCCCTGGGCAGTAATTGAAACACAAACTCGGCTTAGGTTTGGGGACATAGGTATGGCAGGCCCAATCTATAGACCTTGAGGAGAACCCTTTGGGATATGAAGAGAGGGCGAGTGTTAGGCACTTATTCAGACCTTTCTCTTTGGATTTTGTGTGAACGATGGCCGTGGAATGTAGAGGTGGCCTAACGAGGTATGGATGAGTCTTCCTTTCTGGGGATTTGGCCCAATCCCGAGTTTGGGTTCATTCTGTGGGATCGGAGGAGACTTTTCTGTTTTTTATCTCAGGTGTACCACCAAAAGAGGGATGGGCGAGTGGACAACCCGACCTCTCGTTAAGATTGGTGGCCTAGGGTCATGACCAGCCCCATAAGCGGGCTCTTGCCCCATCCTCTTAGAGGCCTTACTTGAGGACATGGCTCACGCTGAGAGTCACAATGCATGTTTGTACCCTCACGGCACTCAACATGGGCGGGACATAATGGGCCATGCTGGTTTCTCCTACACTGAACATTGGACAACATGCCAACCACAAGGTTACTGGCCATGGAGAAGGAGAAGTTCTGATTTCTGCATCACTTTCACCCCTGGGCAGTGATTGGAGGTAAGGTCTAGGTTCTGAAGCCTGAATACCAAGGTTGGGAAGAGATGACGATCTAAGGTCCTGGCAGTTCCAATGTGCTAAGTGTGCAGCTAGCTGTCTGGGTGTCGGTTGGGAGGTGCAGACTCAGGCTGTGCCAGACAGGGCATTAGTGCCCCGGGTAGAATGTATCATTGGGGTACAGTCGAATGGGGTACAGGTTGATCCTCATTTGGCGTTTCTGGGTAGCCCCATAGGGCAATGATTTTCTTCTGGAGGTCAGGCAGAGTGCTGCATTGTGGCTCCAGAATTCCCAAACTGGAGGGCTTGTGGGCCAGGAGTGTGAGGACAGAAGTCAGAGAACAAAAACTAGGCTTAGGTTTCAGGGTGAGGGCACGGCAGGACCACTCTGCAGAGCTAAATCGAGAACTTGTGCATTTGAAGACAGGGAGAGTATCAGACATTGGGCTGGTTGGAGCTTCTGTTCATGATGGCCCCTTCATTAAGGTGGACGGTCTCACAAGGCCATGGAGGTTTTCCCACGATGGGAGTTGTGAGATTTTCGAAACTGCAAGGATTCCTTCAGTGGGACAGTCGAGTCCTGTTGGATGGCTCCAGGACGTCACATATGGAACGACTTTAGAACAAATTCAAAGGATGGATGCTTGGGCAGCCTGCCTCCCATTCCAGACATCTTCTAGCGACAAGGCAGGTTCTATCTGCTGGCTCTAGATGAGCAACCGAGGGGGCTGAGTTGAATTGGACTCTCCCGAAAATGGGTCATCATGTGGGTTTGAGTCCATGGAGACCTAGGAATGGGGCGGTGGCACTGGGGTACTGAAGGATTCTCTTAACCTGAAGTTTTGACACAGCTCTAACGGGCAAGCTTCCCATGTGGAGATGACATTTTTTTCCAATTTATTTATTTTCAGAAAAACAGTATTCATTATTTTTTCACCACACCCAGTGCTCCATGCAAGCTGTGCCCTCTATAATACCCACCACCTGGTACCCCAACCTCCCACCCCCCGAAACTTCAAACCCCTCAGACTGTTTTTCAGAGTCCATAGTCTCTCATGGTTCACCTCCCCTTCCAATTTACCCAAAAGCACATACCCTCCCCAATGTCCATAACCCTACCCCCCTTCTCCCAACCCCCCTGCCCCCAGCAACCCACAGTTTGTTTCGTGAGATTAAGAGTCACTTATGGTTTGTCTCCCTCCCTATCCCATCTTGTTTCATGGATTCTTCTCCTACCCACTTAAGCCCCCATGTTGCATCACCACTTCCTCATATCAGGGAGATCATATGATAGTTGTCTTTCTCCGCTTGACTTATTTCGCTAAGCATGATACGCTCTAGTTCCATCCATGCTGTCGCAAATGGCAAGATTTCATTTCTTTTGATGGCTGCATAGTATTCCATTGTGTATATATAACACTTCTTCTTTATCCATTCATCTGTTGATGGACATCTAGGTTCTTTCCATAGTTTGGCTATTGTGGACATTGCTGCTATAAACATCCGGGTGCACGTGCCCCTTTGGATCACTACGTTTGTATCTTTAGGGTAAATTCCCAGTAGTGCAATTTCTGGGTCATAGGGCAGTTCTATTTTCAACATTTTGAGGAACCTCCATGCTGTTTCCAGAGTGGTTGCACCAGCTTGCATTCCCACCAACAGTGTAGGAGGGTTCCCCTTTCTCCGCATCCTCGCCAGCATCTGTCATTTCTTGACTTGTTGATTTTAGCCATTCTGACTGGTGTGAGTTGATATCTCATTGTGGTTTTGATTTGTATTTCCCTGATGCCGAGTGATATGGAGCACTTTTTCATGTGTCTGTTGGCCATCTGGATGTCTTCTTTGCAGAAACGTCTGTTCATGTCCTCTGTCCATTTCTTGATTGGATTATTTGTTCTTTGGGTGTTGAGTTGTTAAGTTCTTTATAGATTTTGGACACTAGTCCTTTATCTGATATGTCGTTTGCAAATATCTTCTCCCATTCTGTCAGTTGTCTTTTGATTTTGTTAACTGTTTCCTTTGCTGTGCAAAAGCTTTTGATCTTGATAAAATCCCAAAAGTTCATTTTTGCCTTTGCTTCCCTTGCCTTTGGCGATGTTCCTAGGAAGATGTTGCTGCGGCTGAGGTCGAAGAGGTTGCTGCCTGTGTTCTACTCAATGATTTTGATGGATTCCTTTCTCACATTGAGGTCCTTAATCCATTTTGAATCTATTTTTGTGTGTGGTGTAAGGTAATGGTCCAATTTCATTTTTCTGCACGTGGCTGTCCAATTTTCCCAACACCATTTTTAAAGAGGCTGTCTTTTTTCCATTGGACATTCTTTCCTGCTTTGTCAAAGATTAGTTGGCCATAGAGTTGAGGGTCTATTTCTGGGATCTCTATTCTGTTCCATTGGTCTATGTGTCTGTTTTTGTGCCAGTACCATGCTGTCTTGATGATGACAGCTTTGTAATAGAGCTTGAAGTCCGGAATTGTGATGCCACCAACTTTGGCTTTCTTTTTCAATATCCCTTTGGCTATTCGTGGTCTTTTCTGGTTCCATATAAATTTTAAAATTATTTGTTCCATTTCTTTGAAAAAGATGGATGGTACTTTGATAGGAATTGCATTAAATGTGTAAATCGCTTTAGGTAGCATAGACATTTTCACAATATTTATTCTTCCAATCCAGGAGCATGGAACATTTTTCCATTTCTTTGTGTCTTCCTCAATTTCTTTCATGAGTACTTTATAGTTTTTTGAGTATAGATTCTTAGCCTCTTTGGTTAGGTTTATTCCTAGGTATCTTATGGTTTGGGGTGCAATTGTAAATGGGATTGCCTCCTTAATTTCTCTTTCTTCTGTCATGTTGTTGGTGTAGAGAAATGCAACTGATTTCTGTGCATTGATCTTATATCCTGACACTTTACTGAATTCCTGCACAAGTTCTAGCAGTTTTGGAGTGGAGTCTTTTGGGTTTTCCACATAGAGTATCATATCATCTGCGAAGAGTGATAATTTGACTTCTTCTTTGCCGATTTGGACGCCTTTAATTTCCTTTTGTTGTCTGATTGCTGAGGCTAGGACTTCTAGTACTATGTTGAATAGCAGTGGTGATAATGGATGAGATGACATTTTTTATGTTTGTGGCCTCCAGAAACCCCCATATGGTGGTATTGGAAACCAGTCCTCTGAGGAGAGATGGCTGAAAAAAAATAAATGGATAAGATTCGGGTCTAGGGGCCTGTCCTTTTCAAACTGCTTCTCTGCGGACATCTATCTACTGGTCTGGGTGGAGGTAGTTGCTCAGCTTATGTCAGATTACCCTTGTTAGTCCCAGCTAGCCTACACTATAAGGATGGCCTCGTCGACTTTGGAGGTTTCTCGTAATCTGTAGGGTTGTGGCCAATGGAATGGGCAGAATTTCCTTGGAGAGGGAATGCACATTCCTGAGTCGTGGTTCCAGGGCCCCCAGCCTTGAGGGTGTGTGGGCCAGGGCTGTTGGGACAGAAGTCTGAAAACACAAACTTGGCTTCGGTTTGGGGACGTAGGTATGGCAGGCCTCGATCTACAGACCATGAGGAGAACTCTTCGAGATATGAACAAAGGGTGAGTGCTAATTGCTTGCTCAGGCTTTTCTCTTTAGATTTTGTGTGAACGATGGCCATGGAATGTAGGAGTGGCCTAATGGGCTCCAGAGGAGTTTCCCTCTCTGGGGATTTGGCCCGATCCCAAGAGTTTGGGGTCATTGTATGGGATGGGAGGAGTCCTCTCTGATTTTTTACCTCAGGTGTCCCACCAAAAAAGGTATTGCAGAGCAGATCCGTGTGGATGTGACACAGGACAACCCGACCTGTTGTTAATATTGGGGCCTAGGGGCATGGCAAGACTCTTATGCTCGCTCCTCATCCAGCCTCTGAGAGACCTTCATTGAGGACAGTGCTCACGCTGAGGGTCACGAAGTATGTTTGTGCCCAACGCGGCCCTCAACATGGGCAGGGCCTAAAGGGTCATGCTGGTTTCTCCTACACTGATTGGTGGACAACATGCCAACCACAAGGTTTCAGGCCATGGGAAAGGAGGAGTTCTAATTTCTGGATCACGTTCACCCCTGGGCAGTGATTAGAGATAATGTCTACGTTCTGAAGTCCTACAACTGAGGTTGGGATGAGACAAAGACCTAAGGCCCTTGCAGGTCTGATGTACTCAGTGTGCGGCCAGCTGTCTGTGTTTTGTTCAGGACGTCCAGGCTCAATCTGTGTCAGACAGGGCATTAGTGCCCAAGATAGAATTTGTAATTTGGGTACAGTCGAGTGGCATGCAGGTGATCCTCATTTGGTATTTCTGGGTATCCCCATAGGACAACGTTTTTCTTCTGGAGGGCAGGGAGAATGCTGCATTGTGGCTCTGGAATTCCCAAACTGGAGGGCTTGTGTGCCAGGAGTGTGAGGACAGAGGTCTGAGAACACAAGCGAGGCTTAGGTGGGAGGATGTCACAAGGCCATGGAGGTTTTCCCATGATGGGATTTGTGAGATGCTCCAAACCGCAAGGATTCCTACTGCGGGACAGTCGAGACTTGTTGGTTGGCTCCAGGATGTCCCATATGGAACGACTCAGAGTGGGGTTCGAAGGATTAATGTCTGAGCAGCCCCCCTCACATTCCAGTGTCTCCCAGAGTCAATGCAGTTTCGATCTGCTGGCTCTGTGGGAGCAAGCCTGGGGCCTGAGTTGAAATCGACTCTCCTGAGAATGGGTCATAATGTGGGTTTGAGTCCATGGAGACCTTGTAATGGGGACGGACTATGGGACCCTGAAGGATTCTCCTAACCGGAGGTTTTGACACAGCCCCGACGAGCAAGTTTCCCATGTGGAGACATTTTTTTTCTGATTGGTGCCTCAGGAAACGCCCATAAGCTGGTATTGGAAACCAGACCTCTGAGGAGGCATGACTGGAAACCAAAGAAATGGATCTGATTAGGGCCTAGGTTTCTGTCTTTTTCAATCTGATTCTGTGAGGACATCTGTCTACGTGTTTCATTGGAGGAAGATGTCCAGCTTGTGTCAGATCGTCCCTGTTTTTCCAGGGCTGCCTACACTATTGGGATGGCCTCAGGGACATTGGAGGATTCTCCTAATCTGTATAGTTGAGGCCAATGGAATGGGCAGAATTCCCTTGGAGAGGGCAGGCACAGTCCTGAGGTGTGGCTTCAGCGGCCCCAGTATGGAGGGTGTTTGGGCCAGGGCTCTGGGGACAGACGTCTGAAAACACATACTCGGCTTAGGTTTGGGGACGTAGGTATGGCATGCCCGACCTACAGACCATGAGGAGAACCCTTCAGGATATGAACAAAGGGTGATTTTGAGGCACTTGCTCAGGATTTTGTCTCTGGATTTTGTGTCAACAATGGCCGTGGAATGTTGGTGTGTCCTCATGGGCCATGGACCAGTCTCCCTTTCTGAGGTTTTGGCCCTATCCCAAGAGTTTGGGTACATTCTGTGGGATGGGAGGACTATTTTCTGTTTTTTTGTTTTGTTTTGTTTTGTTTTCCTCAGGTGTCCCACCAAAAGAGGGATTCCAGAGCAGATCCCTGGGGAGGGTTGACTGCACAACCCAACCCGTGGTTAATATTGGGGCCCAGGTGCATGGCAAGCCTCATATATGGGCTCTTCCTCCAGCCACTGAGAGGCCTTAAATGAGGACAGGGCTCACACCGTGGATCACAACGTGTGTTTTTGCCCAACAAGGCCCTCAAGCCCTATCGGGGTCTCATGGGCCACGCTGGTTACTCCTACACTGAATGCTGGACAACATGCCAACCTCCAGGTTTCTGGCCATGGTGAAAGAGGAGTTCTAATTTCTGCATCACATTCACCCCTGGGCAGTGTTGGAGATAAGGTCTAAATACTGAAGCCTGAAAAGCGATGTTGGGAAGACATGAAGACCTAAGGACCTGGTGGGTCCAATGTACTCAGTGTGCAGCCAGCTGTCTGGATGTCGGTTGGGAGTTGCGGGATCAGGCTGTTTCAGACAGCACATTAGTGCCCCGGGAAGACTGTATCATTGAGGTACAGTCGAGTGGCGTGCAGGTTGATCCTCATTTGGCGTTTCTAGGTAGCCACATAGGGCAACGTTTTACTTCTGGAAGACAGGCAGAATGTTGCATTGTGACTCCAGAATTCCCAAACTGGAGGTCTTGTGGGCCAGGAGTATGAGGACAGAAGTCTGAGAACACAAGATAGGCTTAGGTTTTGCGGCGAGGGCACAGTAGGCACACTCTGCAGAGCTGAATTGAGATCTCCTAAAATTGAAGTCAGGGTGAGGATCAGACGTTGAGCTGGTTGGAGCTTCTGTCCATGCCGGCTCCTTAATGAAGTGGGAGTGTCTCACCTGGCCATGGAGGTTTTCCCATGATGGGAGTTGCGAGATGCTCCAAACAGCAAGGATTCCTTCAGCTGGACATTCGGGACCTGTTGGATGGATCCAGGATGTCCCATTAGGAAAGGATCCAGAGCACTTTTCTAAGGATGGATGCCTGGGAAGCCCGCCTCCCATTACAGTTGTCTCTTAGTGACAAGGCAGATTTGATCTTCTGATTCTGGGGGAGCAACTGAGAGGGCTGAGTTGAAATGGACTCTCCTTAGGATGGTTCATAATCTGAGTTTGAGTCCATGGAGAAGTTGGAATGGGGCGGTGGCACCGGGGCCATGAAAGATTCTCCTAACTGCAGGTGTTGACACAACTCCGATGAGCAAGTTTCCCATGTGGAGATGACATTTGTACTAATTGGTGCCTCAGAAAACCCCCATATGTTGGTATTCGAAACCAGGCCCCTGAGAAGAGATGCCCAGAAACCAAAGCAATGGATCCAATTAGGGCCTAGGGGCCTGTTCGTTTCAATCTGCATCACTGGGGACATCTGTCTACATGTCTGAGTGGAGGTAGTTGCTCAGCTTGTGTCAGATCGCCCCTGTTAGGTCCTGGTGTCCTACACTATTGGTAAGGCCTCTTCGAGTTTGGAGGTTTCTCCTAATCTGTAGGGTTGTTGTTCCATCCTCAACTTCCTGGTCCCAATGCGCTCTTGATAGGGAAATCTGGAGCCACAACACAGCATTCTGAATTCGCCATAAAAAGAAGTTCCTGGTCAGTCTGCCCAGAATGTCACATGAGGATACATCTGCTCTTCCCTCGATGGAACCCCAATTGTTAGACTGCCCTGGCCACTAGTGCTGTGTCCAAGAGAGCCTGAGTTTCATCCTAGTGTCATCCACCCAGATAGAGAGTCCCATATCCTGCATGTGAGACTGGCCATGGCCCAATTCCATCATATCTACCCATCCTTGGTATTCAGGCAACTTTCCCCAGACCTTTGGTGGAATCCCTGCCAATGGGGGAACCTGAAGCACAATAGCGAGCTCCTCCTTCCCCATGGCATGAAACCTAGCTGTTGGGATGGGTGTCCAACTCTCAGAGGGGAAACCAACAGAATGGCAATGAGATCACGCCCACTCATGAGGGCCACCCTTGGCACAAAAAGGCATTGTGTCCCTCAGCCTGAGCATGCTTTCAAAGAAGCACACTCATGCGCACCACCAGAATCCCTCATTGTATCCCAGTATGCCCTTAGGTCCAAATCCTAACAGTTGGTAGGATTTCCAGGCAACTGGACCAGAGCCTGACTCTGGGATCCCTGTTTTGGGGCACCCCTCTGATGGAAAACAGCTCTTTTCCAATCCCTGAAAAAGCCACCTAACTATTGGGATCCCCCAGGATCCACAGAGAAGAAAAATCTCCCCTGGAGCCATGAGACCACAACTGCATTTCGAGGCCTTCCTGGACACACAATCCAATTATAAAATCCTGTACAACCATCTTCGAGTCACCCTAATTACAGTTCCTGACGAGCCTCCCTCCAGGTCCACGCTTTGGGCCTGTGATCACCTCACCACTAACCCTAACCCGAGTTTGTGTTTGCAGACTTCTCTCTAATAACCATAACTCACATGTCCTCTAGGATTGGGTCTCTGGAGCCACACCACACGATTGTGCCTGCCATTCCTAAGGAAATTTTGCCTGTCACAGTTGTACAAACCCCCCACATGAGGAGAAACCTGCAAGGCCCCTGAGCCCACCCCAATATTGGAAACCATTGTGGATGCAAATGCACAGTCTGAAACACACTGATTACCTACATCCAGGACGACACCAAGTTAACAGTCCTGAGTCAGAAGATTGAAACTGACATGCCCCGAGGACCTCATATCAACCCTAGACTAGGTTCTCAGGAATCTGCCCTCAGAGGCCTGTTCTGTAATACCAACGTATGATACAACATGTGGTCCCTGAGCCACACAACAGAACATCTCCTGTCCCCAGAAGTAAAATGTGCTCCTCACCTGTGTCAAAACCTCAGGGTATGAGAATCCTGCATGACCCATTACTGACCAGCACATTGTAAGAATTCCCTAGTAACAAACCTGCATTGTGACCCATCTGCAAGAGAATCCATGTTAACTCAAGGCCTTGGTACTTCTCCCAAGAGCCACGAGAAGGATCCTGCAATGTTCCTCAGCTGCAATGGTCAATGGAGTATGCTTTCCAGACATCCATCCGGGCGAACTCTACTACCTAACTTATCACATGCGGGGCCCTGGAGCGAACAAACCAGACTCCACCTGTCCAGTTGAAGGAAACCTTGCTCTTTAGAGCATCTCACAAGCCCAAGCATTGGAAATCCTCCATGGCCTCTTGACGCCACCTCTCCATTTGTCAGTCATCATAGACACAGACTCCAGTGTGAACAATTATCTGACATCCACCCTTACTCATAGACTGGATATCTCGAAGAAGCCGCTGCAGGTGGAGACAGCCTTCCACTTGGCACTGAATTTAACCATAGCTTGTCTTTACAATTCCATTCTCACCCTACTGGACCACAAGCCTTCTGGATAGGGAATTCTAGAGTCACAATACAGCATTCTGCCTTCACCATAGAATGAAGAAGTGCCTGTTGAGTCTGACAAGAAAACCCACATGAGGATCAATCTGCGAGGCCCTCGAGGGAACCCCAATTTATAGATTGCCCTGGCCTCTCGTATAGTGTCTGTCAGAGCCTGAGCCCCGACCTACTGTCAGCAACCCAGAGAGCGGGACCCATATCTAACATGTGGGACCAAACATGGTCTTACTCCATCATCTCTACTTATCCTTGGTATTCAGTCATCTGTTCCCAGATCTTTGCTGGAATCCCTGCCAATGGGGGAACCTGAAGCACAACAGAGAACTCCTGCTTTTCCATGACAGGAATCCTAACTGTTGGTATCGTTGTCCAACTCTCAGAGTTGGAGCAAGCTACATGGCCAATGAGACCACACCCACACGTGAGGGCCGCCTAGGGCACAAACAGGCATTGTGACCCTCAGCCTGAGCATACTTTCAAACAAGCACTCTCAGTTGTACCACCAGTATCCCGCGTTGAAGGCCTGGTAGGCCCCTAGGCCCAAATCCTAAACCTTTGTGGAATTTCCAGGTGCCCAGACCCAGAGACCGTCTCTCGAATTCCTGTTTTGGGGCACCCGTAAGATTGAAAGCAGTACTCTTCCATTCCTTGAAAACGACACCAAAGTATTGGGAGCCCCCAGGATCCTGAGGGAGAAAAATCTCCCAAGGACCCATGAGACCACACCTGCATTATGAGGCCATTCTGGACACAAAATCCAGTTGTAAAAGCCTGTGCTACCACCTTCGAGTCGCCCTAATTAAAGGTAATGTCTAGGTACAGATGTTTGAAAACCCAGGTTGGGAAGAGATGATGGCCCAAGTCTATGGCATGTCCAATGTGCTGGGTGTGCAGCCATCTGTCTTCGTGTCTGTTGGGACCTCTGGCCTCAGGCTGTGTCAGACTGAGCATTAGTGCCCAGGGCAGCCTATACAATTGGGGTGCGGTTGAGGACCAAGCAGGTTGATCCTCATTTGGGGTTTCTGGAGAGCCTCATAGGGAAAGGTTTTTCTTCTGGTCGGCAGGTAGAGGGCTGCATTGTGGTTCTGGAATTCCCATTCTGGAGGGCCTGTTTTCCAGGAATGTGAGGAAGGAAGTCTGAAAACACAAGCTAGCATTAGGTTTGGGGCCGAGAGCACGGCTGGCCCACTCTGTAGAGGCTGAATCGAGATCTCCTGCATTGGAGGTCTGGGCGAGTATCAGATGTTGCCTCAGGCTGGAGTTTGTGTCCATGATGGCCCCTTCCTGAAGGAGGTAGGGGCATCATGAGGTGAGGGAGTTTTACCTACGCTGCAGTTTGTGTGCTTCTCCAAACCTCAAGTTTTCCTTCTGCAGGACAGTCGAGTCCTATTGGATGGTTCCAAGAAGCCCCATACGGAAAGACTTGAGAGTGGGGCTCTAAGCATGAATTCGTCAACACGCCACGTCACATTCTCATTAGATGGCCGGGACGAGGATGGCACAATCTCCGTGCTCTGGGCGAGCTACCCAGAGGACTGAGTTGAAATGGACTCTCCTGAGGATGCGTCATAATGTGGGTTGGTGGCCACGGAGGCCTTGGAATGCAGCGGAGGCTCAGGGACTCTGCAGGATTCTCCAAGCTGAAGGGTTTGACACAGCTCCAACAAGGAAGCTTCCCATGTGGAAGGAGAGGTGTTTTGTTTGGTGCCTGAGGAAAGCCACATCAGCTGGTCTTCGAACCCAGGCCTCTGAGCAGTGACACCTGGAATTCAAAGCAAGAGTTCAGATTAGGGCCCAGAGGCCTGTCCGATGCAATCTTCTGTCTCTGTGGACATCTGTCTTCGTGTCTGCGTGTCTGCATGTCTGTGTGGAGGTAGTTGCTCAGCTTGTGTCAGAATGCCCCTGTTTGTCCAGGGCGGCTTACAGTAGTGGGATGTCCTCGGGGACCTTGGGGTTTCTTCTATTCTGTAGGGTTGTGGCCAATGGAATGGGCACAGTTTCCTAGGAGAGAGAAGGCACAGTGTTGTTGTGTGGTTCCAGAGGACCCAGCCTGGAGTGTGTTTGGGCCAGGGCTATGGGGACAGATGTCTGAAAACACAAACTCGGCTCAGGTTTGGGGCCGAGGGTATGGCAAGCCTGATCTAAAGTCCGTGAGGGGATCTCCTCAGGATATGAAAGGAGGGCGAGTGGGAGGCGGACATTCAGGCTTTTGTCTCTGGATGTTGTGTCCACGATGGATGTTTAATGGAGGTGTGGCCTCATGGGCCTGAGAAGATTCTCCCTCTCTGGTGATTCGCCCAGCTCCCAAGAGTTTGGGGTCATTCTGTGGGAAGGGAAGAGTCCTGTTTTCTCCCTCAGGTGCCACCCACCTAGAGGGATTCTAGAGCAGAACAGTGGGTACTGACAACTGGAGTACCCACCCTCTGGTTTGGCCTGGGGGCCTATGGGCATGGCAAGCCCCATATACGGGCTCTTGGTCCAGCCAATGAGAGGAGTTACTTGAATATGGGACTCACACTTATGGTCACAATGCGTGTTTGTGCCCAAGGCTGCCCTCATCATGGGCGTGGCCCCTTGGACCTTGCAGGTTTCTCCTACATTGAAGGTTTGACTCCATGCCAACAGCAAGGTTTCTTGCCTGGGAAAGGTGGAGTTCTGACTTGTGGGTCAGGTTCCCACCTGTGCAGTGATTGGAGATAAGGTCTAGGTTCCAATGGCTGAAAACCCAGGTTGGGAAGGGATGATGGCCTAAGGCCCTGGCGGGTCCGATGTGCCGGGTGTGCGGTCAGCCTTCTCGGTGTCTGTCGGAAGGTCTGGGCTCAGGCTATGTAAGACAAAGCATTAGTGCTAAGGGTAGCCTATGCAATTGGTGTGTTGCCAAGGGCCTAGCAGGTTGATCCTCATTTGGGGTTTCTGGGCAACGCCATAGACAGTGTTTTTCTTCTGATGGGCAGGCAGAGTGCTTCATTGTGGCCCCAGAATCCCCAATCAGGAGGGCTTGTGGGTCAGGAGTGTGAGGATGGAAGTCTGAAAACACAAGTTAGGGTGAGGTTTCAGGCCAAGGCACGGCAGGCCCACTCTGCAGAGGCTGAATCAAGATCTCCTGCATCTGAAGTCAGGATGACGATCAGACGGTGGCTGAGGCTGGAGTTAGTGTCTATGATGGGCCCTTCCTGAAGGGGGTGTGGGCAGGGAGGTTTGCATACTCTGGAGGTTGTGAGCTTCTCCAAACCGCAAGGTTTGGCAGGCCCACTATGCAGAGGCTGAATCAAGATCGCCTGCATCTGAATTCAGGGTGACGATCAGATGGTGGCTGAGGCTGGAGTTTGTGTCCATGATGGCCCCTTCATGAAGCAGGGCCTCAGGAGGCCAAGGAGGTTTTCCTACTCTGAGTTTTTGAGTTGCTCTAAACCAAAAGGTTTCCTTCTTCGGGACAGCTGAGTCCTGTTGGATGGCTCCAGGATGTCCCAAATAGAAGGACTGGAGAGCAGGGTTTGAAGCATGGATGCCTGTATAGCATACCTCACATTCCCCATGGCTATTAGCGACAAGTCATCTTTGATCTGCTGACTCCAGGACGAGCTACCCAGGGCCCGAGTTGAAATGGACTCTCCTGAGGATGGGTCCTAATGTGGGTTTGTGTCCATGGAGACCTCGGAATGTGCTGTTAGCTTAGGGGCTCTACAGAATTCACCTACTCGAAGGGTTTGATACTGCTCCAGTAAGAAAGCTCCCCATGTGGAGATAAGAGAGGATCTCTTTGGTGCCTCAGAAAAGCCCCATGTGCTAGTTGTTGAAACCAGTCCTCTGAGGGGAGACACCTGGATATCAAAGCCAGGGCTCAGATTACGTCCTATAGGCCTGTCCCTTTTAATCTTCTGTCTCTGTAGACACTGTCTGAGTGTCTAAGTGGAGATAGTTGCTCAGCTGGTTTCAGAGTACCCTTCTTAGTCCAGGGCTGCCTACACTATGGGGATGTCCTCAGGGACCTCGGAGCTCTCTCCTAATCTCTAGGGTTGTGGCCAATGGATTAGGCACATATTCCTTGGAGAGGACAGGCACAGTGCTTCGGTGTGGGTCCAGAGGCCCTAGCCTGGAAGGTGTGTGGGTCCGGGCTGTGGGCACAGAAGTCCGAAAACACAAACTCGGCTTAGGTGTGGTGCCGAGGGTATGGTAGCCCGGATCTACAAACCGTGAGGGGAGCTCCTTGGCTTATGATAAAAGTACCAGTGGGAGGTGGTCCCTCAGGCTTTTTTCTCTGGATGTTGTGTCCAGGATAGCTGTGGATTGGAGGGTTGAGCTAACGGGCTATGGTCAAGTCTACCTCTCTGGGGATTGGGCCCAGGTCCCAAGAGTTTGAGGTCATTTTGTGGGAATGGTTGAGTCCTGTCGTCTGGCTCAGGTGTGTCTCCAAAAGAGGGATTCCAGAGCAGAGCCTCAGATATGGGTGAGGTGAAATCTCAAACTTTGGTGAGGTTTTGGAGCATAGGGGGTTGCAAGCCCCCTATGCAGGCTCTTGGTCCAGGCCCTGAGAGGCCTTACTTCGACATGGGGCTCACGCTGAGGGTCACAACACAAGGTTGTGCCCAAGTCATCACTCAAGTTTGGGCGTGTCCTCGGTGGCCATGAAGATTTCTCCTACCCTGAAGGTGTGACTCCATGCCAACAGGAAGCTTTACAGCTATGGGGAAGGAGGAGTTATGATTTGTGCTTCTGGTGTCCACCTGTGCGGGGATTTCATATAATGTCTAGGTTCAGATGTTTGAAAACCCAGGTTAGGAAGAGATGATGGCCTAAGGCAATGGCGTGTCCAATGTACTGGGTTTTCGGCCCGCTGTCTCCTTGTCTGTCGGGACGTCTGGCCTCAGCTCTGTCAGATAGAGCTGTGTCAGCCTATCAAATTGGGGTGCAGTCGAGGCCTGAGCAGGTAGATCCTCATTTGTGGTGTCTGGAGAGCCCCATAGGGCAACGTTTTTCTTCTGTTGGACAGGCAGAAAGCTGCGTTGTGTTTCCGGAATTCCCAGTCTGGAGGGCCTGTTTGTTAGGAGTGTGAGGAAGGAAGTCTGAAAACATAAGCTAGCAACAGGTTTCGGGCCGAGGCCAGGCAGGCCCAGTCTGCAGAGGCTGAATCGAGATCTTCTGCATCTGAAGTCAGGGCAAGTATCAGATGTTGCCTCAGGCTGGAGTTGGTGTCCATGATGGCCCCTTCCTGAAGGGGGTGCGGGCATCATGAGGCCCGGGAGGTTTCCCTACACTGGAGGTTTTGAGCTTTTCCAAATCTCAAGCTTTCGTTCTGCAGGACAGTCGAGTCCTATTGGATGGTTCCAAGATGCCCCATACCGAAAGACTCGAGAGAAGGGATCTAAGCATGGATGCCTGGAAACGTCACCTCACATTCTCATTGGACGGTCTGGCCAAGGCAGGTAAAATCTGCGGGCTCTTGCGCGAGCTATCCAGAGGTCTGAGTTGAAATGGACTCTCGTGAGGATGTGTCATAATGTGGGTTGGTGGCCATGGAGGCCTTGAAATGTGGCGGAAGCTCAGGAACTCTGCAGGATTCTCCAAGCCAAAGGGTTTGACACAGCTCCAACAAGGAAGCTTCCCATGTGGAGATGAGAGTTGTTTTGTTTGGTGCCTCAGGAAAGCCCCATCTGCTAGTCTTCGAACCCAGACCTCTGAGGAGTGACACGTGGAAACCAAAGCAAGAGTTCAGATTATGCCCCAGGGACCTGTTCGGTGCAATCTTCTGTCTCTGCGGACCTCTGTCTGTGTGTCTGTGTGTCTGCATGGAGGTAGTTGCTCAGCTTGTGTCAGAATGCCCCTGTGTGTCCAGAGCAGCTTACAGTAGTGGGATGACCTTGGGGGCCTTGAGGTTTCTCCTATTCTGTAGGGTTGTGGCCAATGGAATGAGCACGGTTTCCTAGGAGACAGCATGCACAGTCCTGTGGTGTGGCTCCAGACGACCCAGCCTGGAGCGTGTGTGGGCCAGGGCTATGGGGACAGATGTCCAAAAACACAAACTCGGCTCAGGTTTGGGGTAGACGTTATGGCAGGCCTGATCTACAGTCCGTGAGGTGATCCCCTCGGGATATGAAAGGAGGGAGAGTGGGAGGCGTTATCTCAGGCTTTTTTCTCTCGATGTTGTTTCCACAATGGCCATTTAATGTAGGTGTGGCCTCATGGGCAGAGGAAGAGTATTCCCTCTGGTGATTTGCCCAGCTCCCTAGAGTTTGCAGTCATTCGGTGGGAAGGGAGGAGTCCTGTTTTCTCCCTCTGCTGTGCCTCCAATAGAGGGATTCTAAAGCGGAGCAGTGGGTGTTGACAGCTGGAATACTTCCCCTCTGGTTAGGCCTGTGGTTTATGGGTATGGCAAGCCCCATATGTAGGCTCTAGGTCCAGCCACTGAGAGGCGGTACTTGAAATCGGGACTCACGCTGAGGGTCACAATGCGTGTCTATGCCCAAAGGGGCCCTCAAGCACTGGTATGGCCTCACGGACCATGTAGGTTTCTCCTACACTCAACGTTGGACAACATGCAAACCACAAGGTTTCTTGCCATGGAGAAGGAAGAATTCTGATTTCTGCATCACGTTCACCCCTGGGCAGTAATTGAAACACAAACTCGGCTTAGGTTTGGGGACATAGGTATGGCAGGCCCAATCTATAGACCTTGAGGAGAACCCTTTGGGATATGAAGAGAGGGCGAGTGTTAGGCACTTATTCAGACCTTTCTCTTTGGATTTTGTGTGAACGATGGCCGTGGAATGTAGAGGTGGCCTAACGAGGTATGGATGAGTCTTCCTTTCTGGGGATTTGGCCCAATCCCGAGTTTGGGTTCATTCTGTGGGATCGGAGGAGACTTTTCTGTTTTTTATCTCAGGTGTACCACCAAAAGAGGGATGGGCGAGTGGACAACCCGACCTCTCGTTAAGATTGGTGGCCTAGGGTCATGACCAGCCCCATAAGCGGGCTCTTGCCCCATCCTCTTAGAGGCCTTACTTGAGGACATGGCTCACGCTGAGAGTCACAATGCATGTTTGTACCCTCACGGCACTCAACATGGGCGGGACATAATGGGCCATGCTGGTTTCTCCTACACTGAACATTGGACAACATGCCAACCACAAGGTTACTGGCCATGGAGAAGGAGAAGTTCTGATTTCTGCATCACTTTCACCCCTGGGCAGTGATTGGAGGTAAGGTCTAGGTTCTGAAGCCTGAATACCAAGGTTGGGAAGAGATGACGATCTAAGGTCCTGGCAGTTCCAATGTGCTAAGTGTGCAGCTAGCTGTCTGGGTGTCGGTTGGGAGGTGCAGACTCAGGCTGTGCCAGACAGGGCATTAGTGCCCCGGGTAGAATGTATCATTGGGGTACAGTCGAATGGGGTACAGGTTGATCCTCATTTGGCGTTTCTGGGTAGCCCCATAGGGCAATGATTTTCTTCTGGAGGTCAGGCAGAGTGCTGCATTGTGGCTCCAGAATTCCCAAACTGGAGGGCTTGTGGGCCAGGAGTGTGAGGACAGAAGTCAGAGAACAAAAACTAGGCTTAGGTTTCAGGGTGAGGGCACGGCAGGACCACTCTGCAGAGCTAAATCGAGAACTTGTGCATTTGAAGACAGGGAGAGTATCAGACATTGGGCTGGTTGGAGCTTCTGTTCATGATGGCCCCTTCATTAAGGTGGACGGTCTCACAAGGCCATGGAGGTTTTCCCACGATGGGAGTTGTGAGATTTTCGAAACTGCAAGGATTCCTTCAGTGGGACAGTCGAGTCCTGTTGGATGGCTCCAGGACGTCACATATGGAACGACTTTAGAACAAATTCAAAGGATGGATGCTTGGGCAGCCTGCCTCCCATTCCAGACATCTTCTAGCGACAAGGCAGGTTCTATCTGCTGGCTCTAGATGAGCAACCGAGGGGGCTGAGTTGAATTGGACTCTCCCGAAAATGGGTCATCATGTGGGTTTGAGTCCATGGAGACCTAGGAATGGGGCGGTGGCACTGGGGTACTGAAGGATTCTCTTAACCTGAAGTTTTGACACAGCTCTAACGGGCAAGCTTCCCATGTGGAGATGACATTTTTTTCCAATTTATTTATTTTCAGAAAAACAGTATTCATTATTTTTTCACCACACCCAGTGCTCCATGCAAGCTGTGCCCTCTATAATACCCACCACCTGGTACCCCAACCTCCCACCCCCCGAAACTTCAAACCCCTCAGACTGTTTTTCAGAGTCCATAGTCTCTCATGGTTCACCTCCCCTTCCAATTTACCCAAAAGCACATACCCTCCCCAATGTCCATAACCCTACCCCCCTTCTCCCAACCCCCCTGCCCCCAGCAACCCACAGTTTGTTTCGTGAGATTAAGAGTCACTTATGGTTTGTCTCCCTCCCTATCCCATCTTGTTTCATGGATTCTTCTCCTACCCACTTAAGCCCCCATGTTGCATCACCACTTCCTCATATCAGGGAGATCATATGATAGTTGTCTTTCTCCGCTTGACTTATTTCGCTAAGCATGATACGCTCTAGTTCCATCCATGCTGTCGCAAATGGCAAGATTTCATTTCTTTTGATGGCTGCATAGTATTCCATTGTGTATATATAACACTTCTTCTTTATCCATTCATCTGTTGATGGACATCTAGGTTCTTTCCATAGTTTGGCTATTGTGGACATTGCTGCTATAAACATCCGGGTGCACGTGCCCCTTTGGATCACTACGTTTGTATCTTTAGGGTAAATTCCCAGTAGTGCAATTTCTGGGTCATAGGGCAGTTCTATTTTCAACATTTTGAGGAACCTCCATGCTGTTTCCAGAGTGGTTGCACCAGCTTGCATTCCCACCAACAGTGTAGGAGGGTTCCCCTTTCTCCGCATCCTCGCCAGCATCTGTCATTTCTTGACTTGTTGATTTTAGCCATTCTGACTGGTGTGAGTTGATATCTCATTGTGGTTTTGATTTGTATTTCCCTGATGCCGAGTGATATGGAGCACTTTTTCATGTGTCTGTTGGCCATCTGGATGTCTTCTTTGCAGAAACGTCTGTTCATGTCCTCTGTCCATTTCTTGATTGGATTATTTGTTCTTTGGGTGTTGAGTTGTTAAGTTCTTTATAGATTTTGGACACTAGTCCTTTATCTGATATGTCGTTTGCAAATATCTTCTCCCATTCTGTCAGTTGTCTTTTGATTTTGTTAACTGTTTCCTTTGCTGTGCAAAAGCTTTTGATCTTGATAAAATCCCAAAAGTTCATTTTTGCCTTTGCTTCCCTTGCCTTTGGCGATGTTCCTAGGAAGATGTTGCTGCGGCTGAGGTCGAAGAGGTTGCTGCCTGTGTTCTACTCAATGATTTTGATGGATTCCTTTCTCACATTGAGGTCCTTAATCCATTTTGAATCTATTTTTGTGTGTGGTGTAAGGTAATGGTCCAATTTCATTTTTCTGCACGTGGCTGTCCAATTTTCCCAACACCATTTTTAAAGAGGCTGTCTTTTTTCCATTGGACATTCTTTCCTGCTTTGTCAAAGATTAGTTGGCCATAGAGTTGAGGGTCTATTTCTGGGATCTCTATTCTGTTCCATTGGTCTATGTGTCTGTTTTTGTGCCAGTACCATGCTGTCTTGATGATGACAGCTTTGTAATAGAGCTTGAAGTCCGGAATTGTGATGCCACCAACTTTGGCTTTCTTTTTCAATATCCCTTTGGCTATTCGTGGTCTTTTCTGGTTCCATATAAATTTTAAAATTATTTGTTCCATTTCTTTGAAAAAGATGGATGGTACTTTGATAGGAATTGCATTAAATGTGTAAATCGCTTTAGGTAGCATAGACATTTTCACAATATTTATTCTTCCAATCCAGGAGCATGGAACATTTTTCCATTTCTTTGTGTCTTCCTCAATTTCTTTCATGAGTACTTTATAGTTTTTTGAGTATAGATTCTTAGCCTCTTTGGTTAGGTTTATTCCTAGGTATCTTATGGTTTGGGGTGCAATTGTAAATGGGATTGCCTCCTTAATTTCTCTTTCTTCTGTCATGTTGTTGGTGTAGAGAAATGCAACTGATTTCTGTGCATTGATCTTATATCCTGACACTTTACTGAATTCCTGCACAAGTTCTAGCAGTTTTGGAGTGGAGTCTTTTGGGTTTTCCACATAGAGTATCATATCATCTGCGAAGAGTGATAATTTGACTTCTTCTTTGCCGATTTGGACGCCTTTAATTTCCTTTTGTTGTCTGATTGCTGAGGCTAGGACTTCTAGTACTATGTTGAATAGCAGTGGTGATAATGGATGAGATGACATTTTTTATGTTTGTGGCCTCCAGAAACCCCCATATGGTGGTATTGGAAACCAGTCCTCTGAGGAGAGATGGCTGAAAAAAAATAAATGGATAAGATTCGGGTCTAGGGGCCTGTCCTTTTCAAACTGCTTCTCTGCGGACATCTGTCTACTGGTCTGGGTGGAGGTAGTTGCTCAGCTTATGTCAGATTACCCTTGTTAGTCCCAGCTAGCCTACACTATAAGGATGGCCTCGTCGACTTTGGAGGTTTCTCGTAATCTGTAGGGTTGTGGCCAATGGAATGGGCAGAATTTCCTTGGAGAGGGAATGCACATTCCTGAGTCGTGGTTCCAGGGCCCCCAGCCTTGAGGGTGTGTGGGCCAGGGCTGTTGGGACAGAAGTCTGAAAACACAAACTTGGCTTCGGTTTGGGGACGTAGGTATGGCAGGCCTCGATCTACAGACCATGAGGAGAACTCTTCGAGATATGAACAAAGGGTGAGTGCTAATTGCTTGCTCAGGCTTTTCTCTTTAGATTTTGTGTGAACGATGGCCATGGAATGTAGGAGTGGCCTAATGGGCTCCAGAGGAGTTTCCCTCTCTGGGGATTTGGCCCGATCCCAAGAGTTTGGGGTCATTGTATGGGATGGGAGGAGTCCTCTCTGATTTTTTACCTCAGGTGTCCCACCAAAAAAGGTATTGCAGAGCAGATCCGTGTGGATGTGACACAGGACAACCCGACCTGTTGTTAATATTGGGGCCTAGGGGCATGGCAAGACTCTTATGCTCGCTCCTCATCCAGCCTCTGAGAGACCTTCATTGAGGACAGTGCTCACGCTGAGGGTCACGAAGTATGTTTGTGCCCAACGCGGCCCTCAACATGGGCAGGGCCTAAAGGGTCATGCTGGTTTCTCCTACACTGATTGGTGGACAACATGCCAACCACAAGGTTTCAGGCCATGGGAAAGGAGGAGTTCTAATTTCTGGATCACGTTCACCCCTGGGCAGTGATTAGAGATAATGTCTACGTTCTGAAGTCCTACAACTGAGGTTGGGATGAGACAAAGACCTAAGGCCCTTGCAGGTCTGATGTACTCAGTGTGCGGCCAGCTGTCTGTGTTTTGTTCAGGACGTCCAGGCTCAATCTGTGTCAGACAGGGCATTAGTGCCCAAGATAGAATTTGTAATTTGGGTACAGTCGAGTGGCATGCAGGTGATCCTCATTTGGTATTTCTGGGTATCCCCATAGGACAACGTTTTTCTTCTGGAGGGCAGGGAGAATGCTGCATTGTGGCTCTGGAATTCCCAAACTGGAGGGCTTGTGTGCCAGGAGTGTGAGGACAGAGGTCTGAGAACACAAGCGAGGCTTAGGTGGGAGGATGTCACAAGGCCATGGAGGTTTTCCCATGATGGGATTTGTGAGATGCTCCAAACCGCAAGGATTCCTACTGCGGGACAGTCGAGACTTGTTGGTTGGCTCCAGGATGTCCCATATGGAACGACTCAGAGTGGGGTTCGAAGGATTAATGTCTGAGCAGCCCCCCTCACATTCCAGTGTCTCCCAGAGTCAATGCAGTTTCGATCTGCTGGCTCTGTGGGAGCAAGCCTGGGGCCTGAGTTGAAATCGACTCTCCTGAGAATGGGTCATAATGTGGGTTTGAGTCCATGGAGACCTTGTAATGGGGACGGACTATGGGACCCTGAAGGATTCTCCTAACCGGAGGTTTTGACACAGCCCCGACGAGCAAGTTTCCCATGTGGAGACATTTTTTTTCTGATTGGTGCCTCAGGAAACGCCCATATGCTGGTATTGGAAACCAGACCTCTGAGGAGGCATGACTGGAAACCAAAGAAATGGATCTGATTAGGGCCTAGGTTTCTGTCTTTTTCAATCTGATTCTGTGAGGACATCTGTCTACGTGTTTCATTGGAGGAAGATGTCCAGCTTGTGTCAGATCGTCCCTGTTTTTCCAGGGCTGCCTACACTATTGGGATGGCCTCAGGGACATTGGAGGATTCTCCTAATCTGTATAGTTGAGACCAATGGAATGGGCAGAATTCCCTTGGAGAGGGCAGGCACAGTCCTGAGGTGTGGCTTCAGTGGCCCCAGTATGGAGGGTGTTTGGGCCAGGGCTCTGGGGACAGACGTCTGAAAACACATACTCGGCTTAGGTTTGGGGACGTAGGTATGGCATGCCCGACCTACAGACCATGAGGAGAACCCTTCAGGATATGAACAAAGGGTGATTTTGAGGCACTTGCTCAGGATTTTGTCTCTGGATTTTGTGTCAACAATGGCCGTGGAATGTTGGTGTGTCCTCATGGGCCATGGACCAGTCTCCCTTTCTGAGGTTTTGGCCCTATCCCAAGAGGTTGGGTACATTCTGTGGGATGGGAGGACAATTTTCTGTTTTTTTGTTTTGTTTTGTTTTGTTTTCCTCAGGTGTCCCAACAAAAGAGGGATTCCAGAGCAGATCCCTGGGGAGGGTTGACTGCACAACCCAACCCGTGGTTAATATTGGGGCCCAGGTGCATGGCAAGCCTCATATATGGGCTCTTCCTCCAGCCACTGAGAGGCCTTAAATGAGGACAGGGCTCACACCGTGGATCACAACGTGTGTTTGTGCCCAACAAGGTCCTCAAGCCTTATCGGGGTCTCATGGGCCACGCTGGTTACTCCTACACTGAATGCTGGACAACATGCCAACCTCCAGGTTTCTGGCCATGGTGAAAGAGGAGTTCTAATTTCTGCATCACATTCACCCCTGGGCAGTGTTGGAGATAAGGTCTAAATACTGAAGCCTGAAAAGCGATGTTGGGAAGACATGAAGACCTAAGGACCTGGTGGGTCCAATGTACTCAGTGTGCAGCCAGCTGTCTGGATGTCGGTTGGGAGTTGCGGGATCAGGCTGTTTCAGACAGCACATTAGTGCCCCGGGAAGACTGTATCATTGAGGTACAGTCGAGTGGCGTGCAGGTTGATCCTCATTTGGCGTTTCTAGGTAGCCACATAGGGCAACGTTTTACTTCTGGAAGACAGGCAGAATGTTGCATTGTGACTCCAGAATTCCCAAACTGGAGGTCTTGTGGGCCAGGAGTATGAGGACAGAAGTCTGAGAACACAAGATAGGCTTAGGTTTTGCGGCGAGGGCACAGTAGGCACACTCTGCAGAGCTGAATTGAGATCTCCTAAAATTGAAGTCAGGGTGAGGATCAGACGTTGAGCTGGTTGGAGCTTCTGTCCATGCCGGCTCCTTAATGAAGTGGGAGTGTCTCACCTGGCCATGGAGGTTTTCCCATGATGGGAGTTGCGAGATGCTCCAAACAGCAAGGATTCCTTCAGCTGGACATTCGGGACCTGTTGGATGGATCCAGGATGTCCCATTAGGAAAGGATCCAGAGCACTTTTCTAAGGATGGATGCCTGGGAAGCCCGCCTCCCATTACAGTTGTCTCTTAGTGACAAGGCAGATTTGATCTTCTGATTCTGGGGGAGCAACTGAGAGGGCTGAGTTGAAATGGACTCTCCTTAGGATGGTTCATAATCTGAGTTTGAGTCCATGGAGAAGTTGGAATGGGGCGGTGGCACCGGGGCCATGAAAGATTCTCCTAACTGCAGGTGTTGACACAACTCCGATGAGCAAGTTTCCCATGTGGAGATGACATTTGTACTAATTGGTGCCTCAGAAAACCCCCATATGTTGGTATTCGAAACCAGGCCCCTGAGTAGAGATGCCCAGAAACCAAAGCAATGGATCCAATTAGGGCCTAGGGGCCTGTTCGTTTCAATCTGCATCACTGGGGACATCTGTCTACATGTCTGAGTGGAGGTAGTTGCTCAGCTTGTGTCAGATCGCCCCTGTTAGGTCCTGGTGTCCTACACTATTGGCATGGCCTCTTCGAGTTTGGAGGTTTCTCCTAATCTGTAGGGTTGTTGCCAATGGAATGGGCTTAATTCCCTTGGAGAGGGCAGGCACAGTCCTGAGGTGTGGCTCCAGGGTCCCCAGCCTGGAAGGTCTGTGGGAGAGGGCTGTGGGGACAAAATCTCAGAACACAAAGTCCAGTTAGGTTTGCGGACGTAAGTATGGCAGACCCGATCTACAGACCATGAGGAGCTCTCTTCAGGATATGAACAAAGGCAAGTGTGAGGAAATTGCTCAGGCTTTTGTCTCTGGATTTTGTGTGAAGGATGGCCGTGAAATGTAGGGGTGGCCTAATGCGCCATGGATGAGTCTCGCTCTCTGAGGATTTGTCCCAATTCCAAGAGTTTGGGTACATTCTGTGGGAAGGGAGGAGTCCTATTTTTTTTTTTTAACCGTAGATGTCCCAACAATAGATTGATTCCAGAGCAGAGCCCTGGGGATGGGCGACTGGACAACCCGACATCAGGTTCAGATTGGGGGCCTTGGGCATGGCAAGCCCCATATGCTGGCTTGGTCCAGCCACTGAGAGGCTTTCCTTGAGGACAGGGCTCATGTTGAGGGTTGCAAAGCGGGTTTATGCCCAATACAGCCCTCAACATGGGCAGGGACTCATGGGCCATTCTGGTTTCTCCTACACTGAACGTTGGACAACATGCCAACCACAAGATTTCTGACGATGGGGAAGGAGGAGTTCTGATTTCGGCATCACGTTCAACCCTGGACAGTAATTGGAGATAAGGTCTAGGTTCTGAAGTCAGAAAACCGAATTGGGAAGGGATGACGACCTGAGGCCCTGGCGGGGCTGATGTGCTCAGGGTGCAGCCAGCTCTCTGGGTGTCGTTCAGGAGGTCTGGGCTCATGCTGTGTAAAACAGTGCATTAGTGCACATGGTAGATTGTAGCATTGGAGTAGAGTCGAGTGGAATGCAGTTTGATCCTCATTTAGGGATTCTGGGTATCCCCATAGGGCAAGGTTTTACTTCTGGAGGACAGGAAGAATACTGCATTGTTGCTCAGTATTCCCAAACTGGAGGGCTTGTGGGCCAGGAGTGTGAGGACGGAAGTCTGAGAACACAAACAAGGCTTACGTTTCAGGGCGAGGGCATGGCAGGCACACTCTGCAGAGTTGATAGAAGAACTCGTGCATCTGCAATCAGGGCGAGGATCAGACATTGGGCTGTTTGGAGTTTCTGTTCATGATGTCCCTATGAACGGGAATGGTCTAATGAAGCCATGGATGTTTTCCCACGATAGAAGATGTGAGATGCTCCAAACCACAAGGATTCCTTCTGAGAGACAGTTGAACCTGTTGGATGGCTCCAGGACATCCAATAAGTAAGCCCGCATCCCATTCAAGTTGTCTCCTAGCAACAAGGCAGGTTCTATCTGTTGGCTCTGGGGGAGAAACCAAGGGTGCTGAGTTGAAATGGAGTCTCCTGAGAATGGGTCATAATGTGGGTTTTTAGTCCATGGAGACCGGGGGTGGGGCGGTGGCTACGAGACCCTGAAGGATTCTCCTAAGTGGATGTTTTGACACAGCTCCGAATTGCAAGTTTCCCATGTAGAGATGACATTTGTTCTGATTGTTGCCTCAGGAAACCCCCATATGCTGATACTGGAAATCAGACTTCTGAGGAGAGATGCCTGGAAACCAATGCAATGGATCCAATTAGGGCCTAGCGTCCTGTCCTGTTCAATCTACTTCTCTGGGGACATCTGTCTATGGATCTGATTAAAGGTAGTTGCTCAGGTTGTGTCAGATTGCCCCTATTTGCCCCGGGCGGCCTACACTATTGGGATGGCCTAGGGAACATTGGAGGTTACTCCTAATCTGTAGGGTTGTGGCCAAAGTAGTGGGTAGAATTCCCTTGGAGAAGGCAGGCATAGTCCTGAGGTGTGGCTGCAGGAGCCCCAGCCTAGAGGATGTGCGGGCCAGGGTTGTGGGGACAGAAGTCTAAAAACACATACTCAGCTTTGGTTTGGGGACGTAGGTATGGTATGCCTGACCTACAGACCATGAAGAGATCTCTTTGGGATATGAAGAAAGGACGATTGTGAGGCGCTTGCTCAGGCTTTTGTCTCTGGATTTTGTGTCAACAATGGCCGTGGAATGCCGGGGTGGCCTCATGGTCCATGGATGAGTCCCCTCTGTGGGGATTTGGCCCGATCCCAAGAATTTGTGTACATTCTGTAGGAAGGGAAGAGTATTTTCTGTTTTTTGTTTTGTTTTTGTTTTGTTTTACCTCATGTGTCCCACCAAAAGATGGATTCCAGAGAAGAGACCTGGAAAGGGGCGGCTGCACAACCTGACCTCTGGTTAAGATTGTGGGACTAGGGTATGGCAAGCCCCATATGTGGGTTCTTGGTCTAGGCAGTGAGAGGCCTTAATTAGGGACAGGGCTCACGCTGAGAGTCACAACGCCTGTTTGTGCCCATTGCGGCCCTCAGGCATGGGCGGTGCCCATTTGCCATGCTGGTTTCTCCTACACTGATCGTTGGACAACATGCCAACCACACGGTTTCTGGCCATGGGGTATAAGGGTTTCTGATTTCTGCATCACGTTCAGCCCTCGGCAGAGCTTGGGGATATCTACATTCCGAAGCCTGAAGACCGAGGTTGGGAAGTGATGACGACCTAAGGCCCTGGCGGTTCTGATGTGCTCAGTGTGAGGTCAGCCATCTGGGTGTTGTTTGGGACATCTGGACTTAGGCTTGTCAGACAGGGAATTAGTGCCCAGGGTAGACTCTATCATTGGGGTACCGTGAATTGGCGTGCAGGTTGATCCTCTTTTGGGGTGTCTGGGTATCCCCATAGGACAAGGTTTTACTTTGGGAGGACAGGCAGAATACGGCATTGTGGCCCAGAATTCTCAAACTGGAGGGCCTGAGCGACAGGAGTTTGAGGACGGAAGTCTGAGAACAGAAGCTAAGCTTAGGTTTTGGGATGAGGGCACAGCAGGCACACTCTGCAGAGCTGAAAGGAGAACTCGTGTATCTGAAGTCAGGGCAAGGATCAGACATTGTGTAGGTTGGAGTTTCTGTCCACGATGGCCTCTTCATGAAGGCCATCATGAGGCCATCAATGTTTTCCCATGATGGGAGTTGTGAGATGCTCCAAACCCCTATGATTCCTTCTGTGGGACACTCGAGACCAGTTGGATGGCTCCAGGATGTCCCATATGGAATGAATCCAGAGCAGGTTTTTAAGTATGGATGCCTGGGCAGCCCACCTCCTATTCTAGTTGTCTCCTAGTGACAAGGCAGGTTCAATCTACTGGTTCTGGGGGAGCAACCGATGGGGCTAAGTTGAAATAGACTCTCATGAGGATTGGTAATAATATGGGTTGTGTTCATGGAGACATAGGAAAGGGGTTGTGGCTATGGGGCCTTGAAGGATTCTCCTAACCAGAGCTTTTGACACAACTCTGAGGAGCAATTTTCCCATGTGGAGAGGACATTTATTCTGATTGGTGCCTCAGGAAACCCCCATATGCTGGTATTGGAAACCAGTCCTCTGAGGAGAGATGCCTGGAAACTAAAACAATGGATCTGATTAGGGCCTAGGTCCCTGTCCAGTTCAATCTGATTCTCTGGAGACATCTGTCTATGGTTCTGACTGGAGGTAGTTGCTCATGTTTTGTCAGATTGCCCCTGGTTGTCCCGGATGGCCTACTGTAGTGGCATGGCCTCGGGGACATTGGAGGTTTCTCCTAATCTGTAGGGATGTGGCCAAAGTAGTGGGTAGAATTCCCTTGGAGAGGGGAGGCACAGTCCTGAGGTGTGGGCCCCTGCCTGGAGTGTGTGCGGGCCAGGGCTGTGGGGACAGAAGTATGAAAACACCTACTCATCTTAGGTTTGGGAACATAGGTATGACAGGTCCGATATGCAGACCGTGAGGAGAACTCTTTGGGATATGAACAAAGGGCGAGTGTCAGGTGCTTGCTCAGGCTTTTGTCTCTGGATTTTGTGTCAACAATGGCCTTGGAATGTCTGAGTGTCCTCATGGGCGATGGAAGGGACTCCTTCTCTGGAGATTTGACACGATCCCAAGAGTTTGGGTGCATTCTGTGGGATGGGAATAGTCCTTTATGATTTTATACCTCACGTGTCCCACCAGAAGAGGGATTTCAGGGCTAGTTCTTCAGAGGCGTAACTGGACAACCCGAATTCTGGTTAAGATTGGGGGCCCATGGGCATGGCAAGCCCCATATACGGGCTCTTGGTCCAGCCATTAAGAGCCCTTCCTTGAGTATAGGGCTCATGCTGAGGTTCACAATGCATGTTTGTGCCCAACACGGCCCTCAACATGGGCGGGGCCTCATGGGCCATGCTGGTTTCTCCTACACTGAACGGTGAAAAAATTGCCAACCACAAGATTTCTGGCCATGGGTAAGGAGGAGTTCTGATTTCGACATCACATTCGGCACCTTCACACCTGAGCAGTGATTGGAATTAAGGTCTGGGTTCTGAAGCCTGAAAACTGAGGTTGGGAAGTGATGAAGACCTAAGGCCATGGCATGTCCAATGTGATCAGTGTGCGGCCAGCTCTCTGGTTGTCAGTCGGGAGGTCAGGGCTCAGGCAGTGTCAGACAGGACATTAGTGCCCAGGGTAGACTGTATAATTGGAGTGCAGTCAAGTGGAATGCATGTTGATCCTCATTTGGGGTTTCTGGGTAGCTCCAAAGGCCGAAGTTTTTCTTCATGAGGGCAGGCAGAGTGCTTCATTGTGTTCCAGAATTCCCAAACTATAGTACTTGTGAGCCAGGAGTGTGAGGATGGAAGTCTGAGAACACAAGCTAGGCTTTGGTTACGGGGTGAGGGCACAGCAGGCACACTTTTCAGATCTGAATCGAGATCTCATGCACCTGAAGCCAGGCGAGGATCAGATGATGGCTCTGGTTGGAGTTTCTGTCCATGACAGCCCTTCATGAAAGGGAGGGTCTCAGGAGGCCATGGATGTTTTCCCTTGACTAAAGTTGTGAGATGCTCCAAACCGCAACGATTACTTCTGTGGGACACTCGAGACCTGTTGGATGGCTCCCAGACGTCCCATATGGAACGACTCTAGAGCAGGTTTCTAAAGATGGATGCCTGGGCAACCCACCTCCCATTCCAGCTGACTCCTAGCTACAAGGCAGGTCGATCTGCTGGCTCTGGGGGAGCAACCGAGTGGTTGAGTTGAAATGGACACTCCTGAGGATGGGTCATAGTGTGTGTTTATGTCCATGGAAACCTTGGAATGGGGCAGTGGATCTGGGGCCCTGAAGGTTCTCCTAACCGGAGGGTTTGACAGAGCTCCAAAGAGTACATTTCCTATGTGGAGAGGAGATTTTCTGATGAGTGCCTCAGGAATCCCCCATATGCTGGTATTGGAGACCAGGCCTCTGAGGAGAGATGCCTGGATACAAAAGCAATTGATCAGATTAGAGCCTAGGTGACTGTCTGGTTCAATTTTCTTCTCTAGGGATATCTGTCTACGGGTCTGAGGAGAGATACTTTCTCCACTTGTTTCAGATAGCCCCTGTTTGTCCTTGGCTGCCTACACTATTGGGATGGCCTTGGGGACATTGGAGGTTTCTCCTAATCTGTATGGTTGTGGCCAGTGGAATGGGCAGAATTCCCTTGGAGAGGGCAGACACAGTTCTGAGGTGTGGCTCCAGGGGCCTCAGCCTGGAGGTTGTGTGTGCCATGGCAGTGGGGATAGAAGTCTGAAAACACATATTTGGCTTAGGATGGGGACATAGGTATGGCAGGCCCGATCTGCAGACCGTGAGGAGAACTCTTTGGGATATGAAGAAAGGGCGAGTGTGAGGCGCTTGCTCAGGCTTTTGTCTCTGGATTTTTTTGGTCAACAATGGCCATGGAATGTTGGGATAGCCTCATGGTCCATGGATGAGTCTCCCTTCTGGGGATTTGTCCCGATCCCAAGATTTTGGGTACATTCTGTGGGATGGGAGGAGAATTTTCTGTTTTTTTACCTCAGCGGTCCCACCAAAAATGGGATTCCAGAGCAAGCCCTGGGGAAGGGCACCTGGACGACCCAACCTCTTATTATGTTTGGGAGCCTAGGGGCATGGCAAGCCCTATATGCGGGCTCTTGGTCCAGCCACTGAGAAGCCTTACTTGAGGACAGGGCTCATGCTGAGGGTCACAAAGCAAGTTTGTGTCCACCGAGGCCCCCAAGCATGGGCGGGGCCTCATGGGCCATGCTGGTTTCTTTTAACTGAACGTTGGACAACTTGCCAACCATAAGGTTTCTTGCCATGGGAAAAGAGGAGTTCATGTTCACCGGAGGGCAGTGACTGGAGATAAGGTCTATACTCTTAAGCCTGAAAACCGAGGTTGGAAAGAGATGAAGACCTAAGGCCCTGGCGGGTCCGATGTGCTCAGTGTGTGGCCAGATGTCTGTGTGTCGGTCGGGAGGTTCGGGCTCAGGCTGTGTCAGACAAGGCATTAGTGTTCATGGTATACTGTACAATTAGGGTACAGTTAAGTGGAATGCTGTTTGATCCTCATTTGGCGTTTCTGGGTAGCCCCAAAGGGCAAAGTTTTTCTTCTGGAGGGCAGGCAGAATGCTGCATTGTGGCTCCGGAATTCCCAAACTGGAGGGCTTGTGGACGAGGAGTGGGAGGACAGAAGTCTGAGAACACAAGCTAGGCTTAGGTTTCAGGGCGAGGACATAGCAGTCCCACTCTGCAGAGCTGAATCGAAAACTCGTGCATCTGAAGTCAGGGGATGTATCAGACATTGGGCTGGTTGGAGGTTTTTTCCATGATGTCCTCCTCATGAAGGGGGATGGTTTCATGAGGACCATGGGGGCTCATCACGAGGCCATGGATGTTTTCCCACGGTGGGAATGTATGATGCTCCAATCCGCAAGGATTCCTTCTGCAGGACATTCGAGACCTGTTGGATGGCTCCAGGATGTACCATACAGAACGACGCCACAGCAGGGTTCTAAGGATGGATTCTTGAAGAGCCTGCCTCACATTCCAGTTGTCTCCTAGCGACAAGGTAGGTTCGATCTGCTGGCTCTGGGGGAGCAACCAAGGGGACTGGGCTGAAATAAACTATTCTGAGGATGGGTCATAATGTGTGTTTGAGTCCATGGAGACCTAGGAATGGGGCGGTGGCTATGGGGCCCTGAAGGATTCTCCTAACCAGAGGTTTTGACACATCTCCGACAAGGAAGTTTCCCATGTAGAGATGACATTTTTTCTGATTGGTGCCTCAGGAAACCGCCATGTGGTGGTATTGGAAACAAGGCATCTGAGGAGAGATGCCTAGAAACAAAAACAATGGATCCAATTATGGCCTAGAGGCGTGTCCGTTTCAGTCTGCTTCTCTGGGGACATCTGTCTACAGGTCTGAGTGGATGTAGTTGCTCAGCTTGTGTTAAATCGCCCCTGTTGTCCCGGGCAGCCTACACTATTGGGGTGGCCTCGGGGATATTTTAGGTTTCTCCTAATCTGCAGGTTTGTGGCCAGTGGAATGGGCTTAATTACCTTGGAGAGGACAGGCACAGCCCTGAGTTGTGGCTCCAGCGCCCCCAGCCTGGAGGGTGTGTGGGACAGGGATGTGGGGACAGAAGTCTCAGAACATAAAGTCCAGTTAGGTTTGGTGACATAAGTATGGCAGGCCCAATCTACAGACCATGAAGAAATCCCTTCGGGACACAAACAAAGGGCGAGTGTGAGGCACTTGCTCAGGCTTTTCTCTTTAGATTTTATGTGAATGATGGCCATGGAATGTAGGAGTGGCCTAATGGGCCATGGATGAGTCTCCATTACAGGGGATTTGGTCCGATTCCAATAGTTTGGGGTCATTCTGTGGGATGGGTGGAGTCTTTCTGTTTTTTTTTTTTTTTTTTTCTTCAGGTGTCGCACCAAATGAGGAATTCCAGCACAGATTCCTGGGGATGGGTCACTGGACAACCCAACTTGTGGTTAAGTTTGGGGGCCTAAAGGCATGGCAAGCCCAATATGCGGGCTCTTGGTACAGCTGCTGAGAGGCCTTCCTTGAGGACAGGGCTCATGCTGAGGGTCAGAACATGTGTTTGTGCCCAACGCGGTCCTCAGGCATGGGCAGGTTTTTATGGACCACACCAAATGTTGGACAACTTGCCAACCTCAAGGTATCGGACCATGGGCAAGGAGGAGTTCTAATTTCTGTTTCAATTCACTCCTGGGCAGTGATTGGAGATAAGGACTAGATTCTGAAGCCTGAACACTGAGGTTGGGAAGATATGAAGACCTAATGATCTGGCGGGTCCCATGTGCTCAGTGTGCAGCCAACTTTCTGGATGTTGGTCACGAGGTCCGGGCTCAGGATGTGTCATACAGGGCATTAGTGACCTGGGTAGACTGTATCATTGGGGTACAGTCGAGTGGCGTGCATTCAGGGCGAGGGTACAGCAGGCATACTCTGAAGAGCTGAATTGAGATCTCATGATTTTGAAGTCAGGGCAAGGAATAGATGTTGGTCTGGTTGGAGCTTCTGTCCATGACGGCCCCTTGATGAAGGGAGAGTGTCTCACTTGGCCATAGAATTTTTCCCACGATGGGAGTTGTGAGATGCAAGGATTCCTTCAGCTGGACAGTAGAGACCTGTGGGATGGATCCAGGATGTCCCATTAGGAATGACTCCAGAGCAGGTTTCTAAGGATGGATGCCTGGGCAGCCCAACTTGCATTCCAATTGTCCTCTAGCGACAAGACAGGTTTGATCTGCTGGCTCTGGGGGAGCAAGCGAGGGGGCTGAGTTGAAATGGACTCTCCTGAGAATCTGTCATAATGTGCGTTTGTGTCCATGGAGACCTTGGAATGGGGCAGTGGTGCCGGTGCCCTGAAGGATTCTCCTAAACAGAGGTTTTAAGACAGATCCAAAAAGCAAGTTTCCCACGTGGAGACGAGATTTGTTCTGATTGGTGCCTCAGGAACCACAATAAGATGATATTGGAAACCTGACATCTGAGGAGAAATGCCCGGAAACCAAAGCAATGGATCCTATTAGGGCCTAGGGGCCTGACCGGTTCAATCTTCTTCTCTGGGAACATCTGTCTATGGTTCTGAGTATAGGTCGTTGCTCAGCTGGTGTTAGATAGCCTCTGTTTGTCCCGGGTGGCCGATGCTAGATTAGGAGGTTTCTCCAAGTCTGTATGGTTGTGGCCAATGGAATGGGCAGAATTACATTGGAGAGGGCAGGCACAGTCCTGAGGTACGGCCCCTGCTGTCTAGATGTTGGTAAGGAGATCTGGACTCAGGCTGTTTCAGACAGGGCATTAGTGCCCAGGCTAGTCTGTATAATTGGGGTGCAGTTGATGGCGTGCATTTTGATCCTCATTTGGGGATTCTGGGTAGCCCCATAGGGCAACGTTTTTCTTCTGAAGGGCAGGAAGAGTGCTGCATTGTGGCTCCAGAATACCCAAACTGGAGAGCTTGTGGGCCAGGAGTGTGAGGACAGAAGTCTGAGATCACAAGCTAGGCCAGGTTTTTGGGGCAAGAGAACAGCAGGCACACTCTGAACAGCTGAATTGAGATCTCGTGCATCTGAAGTCAGTTCGAGGATCAGATGTTGGCTCAGGGTCAGTTTCTGTCCATGATCACCCTTCATGAAGGGGGGCATCATGAGGTCATGGAGGTTTTCCCACAATGGGAGTTATGAGATGCTCTAATAGGCAAGGATTATTTCTGCTGGCCCGTCGAGACCTTTCAGATGGCTCTAGGACGTCCCATATAGAATGACGCCAGAGGAGTGTTTCAATGTGGATGCCTAGAGAGCTGGCCTGGCATTCCAATTGTCTCCGAGCGACAAGTGAGGTTCAATCTGTGGCTTAGGGGGAGCAACCGAGGGAGCTGAGTTGAAATGTACACTCCTGAGGATGGGTCATAATGTGGTTTTGTGTCCATGGAGACCTTGTAACAGGGCGATAGCTCTGGGTACCTGAAGGTTTCTCCTAACTGGAGGTTTTGAAACAGCTCCAAAGAGCAAGTTTCCCTTGTGGAGATGAGATTTGTTCTGATAGGTACCTCTGGAAACCCCCATATGCTGGTATTGGAAACCAGCCTCTGAGGAGAGATGCCTGAAAACAAAAGCAAAGGATCTGATTAGGGCCTAGGTGCCTGTCTGTTCAATCTTCTTCTCTGGGGATATCTGTCTATGGTTCTGAGTGGAGATCATTGATCATCTTGTGATAGATCACCCCTGTTTGTCCTGGGTGGCCGACATTTTGGGATGGCCTTGGGGACGTTTTAGGTATCTCCTAATCTGCAGGGTTGTGGCCAATGGAATGGGCAGGATTCCCTTGGAGAGGGCAGGCACAGTCCTGCCCTGTGGCTCCAGGGCCCCTAGCCTGGAGGGTGTGTGGGCCAGGACTGTGGGGACAGAATTCTGAAAACACATACTCGGCTTAGTTTTGGGGACGTAGGTATGGCAGGCCCAATATAAAGACGGTGAGGAGAATTTTTTGGGCTATAAACAAAGTGCGAGTGTGAGGTGCTTTCTCAGGCTTTTGTTTCAGGATCTTGTGTCAACGGTGAGCATGGAATATCGGGGTGGCCTTATGGGACATGGACGAGTATCCCTCTCTGGGGATTTAGCCCGATCCCAAGAATTTGGAGTCATTCTTTGGGATGGGAGGAGTCCTTTCTGTTTTTTACCTCAAGTGACCCACCAAAAGATGGATTCCAGAGGATAGCCCTAGGTAGGGGTGACTGGACAAACCAACAGCTGGTTTAGAATGGGGGCCTAGGGGCCTGGCAAGCCCCACATGCTGGCTCGTGGTCCAGCCACTGAGAGGTCTTACTTGAGGACAGGGCTCACGCTGAGGGTCACAATGTGAGTTTTTACCCAATCTGGCCCTCAAGCATTGGTGGGGCCTCATGGGCCACGCTGGTTTCTCCTACTCTGAACGTGCTACAACATGCCAACCACATGGTTTCTTGCCATGAGGAAGAAGGAGTTCTGATTTCTGCATCACGTTCACTCCTGGGCAGTGATTGGAGATAAGATCTAGGTTCTGATACCTGAAAGCCTAGGTTGGGAAGAGATGACGACCTAAGGCCATGGCAGGTCAGATGTGCTCAGTGTGTAGCCAGCTTTCTGGGTGTCGGTCGGGAGGTTCGGACTCAGGTTGTGTGAGACAGGGCATTAGTGCCCAGCATAGACTGTATAATTGGGGTACAGTTGAGTGTCGTGTAGCTTGATCCTCATTTGGGGTTTCTGGGCAGCCCCTTAGGCAATGATTTTCTTCTGGACGGCAGGCAGAGTGCTGCATTGTGGCTCCAGAATTGCCAATCTGTAGGGCTTGTGGATTAGAAGTGTGAGGATGAAAGTCTGAGAACATAAGCTAGGCTTAGGTTTTGGGGTGAGGGCATGGCAGGCACACTCTGCAGAGCTGAATCGAGGGCATGTGCATCTGAACTCAGGGAGAGGATCAGACTTTGGCTCAGGTTGGAGTTTCTGTCC